>NC_089583.1:19400687-19744760 GCF_019320115.1 Miscanthus floridulus
CTCTGAACTTGTCAAAAGATGCCACCTAAGTTCAAGAAATTTAAAGAACACATTTTGTAAGTCTCAAACTTGCTAAATAGTGCACCACACATCCCTAAATTTGTAAATTGGAGCACCGCTGGTCCATGGACCATACCAAGGCACAGGCACTGACCACTGGGCTGCTTAACAAGTTTAGGAACATAGAAATACATATCAAAGTCCGTGGACCTAAATAGCACTCCATATAAGTTCAGAGCCGCTCATACATTTAACCCTTCTTGTTTCTTGCTTTGATACATGGGATCCGTGCAATCACAAATGGAAAATCTTTCTTCGGCGGTTGTAGGTCAGCCGTTACCAGCATCGGCTATGGCATCGTCGACTCTGCACTCCAGGACAGAAGAAGGGGAAGGCGCCCTGCCTATCGACACGCTCTATGAGGTCCTGCCCCGCCTTCCGGTTAAGGATCTCTGCCGCCTCCGTGCTGTCTGTCAGCCGTGGTGATCCCTCCTCTCCGATCCGCAGTTCATGGCCGCTCATGCCACCCGTCACCGACGGCCACTCATCGTCGCAGGCCACGACAAATCACATCGTGATGACGGCATCCTCTGCGACATCATTGACATCTCTGGCCGGGTCATTAAGCAGATCATCCGCTCGACAGAAGACGAGTGGCTGATATATCCACCCAGCGTAACCTCACCTGCATTGCGAAAGGGACAAGCAAGAGCTGCCAGTTGCTCAACCTAGTCACTGGAGACAGATTTTCCTTGCCTGAAGGATTGTCCCAAGAACACACGCCAAGGAAGCTCGACTTCATGAATTACAGAACTTCCTTTGCATTGGGACAGGTTGCCTCGACGGGGGAGTTCAAGTTGCTTCGTGTGACTGATAATGCCTTCTTTGGCAGCCGCTACATGCAGCTGTGCGAGGTCTTAACACTCGGTGGCAGCGGCGATGCTCGGTGGAGAGGAAAGAAGGCCGCTCAGGATCGTGTTCATATGAGCCCAATGAGCAGAGTCGTCGTCGATGGAGTTGTGTATTTTCTCTTGGACGAGGATCTGATCAACCGAAATGTTCGACCAAAAGGCATAGCTTCCTTTGACCTTCTGACAGAAGAGTGGAGGTCAATTCTCCAAGGACCTGTAAGCATCCCTGCTTACTATTCTAATCTTTCTCTGGCTGCCCTTGATGGATCCTTAGTTCTGGTCCATTGTATGTTACATGTTTCAATGGACCTGTGGTTTCTGGTGCACTTTGAAAAGAGCTTATGGGTCAAAAAACATACTGTAGAGATCAATTTGAGTGCCCATGATGAATTCCTTGCACATCCTTCGGTGATACTGAAGAATGGGAGCATAGTTACTTATATTGGATCTAGAGGATTGTTGAGGATTTATAATCCAAGGACCAACACTTGTACAGATGTGGCAGAGATGGGGTCCCGTGTTGGAATTGGTTTGTACACGGGAAACCTATTGAGCATAGCAAATGATGCCACTTAATGAGGTGAGTATTGCAATTGCCTGCTCTTCTAATATATCCAGTTCACGCAGATATCTTTGTCTGGATACATTGGCAAAAGGCTGCTGGATTCTAGATTGTTGTGTGCTTCATTCTGTAGTTTTGACCTTTTAAACAGCATTTAAGCAACGCTATGTATGATGTGGTAAAAATGAGTAATGCAAGATGACTTGAGAATTTGAGTTTGCATCAACTGTCCTCCATCATGGGTTATATAATGTACTTAGTTCGATTTAGCTAAATGAATGTTATGGCAACAATTTCTTTTGAATGTCCATGCAAAATTTGTTCTGAATACTTCCACAGCAAAAAGGGAATATAATGGAAGAGTTTCTCTAGTCTTATCATGCTGCATAAGAATACTACAAACTCTAGAATGTAGTGCAAAAATATATAAATGGCATGGAACAGAAATCTTGTTCAAGAAAAATTGTAACACCCTAAAATTTGAATTTTGGAAATGAAGTTAAATTGATTTAATTTCACATTTTTGTGTTCATGAAATATAGGGAAATAAATTTTTTCATTAAATTAAAATTCATCATAAGGTTTAGCAACATGTTTGTGCATACATGCCGGTGCATTTGTTTCTTTGAACTGTGTGGATTTGATTCAAATTGAACACATTCAAAATGCTTTTGAAAAAAAAAAAATTTGAAGATGGCTTTGAAGTAAAAGAAAAAAAGAAAAAAGAAAAGAATTAGAAAATAAAAGAATTTAAAAAGTTATAAAATTTATTTTTGAAAACTTACCAAAATTTCTCAGTTTACTTTGAATTGAAAGTATATTTTAAATAATATTTAAATTTGGTTTTGATTCAAGGTTCAAATGAATTTGAAATCCATTTGAAAATGTATTAGAAAAATCAAATTTGGAAAAAAAAAATTCGCAAGCCTTGCCTTTTGGCCCACGGTTTTCTTCGACCTGGCCTCCTCCCCGCCCGAAGGCCTGCCCCATTCCCTCCGCGGCTCAGCAAGCCCCGCGGCCCAGCTTCGCAACCCAGCGCGCACCGGCCCATCTCCCGCGCTCGCTCCGCATAGCCCACCTCCGTGACCGGCCCAGTTTTCCTTCGCTTCCTCTCACTCGCATCGAAGGCCCAAGCTGAAGACCCCGCGCCCTTCCCTCGCTGCCACCCTGAGCCCCCATGTCAGCCGGTTTCTTCTTCCTCGTTCCGTTGCCACACCGGACACTACTCTGCCGAAGGAGGCCGTGTCCGTCCCGCCCACGTTGCCTTCCGAGCTCGTTGCCTTGCTGTCCAAGCCGCGCCAGTCCCATAAGTAGCAAGCCTCCACGCCGTGCCGCCTACCCTGAGCTGAGACCCATCTCGCACCGCCCTTGGCCGAGCTAGCCTTGCGCCGTTGACGGATTCCGCCGCCGAACTACCTCGGTCCTCTCCACGCCGCTCCGCCCCATATCAGCCGACCGCACCTTGCTGCCCTCGCCTAACCCGATAGCAAGCCGCTGCTCTCGCCGAGACGCCGAACAGCCACGCCGCCGCCTAGCACCGCCATAGCCGCACGCTATCGTCCTCTCCATGCCGCACGCTGCCGTCCTCTCCACACCGCCACGGACCCTTAATCCTCCGCGGGAAGCAGCTAGGTGAGTTCGCATCGACCTCCTCTTTCGCCCCGTGCCGTTCCCGTTAAAAATCGTGGCCGTAGGCCTTGAGTCACGCGCGCCGGCGAGGTCCCGGATTTTCCGGCCATGGCGCCACCGCGCCAGCTACTGTTCTGGCAACAGCCTCCTCCCTCTCTCTTCCTGTTTTGATCCTGGCCGTCCAAATCTAGATCAAGGGCGGGGAATAAAACTTACCCCTTCACATGCCATCTTTATAAAGAGCCCCTCGGTTTCTTTAAAATAGAACCCGCGGTCCATTACGTATCAGATAGAATGCGTCTTCTTCTTTTAAAAAGCGTATTTTTCTCGGTTGACTTCAAAAATACGTTTACAACTATTTACAGTTTTGCCACTGATTTTGTTTTAGCCATAACTTCTCCGTTTTAACTCCGATTTGACCCGTTCAAATTACGTTAGGTTCGTAATTTCATCACCTTCGTGTTCATACAACTGTTAAGTATGTTTTCAACTTTTAAAATTCGCGATTAGATTTAATCTAATATTTTACTAAAGGAAATCTTGTTTATTTCATATCTTCTGCGTTTAAGCTCCGTTTTGATCCATCCAAGTTGCGTTAGATTCATAGCAACGAGATCTACGCGTTAGTAACCATGTTTATCATATTACTATTTTTGGAATTTCATGGTTTAAATCATATCTTGAATAACAATTATGCAACTGGGTTTTATAAATAAAATATGATTTGTTTTACTTTAGTATTATATTTCAAACTCAAATTTGACTTAATTTATATTATCTATAAAATATATTATATATGTTTTTATCTAATTAAAACACATGAAACTAATAGTTTTATGAGTAGATCTTTCGGTAGATGTATCTTTTCAACCGTAGTTCCGATTAGAGTGCTTCTCGCGACTGCGTGTTCGTAGCGATGCGTAGAATCATGTTTCAAACTCTTTTACTTATTTTTCTATGTTTGGTGTACTGTTCTAATTTAGATCTATTGTTTGCTTCGTGTATGATTGTATGGATGCTTGTGTGGTGCTATATGATCATGTCTAGTCGGTGAGATATATGTGGTGAATCAAGAAGCAGATCTTTGCAGTTTTGGACTTAAAGAAGGATCTAAGTTTAAGGCAAGTATAGCATGGGATCTTTCTTGTTACCTATACACCATTAATCATTTAATTCATACTGCATGTGTCTACCTTGACTGTCACTAAGGATTTCCTAGTAGTTTGTTACCCTGTACCTTGATATCTTTGGGTTATTGCATTGGGTAGTATGATGCTAGTGCTCAACTAAAGCCATGATCTTGTAACTTGACTATTGTAATATGCAATAAACATTAAAAGATGCTTTTTAGCAACATGGAATCAGGGGGCTAGAGCATTGGGTTGTTTTTATGGTGCTCTAGATTCCTCTCCATACGGACTTATCTGTAAGTGATCATCCGGGACTTACAGTACAGCTATGAGGGCTACGTAGCTCTGGCTTTAGCTCAGTATGATGACCTTTTCTAGCTTGTTAGTGGTTACCTTTATTGGCGTAAGAATGGCTTGCCGAATCGGGTATAGGACAGCCTCTACTCTTATGTGTATATGTCGATGCGGGACCTACAGGATACCCCACAAGGAAGAGGGAAGATCTAGTCTAAATAGGATTCTTCCCCTGTAATATTAGTAGTAGTATTATTCTGTAATCCTACTAGGAACTCTTATTGTAAACTGACTAGGATCCTGATCTCCTGACTATATAAAGGAGGGTAGGGTTCCTAGGGAGAAAAAACAATTGTACGACACAACACTTTACAATTAATCCAATATAAAGGCTAACGCCGACTGGACGTAGGGCTATTATTCGATCAAAGATCGAGGGTCCGAACCAAGATAAATCGACCGTCTCTTGTGTTTACCGTCGAGTTCTGCATACGCTGAAGCCTGAACATACTGCCCGGTGGTCAAACATCGACAGCTAGCGCGCCAGGTAGGGGCCTTCGGCGACTTTGCATCCGAGAGCTCGATGGACCTCGACAACATGATCTTCTTGACAGGGTCAACCTTCATCTTCGGTTTGTGGATCTACAAGGCAGGTGACAATGGCAAGCTCCAAGGCCATCTCCTCAAAGATTTGGATCATCATCAAGACCTTTCCATTTCAGCGACAACGATAGATCAACTTGCTGGAAGATTCACGCAGCTCGCGATGTTCGATCCGACTCGGATTTCATGGCTTCACGCATCCGATTCAAACTCAGGTTCCGCTTCCAAGACAGAGTCTTATCCAAGTTCTTTTGAAAAACCAAGTTCTTTTCCAACAAGGCTCCGGAACACGACATCAACCTATCAAGAATACAACTCGGAGTACACTCAGAGTACTCTAAAGAAGTCGGATCCTCTTCCATTCGGACTCCACAATATGGCAACGTCTTATCAGGCACAGCTCAAAAGATCTCTGAATCCAGTGCTCGGAATACCACTGACGGGGAGCTCAAGAAGGTCTCGTCTTAACTATAACATCTCAAGACTACATCGTCTACTGGCCAGGTTCCGTTCCTGAGGATGGCGGCACCCAACTAGTTGACGATATGAAAACAACAACTCTACCCTACCAAGGAGACTCGATCTGCGACCTAGAAGCCTCTACTGAAGTTATCAACAACTTTAGCAGTGCGGAAACCAACGCCGATGATAGAACAACTCACGCTCGAGAAGTATTCATGATTCGCTGTCCTCAATCACCATTGGTCCCCCCAGAAGCGCCCTACGTCAGGTCTTCAAATGAATCTAAGTCCAACATATCACCATTCACCTAGGGGCACGATGGTGAGACCGAGAGTCAGAGGCAAGCCAGAGAAAGAAAGAACAAATTGAAACAAGAACGTCAACGTCGTGCTAAGCAGCGCAAGGAAGCTTGGATCAAATATGAGTCAGACCTAGCCGAGTACAATAGAAGAAAATCAGAGCAAGAGGTCGAAGAAGGACGTGCAGTGAATACACCTACGATAAGATCCGAGAAGCACTAGAAGAACTCAGGGCAACTTCACATCCCAATGAAAAACAAGAACAACTCCGGGACTTCCTCCGATCAACAGTCCTAAGGACGCACGACGGAAGGGCAACATCTCATGAGCAGCAAGATCAAAATCAAAGGAAGTCCACCTTCGAGAGACTTGGACCAAGTAGAAGTCACAACAGAGAAAGTAAAAGAAACCATAGTCAAAACGACCGAGTCGAACAACCAAGAAAGGCCAGAAGCAAAGCACCTACTCGGACAGCCACGCAAAACTACTCTCACCAAGACAACAGTTGGCAAGTGTAACACCCAAAATTTTTCATTCTTTTAAAATAAGTAAATTAGATTTAATTATGTTATTAAGTGTGCATTCAATTATAAGAAATTAATAATTTTTGGGGAATTAAAATCAATTATAAGATTAGAAACTTTTTGATGCATACATGCTGCTGTAATATTTATTCATGTGATGATTGTTCTTGAATTAGAGTTCAAATGAATTCAAAAATTATTTGAAAATGCTTTTGAAAAATTTGTTTGGAAAAAAAAGAAAATTCCTTCTTTTCTTCCCCTCCTCCGTTTTTCCCAACCCCAATCATTTTCTTATTTTCGAGCTCATAACCGGCAGTGAAGGTACATCACTGCCGGTTCTCATAAATCCGACAGTGATGTCCAAATCTGGCGTAGTGTATAGTTATAGTTATTTATATTGGATCTCGAGGATCATTGAGGATTTATAATCCAAGGACCAACACTTATACACATGTGGCAGAGATGGTGTCTAGTGATGGAATTGCTTTGTACACGGGAAACCTTTTGAGCATAGCAAATGATGCCACTTAATGAGTGAGTATTTCAATCGCCTGCTCTTTTAGTATATCCAGTTGATGCACATATCTTTGTCTGCATACATTGCCAAAAAAAAACTGGTGGGTTCGATTGCTATTTGTGCTTCATTATGTGGTTTTGACCTATTAAACAACATTTAATCAATGCTATGTACGAGTTCGCATCAGCTGTTATGTAGTGCATAAAAATACTACAAACTCTGGAATGTAGTGCACAAATATAAAAATGACATGGGGCAGAAATCTTGTCTAGGAAAAATCAAACTTCTGAAACCCATACATTATAGGAGAATGTTATGGTCCACCGTCAGATATTATAAAGTAATCTTAAACTTTTTGGTTTTTACAATGTGGTCGCTTTGCTAATTGATTTAATATCAATGAGCAACCAATCTCATGACAAGTGCAAAATGTTCTGCAAAAATGTCCTGAGAACAATGCCTTTTAAAATGCAGCCATTTTCTTACTACTTGATTTCATCAGAATGAGCCAATAATCTGATAACAACTGGAGAAGAGTCCGCAGAAGATCTCCAGAAACATGCATTGTCACTTACCTTT
Source organism: Miscanthus floridulus (assembly GCF_019320115.1). Taxonomy (NCBI): domain Eukaryota; kingdom Viridiplantae; phylum Streptophyta; class Magnoliopsida; order Poales; family Poaceae; genus Miscanthus; species Miscanthus floridulus. Next base: position 19,408,198 of record NC_089583.1, read on the forward strand.
TACAACTAAATACTGATCACATGAGTTTCTTCTCATGAAAAAAATATATATGAAATGCAGCACCAGTATAACAAGATACAAACATTATTTTCAACAATTATTGGGCTTAGTTAATTGGAGACACCGTTTGGGAGAGAATAGCACAACCACCCAAATATGTCTGTACCTTTTCTTTTTTAAGCTAAAGTGGTGACTGAGCACATTTTTTTTACCTTTCTGGTAAATTCCCTTGGTATCTCTGTTGCAACTTTCAGCTAAAAATTGCAGGAAGCAGTTGTTTGCTGGAGGAAGAAGCTGAAAACTTAATCCTGAAAGCTGAAGCTACATGAAGGAATGGAGACAAATTCATGCTGTGCTTTTTTAAAAGCTAAGGCTCACCTCTGAAGAAGACCTGGACACAAAAGACCTCCTTCCACGTTTTTTTGTATGACGCTCCTTCCACGTGGTTGTTCTTGGATAGTATAGTCTTAATCTCTTATACGGCTTGAAATCGTTACGCTCATCATCAGAAATAGTAGTAGTTGATATGAATTACAGAGTGTGTATTGCTCACATTCACATCAGGCTGCGTACCGTATGTGGTACTGTTTGGTCAGTAGTCCCCATGTCTACGTCCTTTGTCCAGTAGAAACCAGAGATCATTGAGCAACCTTTGTGTCATTGTGAATTTGTGGTGGACAGTCATCAAGCAACTATTCTGTATAGGCATACAGCTCTTTCGCCAGTCCTAACAAGATGGCTCTGCTCAGTGTCAGTGTGGCCCAGTGGTGAAGGCTCCGGCCGGTGGGGTTGGATGGCCCGTCCCGCACTTGGCCTCCCAAGTGGTGCTCTTTTTTTAAAATAAAAAAAAGTGTAGTAGCCCTACCTCTACTTCTCTGTTGCCAGGTAAAACATTGGGACGGTGGAAACGGATTGGTTATGCATCCAACTGGATATGAATATCATTATTTACCATACTTTTTATCGGATATGGGTACATATTTGAATATTCTCGGACATTAATATAAAATTGATAGTTTGGATATAGATTTGTATTCAGATACCTATTTAACTTTTTTATGTGCTGAGAGAAACAAAATCCTGTAACAAGATATCAAAATATAATAAACATGCTAAATTCTATACATTGGATAAAACACAATAAATCATACTAATTATCATATTAATTATAAAACAATAATCATAGTAACTATATTAGTTATAAATCAATAATCATATTAAATATATAGAATATAAATCAATAATCACATTAACTATATGTGTATCATTAGTATTTAAAATAAAACACATGCTGCTAATTACTCGTAGACAACTTTTAAATAGTCTCAACATTTTAAGTTGAATGCTAATTATTTAAAAACTACATTCTATATCATTGGTCATATTAACTAAAATTAACATGATTAGCCATATTAAATTAATTTCATTAGTTACATAAAAAAAATACTTAAAGTTTTGTTTATATATCCTTATTGATATTGGGATTAATATTATTATTCATTTCTCTTAAATAGTTTAAATGGTACTCGCTCTGTTTCAAATTGTAAGTCTCGTTTTTCTAGATGCATAACATTTACTATGTATATAGACATAATGTACATCTAGGTGTATAGCTATGTATCTAGAAAAACTAAAATAACATACAATTTGGATATATTAGTAATATTATAAAATCTTAGTAATTAGACACATAATAACTTTTAGATAGTTTCAATTAGTACATATTCTCACATAAGTTACCGGATATTTTTGAATCCATATCTGAAACCGAATAGAGAAAAGAATATAAAATATACTCAGATTAATAAACATGTCTTGTAGCAAATTTTGTCATGAACCATGTCCAACAACCAATCATATTTTTTTGGGTGTTGGCTGGCAACACTTCATCATTTTCAAGTCCTGATACCCATGTCGCGAATGTAACAGAACGGATCTCGACACGAGCTAACTAGATGGTCGCCAAGAAAACAATGGTAGCATTTGCCACGTGCCCACTGCTTAATGGCAAGGCTACACTTGAACTTCGCAATGGTCGTGAAAGGTGACAACTGCTCGAAGCAACATGGGTGATCCTGAGAGCCGCTATTAGCGGTCACAAATGAACCCCCACAGATGCGTTGGTCGACAGAAGTGTCTCCAACATTTTGTACAGTATAGTGATTGATTGGGTTTCATCAAGTATGAACTTTTTTCTCTTTTCCTCTATGCAATTTAAGTACGACATCTATATCCAATTATTCTAGTACCCGCATTTGCGCGTGATACAAATGGACTTAGAGGACAAGTTACATTAGCCCCGGCCTGTTTGGTACGTACTGCTCCTTATATATACTGCTTCTGAAGCCATTTTACACAACCAAGCCGTCTCCCATCAAACTGCTCTACGTGAGAAGCCCCTAAAATCCCGTTGGCCGGAGGTGGAGGGCTTTCACTAGTAGAGCTGGCAAAACTAGCTTCCTCCCGCTCCCTGGCCAGACGCACGGGGGTGGACGTGGCTATCCATGCAGCCCCCGCCCACCGGCTCCTTGGCTAGATGCTCCGGCATAGCGCGGGCAATGAGAGAGCATGGCATAGCTGGCGGGTTGGCACACTGGAGTGAATGCGGTTGGAGGGTGCGACGGAGATGGCACGGGCGTGGCCGGAGATGGGGGCGTGTACAATGGAGAGGGCTCGACAGCGCCAGCTGAGGCGAAGTCACGAGATGCGCGTGGGATGAGGTCGCGAGGAGGCGTGCGGTGGGTGATTGGGAAATGAGGAGAGAGAATAGGAAGGAAAGAGACGTGGGAGAGGGAAAAAGTAGAGGAAGAAAATATAAAAATATAAAGAAACAAAGAAGGGTATTATGGACTTTCCGTGCTTTTCAACCGGCAAATGAAGCTGTTTTATCAAATGTTTTTTTATAGATGTATTTGTTTTTTCTTAGTTATAGCTCTTCCAAATAGACCATTGTTATTATAAAATTAGTTGCAGTTGTTTTTGTTGAAGTTGGAGCTCCACCAAACGGACTCTTATTTATTATTATGAAATACTATATCAAAAAATATTTAAGATGTATTTGATGAAACTGATTTTGTATTTAAATTTAATTAAAATTGGAGAAGGTTATCAGTCTGTGTATGCTTTTTTATTAACCAAAGTACCACTTGATTGGCGTGGAATTTTGCGTATTCACAAGTGCTGGAGGAATGTAGAAATTCCATGCGTATTCACAGGTGGATCCACGCATAAAGGGATTTCTAGCATCAGCAGTGGTGCGGCCCACTGACCCAGCTGCGAAGAAGTCGAGAAGGTTCATCACGGCCCACTCCTTTTTCCTTTGTTGCTGCTGTTTGCTTCGGCGCTCCGCTCTCCCTCTCCGCTCCTCCTCAGCGGCGTCCTCACTCCTCAGTTCCTCACACACCGCGCCGCCCCTCCGCGTCGCACCGTGACCAGCCGCTCGCCGCCACAACTCCCGGTCAACAGTTCGGCGCAGCGCAGGATCACACACGGCGCACCACTGCCTCGTTCCCGCCGGAACGACCCCCCGAACAACAACTCCCCTGCGCGGCGCCCGAATCCGTCGCGATCTGCTGGTAAGCGGTTGGAATATGTACCGCATCCGTTGGATTTTGGCCAGGACATCAACCAGATCGCAGTCAAGCGAAGCGGCGCGGCGGCGCAGGCTAACCTAACTACCTAACCACCGGCGGGAGATTAGAACGCTCAACCGCGCTTGCTTGGTAAGCTCTAGTTGTGTACCTGCGGTTGCAGAAACCCCCACTCTTTTTTTTAGAAACCCCCTTGCTTCTTATATTACATTACAGTTAAATGCATCGGCAGCCTCTGAACTTGTCGAGAGATGCAACCTAGGTTCAAGAACTTTAAGAAATGGCAGCCTCTGAACTTGTCAAAAGATGCCACCTAAGTTCAAGAAATTTAAAGAACACATTTTGTAAGTCTCAAACTTGCTAAATAGTGCACCACACATCCCTAAATTTGTAAATTGGAGCACCGCTGGTCCATGGACCATACCAAGGCACAGGCACTGACCACTGGGCTGCTTAACAAGTTTAGGAACATAGAAATACATATCAAAGTCCGTGGACCTAAATAGCACTCCATATAAGTTCAGAGCCGCTCATACATTTAACCCTTCTTGTTTCTTGCTTTGATACATGGGATCCGTGCAATCACAAATGGAAAATCTTTCTTCGGCGGTTGTAGGTCAGCCGTTACCAGCATCGGCTATGGCATCGTCGACTCTGCACTCCAGGACAGAAGAAGGGGAAGGCGCCCTGCCTATCGACACGCTCTATGAGGTCCTGCCCCGCCTTCCGGTTAAGGATCTCTGCCGCCTCCGTGCTGTCTGTCAGCCGTGGTGATCCCTCCTCTCCGATCCGCAGTTCATGGCCGCTCATGCCACCCGTCACCGACGGCCACTCATCGTCGCAGGCCACGACAAATCACATCGTGATGACGGCATCCTCTGCGACATCATTGACATCTCTGGCCGGGTCATTAAGCAGATCATCCGCTCGACAGAAGACGAGTGGCTGATATATCCACCCAGCGTAACCTCACCTGCATTGCGAAAGGGACAAGCAAGAGCTGCCAGTTGCTCAACCTAGTCACTGGAGACAGATTTTCCTTGCCTGAAGGATTGTCCCAAGAACACACGCCAAGGAAGCTCGACTTCATGAATTACAGAACTTCCTTTGCATTGGGACAGGTTGCCTCGACGGGGGAGTTCAAGTTGCTTCGTGTGACTGATAATGCCTTCTTTGGCAGCCGCTACATGCAGCTGTGCGAGGTCTTAACACTCGGTGGCAGCGGCGATGCTCGGTGGAGAGGAAAGAAGGCCGCTCAGGATCGTGTTCATATGAGCCCAATGAGCAGAGTCGTCGTCGATGGAGTTGTGTATTTTCTCTTGGACGAGGATCTGATCAACCGAAATGTTCGACCAAAAGGCATAGCTTCCTTTGACCTTCTGACAGAAGAGTGGAGGTCAATTCTCCAAGGACCTGTAAGCATCCCTGCTTACTATTCTAATCTTTCTCTGGCTGCCCTTGATGGATCCTTAGTTCTGGTCCATTGTATGTTACATGTTTCAATGGACCTGTGGTTTCTGGTGCACTTTGAAAAGAGCTTATGGGTCAAAAAACATACTGTAGAGATCAATTTGAGTGCCCATGATGAATTCCTTGCACATCCTTCGGTGATACTGAAGAATGGGAGCATAGTTACTTATATTGGATCTAGAGGATTGTTGAGGATTTATAATCCAAGGACCAACACTTGTACAGATGTGGCAGAGATGGGGTCCCGTGTTGGAATTGGTTTGTACACGGGAAACCTATTGAGCATAGCAAATGATGCCACTTAATGAGGTGAGTATTGCAATTGCCTGCTCTTCTAATATATCCAGTTCACGCAGATATCTTTGTCTGGATACATTGGCAAAAGGCTGCTGGATTCTAGATTGTTGTGTGCTTCATTCTGTAGTTTTGACCTTTTAAACAGCATTTAAGCAACGCTATGTATGATGTGGTAAAAATGAGTAATGCAAGATGACTTGAGAATTTGAGTTTGCATCAACTGTCCTCCATCATGGGTTATATAATGTACTTAGTTCGATTTAGCTAAATGAATGTTATGGCAACAATTTCTTTTGAATGTCCATGCAAAATTTGTTCTGAATACTTCCACAGCAAAAAGGGAATATAATGGAAGAGTTTCTCTAGTCTTATCATGCTGCATAAGAATACTACAAACTCTAGAATGTAGTGCAAAAATATATAAATGGCATGGAACAGAAATCTTGTTCAAGAAAAATTGTAACACCCTAAAATTTGAATTTTGGAAATGAAGTTAAATTGATTTAATTTCACATTTTTGTGTTCATGAAATATAGGGAAATAAATTTTTTCATTAAATTAAAATTCATCATAAGGTTTAGCAACATGTTTGTGCATACATGCCGGTGCATTTGTTTCTTTGAACTGTGTGGATTTGATTCAAATTGAACACATTCAAAATGCTTTTGAAAAAAAAAAAATTTGAAGATGGCTTTGAAGTAAAAGAAAAAAAAGAAAAGAATTAGAAAATAAAAGAATTTAAAAAGTTATAAAATTTATTTTTGAAAACTTACCAAAATTTCTCAGTTTACTTTGAATTGAAAGTATATTTTAAATAATATTTAAATTTGGTTTTGATTCAAGGTTCAAATGAATTTGAAATCCATTTGAAAATGTATTAGAAAAATCAAATTTGGAAAAAAAAAATTCGCAAGCCTTGCCTTTTGGCCCACGGTTTTCTTCGACCTGGCCTCCTCCCCGCCCGAAGGCCTGCCCCATTCCCTCCGCGGCTCAGCAAGCCCCGCGGCCCAGCTTCGCAACCCAGCGCGCACCGGCCCATCTCCCGCGCTCGCTCCGCATAGCCCACCTCCGTGACCGGCCCAGTTTTCCTTCGCTTCCTCTCACTCGCATCGAAGGCCCAAGCTGAAGACCCCGCGCCCTTCCCTCGCTGCCACCCTGAGCCCCCATGTCAGCCGGTTTCTTCTTCCTCGTTCCGTTGCCACACCGGACACTACTCTGCCGAAGGAGGCCGTGTCCGTCCCGCCCACGTTGCCTTCCGAGCTCGTTGCCTTGCTGTCCAAGCCGCGCCAGTCCCATAAGTAGCAAGCCTCCACGCCGTGCCGCCTACCCTGAGCTGAGACCCATCTCGCACCGCCCTTGGCCGAGCTAGCCTTGCGCCGTTGACGGATTCCGCCGCCGAACTACCTCGGTCCTCTCCACGCCGCTCCGCCCCATATCAGCCGACCGCACCTTGCTGCCCTCGCCTAACCCGATAGCAAGCCGCTGCTCTCGCCGAGACGCCGAACAGCCACGCCGCCGCCTAGCACCGCCATAGCCGCACGCTATCGTCCTCTCCATGCCGCACGCTGCCGTCCTCTCCACACCGCCACGGACCCTTAATCCTCCGCGGGAAGCAGCTAGGTGAGTTCGCATCGACCTCCTCTTTCGCCCCGTGCCGTTCCCGTTAAAAATCGTGGCCGTAGGCCTTGAGTCACGCGCGCCGGCGAGGTCCCGGATTTTCCGGCCATGGCGCCACCGCGCCAGCTACTGTTCTGGCAACAGCCTCCTCCCTCTCTCTTCCTGTTTTGATCCTGGCCGTCCAAATCTAGATCAAGGGCGGGGAATAAAACTTACCCCTTCACATGCCATCTTTATAAAGAGCCCCTCGGTTTCTTTAAAATAGAACCCGCGGTCCATTACGTATCAGATAGAATGCGTCTTCTTCTTTTAAAAAGCGTATTTTTCTCGGTTGACTTCAAAAATACGTTTACAACTATTTACAGTTTTGCCACTGATTTTGTTTTAGCCATAACTTCTCCGTTTTAACTCCGATTTGACCCGTTCAAATTACGTTAGGTTCGTAATTTCATCACCTTCGTGTTCATACAACTGTTAAGTATGTTTTCAACTTTTAAAATTCGCGATTAGATTTAATCTAATATTTTACTAAAGGAAATCTTGTTTATTTCATATCTTCTGCGTTTAAGCTCCGTTTTGATCCATCCAAGTTGCGTTAGATTCATAGCAACGAGATCTACGCGTTAGTAACCATGTTTATCATATTACTATTTTTGGAATTTCATGGTTTAAATCATATCTTGAATAACAATTATGCAACTGGGTTTTATAAATAAAATATGATTTGTTTTACTTTAGTATTATATTTCAAACTCAAATTTGACTTAATTTATATTATCTATAAAATATATTATATATGTTTTTATCTAATTAAAACACATGAAACTAATAGTTTTATGAGTAGATCTTTCGGTAGATGTATCTTTTCAACCGTAGTTCCGATTAGAGTGCTTCTCGCGACTGCGTGTTCGTAGCGATGCGTAGAATCATGTTTCAAACTCTTTTACTTATTTTTCTATGTTTGGTGTACTGTTCTAATTTAGATCTATTGTTTGCTTCGTGTATGATTGTATGGATGCTTGTGTGGTGCTATATGATCATGTCTAGTCGGTGAGATATATGTGGTGAATCAAGAAGCAGATCTTTGCAGTTTTGGACTTAAAGAAGGATCTAAGTTTAAGGCAAGTATAGCATGGGATCTTTCTTGTTACCTATACACCATTAATCATTTAATTCATACTGCATGTGTCTACCTTGACTGTCACTAAGGATTTCCTAGTAGTTTGTTACCCTGTACCTTGATATCTTTGGGTTATTGCATTGGGTAGTATGATGCTAGTGCTCAACTAAAGCCATGATCTTGTAACTTGACTATTGTAATATGCAATAAACATTAAAAGATGCTTTTTAGCAACATGGAATCAGGGGGCTAGAGCATTGGGTTGTTTTTATGGTGCTCTAGATTCCTCTCCATACGGACTTATCTGTAAGTGATCATCCGGGACTTACAGTACAGCTATGAGGGCTACGTAGCTCTGGCTTTAGCTCAGTATGATGACCTTTTCTAGCTTGTTAGTGGTTACCTTTATTGGCGTAAGAATGGCTTGCCGAATCGGGTATAGGACAGCCTCTACTCTTATGTGTATATGTCGATGCGGGACCTACAGGATACCCCACAAGGAAGAGGGAAGATCTAGTCTAAATAGGATTCTTCCCCTGTAATATTAGTAGTAGTATTATTCTGTAATCCTACTAGGAACTCTTATTGTAAACTGACTAGGATCCTGATCTCCTGACTATATAAAGGAGGGTAGGGTTCCTAGGGAGAAAAAACAATTGTACGACACAACACTTTACAATTAATCCAATATAAAGGCTAACGCCGACTGGACGTAGGGCTATTATTCGATCAAAGATCGAGGGTCCGAACCAAGATAAATCGACCGTCTCTTGTGTTTACCGTCGAGTTCTGCATACGCTGAAGCCTGAACATACTGCCCGGTGGTCAAACATCGACAGCTAGCGCGCCAGGTAGGGGCCTTCGGCGACTTTGCATCCGAGAGCTCGATGGACCTCGACAACATGATCTTCTTGACAGGGTCAACCTTCATCTTCGGTTTGTGGATCTACAAGGCAGGTGACAATGGCAAGCTCCAAGGCCATCTCCTCAAAGATTTGGATCATCATCAAGACCTTTCCATTTCAGCGACAACGATAGATCAACTTGCTGGAAGATTCACGCAGCTCGCGATGTTCGATCCGACTCGGATTTCATGGCTTCACGCATCCGATTCAAACTCAGGTTCCGCTTCCAAGACAGAGTCTTATCCAAGTTCTTTTGAAAAACCAAGTTCTTTTCCAACAAGGCTCCGGAACACGACATCAACCTATCAAGAATACAACTCGGAGTACACTCAGAGTACTCTAAAGAAGTCGGATCCTCTTCCATTCGGACTCCACAATATGGCAACGTCTTATCAGGCACAGCTCAAAAGATCTCTGAATCCAGTGCTCGGAATACCACTGACGGGAGCTCAAGAAGGTCTCGTCTTAACTATAACATCTCAAGACTACATCGTCTACTGGCCAGGTTCCGTTCCTGAGGATGGCGGCACCCAACTAGTTGACGATATGAAAACAACAACTCTACCCTACCAAGGAGACTCGATCTGCGACCTAGAAGCCTCTACTGAAGTTATCAACAACTTTAGCAGTGCGGAAACCAACGCCGATGATAGAACAACTCACGCTCGAGAAGTATTCATGATTCGCTGTCCTCAATCACCATTGGTCCCCCCAGAAGCGCCCTACGTCAGGTCTTCAAATGAATCTAAGTCCAACATATCACCATTCACCTAGGGGCACGATGGTGAGACCGAGAGTCAGAGGCAAGCCAGAGAAAGAAAGAACAAATTGAAACAAGAACGTCAACGTCGTGCTAAGCAGCGCAAGGAAGCTTGGATCAAATATGAGTCAGACCTAGCCGAGTACAATAGAAGAAAATCAGAGCAAGAGGTCGAAGAAGGACGTGCAGTGAATACACCCTACGATAAGATCCGAGAAGCACTAGAAGAACTCAGGGCAACTTCACATCCCAATGAAAAACAAGAACAACTCCGGGACTTCCTCCGATCAACAGTCCTAAGGACGCACGACGGAAGGGCAACATCTCATGAGCAGCAAGATCAAAATCAAAGGAAGTCCACCTTCGAGAGACTTGGACCAAGTAGAAGTCACAACAGAGAAAGTAAAAGAAACCATAGTCAAAACGACCGAGTCGAACAACCAAGAAAGGCCAGAAGCAAAGCACCTACTCGGACAGCCACGCAAAACTACTCTCACCAAGACAACAGTTGGCAAGTGTAACACCCAAAATTTTTCATTCTTTTAAAATAAGTAAATTAGATTTAATTATGTTATTAAGTGTGCATTCAATTATAAGAAATTAATAATTTTTGGGGAATTAAAATCAATTATAAGATTAGAAACTTTTTGATGCATACATGCTGCTGTAATATTTATTCATGTGATGATTGTTCTTGAATTAGAGTTCAAATGAATTCAAAAATTATTTGAAAATGCTTTTGAAAAATTTGTTTGGAAAAAAAAGAAAATTCCTTCTTTTCTTCCCCTCCTCCGTTTTTGGCCCGAGCAGCCGCATAGCCCAGCTCCCACTCCCGTCGGCCCGCTGGCCCAGCCGCGCGCTTTGCTCGGCCCAGCAAGCCCCGCCGGCCCACTCGGGCGCCAGCCGTTGCCGCGCGCCTACGCCCCGTGCCCAGCCGCTGACCGCCTGGCCCCACCTATCGGCGTCGTCTCCCTCCTTCCGCAACCGCCGCGCCAGTCAAGCCGCAAGCCGCAACCGCCTCTTCGCCCACGTCTTGCGCCATAGTGGGAGCGTCGCCCGCGCCCTTGCCTCTACAAAAGGAAGCCGAGGCCGTCCCCGCACCCTCTGCTGCTGTTCCCCGCTCCCTCTCGCGTCGCCGTGCCCGAGAGAACCACCACCACGAGGTCGCCGGGATCCACCGTCCGCCCTCCGCGTGAACCGCCGACTCCGAGCCGCCGTCGACCCTATTTCTCCCCGCTGTGAGCCTCGCCATTCTCCCCTCTCTCTCCCCGTTCAATTTATTTCTCGTTTTGTGGTTTGTATGGCCTTGTCGCATGCGCCGGGAAGCTCCTTGCCGCCAGCCATGTCCGCCACCTTGTCAGCCGCGTCCTCCGGCCGTCGTATCGGCCCAGACGTGTTTGCCTGCTCCCCCTCTCTCTCCCGGTGCTCTCGGTTCATCGAACCATGGACTGTGGCCCTCGAACCGTGCACTCCGGCGAGCTTCATGCCGCCGGCCATGGAGAGCCACCGCGGGAGCTACTGTTCCGGCCACCTTTTCTTTCTCTCTCCCCCGGATCGATTTCTGGCCGTTCATTTCAAATCCGACGGCTCATGTTAGAAGATACCCCTTCGCGGGTGATTATGCTAAAGAGCCCCTCGGTTTTCAAAAAATAGAACCCGCAGTCCCTAACGCACTTCGCTGATTACGCTTTCTCGTTTTGAAAACGTAAAGTGCACTGTTCTTGTTCAAAATACGTTTTCAGTATTTATAGAAATACCATTTGAACTGTTTCGCTTATAAAATTGTCGTTTTAGCTCTGAATTGATCCATTCAAATTGCGTTAGCTTCGTAATTTCATAAGCTACATGTTAGAACTACTGTTAGTCAAGTTTGGAATTTTTTAAATTCATGGTTAGATTTAATTAAATATATTGCTATAGGAAAACCCGTTTAAATCATAACTTTCGCATTTTAGCTCCGTTTTTCGTGAACTTCGCGTTGACATGATCGTAGCGAGACGTAGATTATGTTTACAAACATTTATCTTACTTTCAATACTATTGGTGTACTGTTCTAATGATAGGAATGTTTGCTTTGCATGAATGCTTTTGGAATGTTGTATGTTGTCGTGTTGGTCACGTTCAGACGGTGAGGAAAACGTTGGAGACCAAGAATTCTTCGACGACCAGTAGGACCAGCATGAGTTTGTGAACCAAGGCAAGTATAGCATGGGCCTTCCTTGATGTCCTATTTCACTTTAATCAATTACTCATTTGCATGTGTCTAATTTTGATACCCGTAAGGACAACCTAGTGATTGTTTATCCTGTTCCTTGTCTTCTATGGGTTAAATGCATATGGGTAGATTGTTAGTGCTCTAATTGAACTTGATATACATGTTGATGAATGATACTATGGAACAAAGTGAGTAACATGATTTATAACAACTGTTCTATAGGGCGAAAGTGCAAATGATCTTTGTTCATGTTGCTCCTGACCCTCCATAAGGACTTATCTGTCGGCAAAAGCTGGGACTAACAGTGCAACCGGGAGAGTCATATGGCTTTGACTTTAGCTCAGTAATAGGATCTTTCCTAGCTAGTTAGAGGTTACCTTTTTGGCGTAAATGGGGCTTGCCACGTTGGGTATAGGGCTGCCTCTGTTCCTATGAGTATAGCCACGATGGATATGTGCCATAGGAAAGGGGGTTCCTACACCTGCCTGCCAAGGAAACCTAGCGGCCCTAACTTGTTAGGGAAACCTATGAAATGGCTTCATAGTGTACCCTGCCCGCTCACCTTGGTAGTGACATGGGAGTAATTAACCCGGGCATATGGGGATCACGACTCACGGTGAATGTGCACCACCTCTGCAGAGGGTAACAAACTGTTATAACAGTCGTGCTCACGGTCACGAGCGGCCCGGAAAACTCACAGAATAACTGAATACTTGATGATGATCTATTAAGATGTTCTATGATGATTTATGATACACTTTACACTGATATATGTTCTTATGGGATTAAATGGGAGCTTAAGCATAACTTGATAATACTTGAGAATAAAAGCTTGACCTACTAAAAATGCTAACTGCAGTAAACCAGAGTCAAACCTTTTTGAGCTTCATAACCCCATGTTAGCTTGCTAAGTATGGAATGTACTTACACTTGTTTATTTTCTTTATTTGGATAAAAATCCCGGATGGGTAATAGATGACAACGGGTATGAGGAATTCCCGGAGGATTTTTAGGCTTGTGGTCAACCAGTTGACCTTCCCTGTGATGAAGCCCACGAGAGTTTATTATCTTTTTATTTTCCGTTGTATAATGTAAGACTAAGTTGTTTTATGGATCTGATGTAAGGACACCGTGATGATACTTTCTGTAATTTGTCAGCTTGTGTGTGTGATTGATCCCTGGGCATACACGAGTTAGTGTATTCAATTTTATCCTTAAAATTAGGTGTGACAAATTGGTATCAAAGCCGTGTTGACTGTAGGACGCAAGCCTAGTTAGAAAACGGTCGTTTTAGCATCTTTGCTCCTCTGGTTTCTTGCTTACTGTCTTATTCTTATTATTTTATTAAAACATTTATGCTTTCATAACATAATCTATTATTTAAAATTGTTGATTCTAATTCTATCTCACTTTAAATCTATAGATGTCTCATAATCCGAAGACTGCTAGCCTCAGCACCGCCGGCTATCGTGCCATGTTCACCCCGCGTGCCCCACCGGCGGAGAGGGAGATTGTGATCATCTCCGACAACGAGGAGATGGCTACACCTACTCCTACACCAGTCGCCGTGCCCGTCTATCCTGTGGTAGCTACACCTAAGGAGTCGACGGCTACTTCCCCTACACCTACACTCTCCCCAGCTGTCCCCGTGGAGGACGAGGAGATTGGCTGGAAGTGCAAGTACTACTTCAAGCTAGCTCCAGAGACAGCCTACTACCACACTCTCCTCACCCATGTGCTGGACGACTACTACCCCGACTTGCACGCCTCCATCAGCTATTACTGCGCCGAGTACCAGCACCCATTGGAGGCTACCTTCTGGAAGGTAGAGCTGGTGGTCACCGCTTGGAACGATATCAAGAATGGACATGAGGTGGAGACTGTCCACTGTGCCCCTGCCAGGAGAGCCCATGCTTTGGCTAGCATGGAGGATGCAGCACAGAATGCCTACATCCACTACCATGGTCGTCGCTTTGAGGCCATGAGGGAGGATCGCTTCAGGTTCCTTCCTCGAAATGATCATGAGGGTGTTTGGCAGGTTTTGGCTCCACCAGAGAATGACCCAACTCTGGAGGCAATGGTGCAGCATGTCCATGCTATGCAGGGAGTGGATGATGAAGTCAAAGGAGAACTGCGTGCATCTCAGAGGGCGTAGAGACGTCTTCAGAAACGAGTGGATGAACTTCGAGCACAACTTGGATAGCCTTCCATCTACAAGAAGAAGCGCTGGTCCTTCACCATGATTGACACCGCTCCATAGGTGTCAGGTGCCATGATCTAGATTACCACGTCGTTAGTTCGTGTTCTTATTTAGTCTTGTTGGTCTTGTGAACTTGGTTGATTAGATGTTTAATTTGTGAACTTGGTTGATTTGGTATTTTGCTTGATTGCTGAAAGTTTGTGGGCATGTCCACAACTTCCTTAGATTGGGACTTTTAGTTAGAATGAAATCTTAATGCAGATGTTTCGCTTTATCTTATCTCTGCTGTGCCGATTTCTGGAGCAGCCTGTGTTCTTTATCTGGTATCTCAAAATCTGGGATGATAAAAATTCTGAAATTTTTGTGGAGATAACTAGACCTCTGTATCTTTCAAATGTTTCTGGAATCACGTCAATAGTTGTTCAGGTTTGGGAGATCTAGCTGTCACAAGTTGATGTTCCTGCGCTGTCTGGAACTCAGAACAGTTTCGGTTTAGCTCTACTTTTGACTATGTGTGAGTCCGAATCTGTAAAAGTGGTCTAAATGAAAGTTGTAGCTGATGTCCTAAGCTTTCTAACAAATCTTGGTGCACCTCTGTTGGATCTCTGAAACTCGAGTTATAACAGTTTTACTGAACTGCTGAATTTGAATCTTGTCCAGAAAATTCTCAGCATTGTGTCTTATCTTTTATAAGCTCTCTATAATTGGAAAAATCTCTAAATTTTGCACATTTGTTGGAAAACAGATGGCCGCAAGAGGAGAAAGAGGCAGAGGCCGTGGTCGTGGGCGTGATGCTCTTATAAATCCACCACCGCCACCTGTGACCATGGAACAGATATTGGGAATGCAAGCGCAGCTGATGTAAGCTATGATGCAGCGCTTGGACAATGAACCTACAAGAGGGCCACCGCCTGTTCAGGTCAGAGATAAGCATGGAGAGTTTATGAAAGGTCGTCCACCGGTGTTCACCCATGCCTCAGACCCTATGGAGGCAGATGATTGGTTGCGTGCTGTGGAGAAACAACTGAACATAGCACAATGCAACAACCTTAAAAAGGTGTTGTACGCCTCTGGGCAACTCCAAGGAGCTGCTCAGGATTGGTGGGAATCATTCCAGTTTAGACGTCCCAACAATGCTCCTGCTATCACTTGGTATGAATTCAAGGACAGTTTCCGGTCATACCATATTCCTGATGGACTAGTGGAACTGAAGCAGGAAGAATTCAGATCTCTCAAGCAAGGATCAATGACTGTGGCAGAATATCAGGACAAGTTCGCCCAACTATCACGCTACGCTCCTAATGATGTAGCGGATGACAAGGATAAGCAACGCCATTTCCTCAAGGGACTCTATGATGGACTGCAGCTCCAGCTGATGTCTAATACTTATCCTAACTTCCAGTCTTTGGTGAATCACGTAATCGTGATTGATGATAAGCGCAAGGAGATGGAAGCTAAGAAAATAAGGCTCTAAGGGCAAGCTTCTGGAAGCAACACTCGCCCCCGTGCTTATCCCCAGCAAGGTTTCCAGCAGAGGAATCAAGGACCAACTCACCAGGGAAACAGTGGTCAGTATCCTCAGCGGAACTAGTTCCAGCAACGCCCTCAGTACCAGCAATAGTTTGGAAATCAGCGTCCCCCGCAACAGACCAGCAATCCTGCAACACGCCAGGGAGTGCCCAACAATGCTCCTATGAAGTGTGGTGCACCCAACAATCCCAATGCCTGCTACCGATGCAGAGAAGTAGGTCACTATGCTCATCAGTGTCCTAAGAAGCAGAACCAACAAGCACCTCAGAACTAGACCAGCAATCAGAAGTTCAACGCCCGACCACCTCACACGGCGAAGGTGAACTATGTGTCATCTGATGCAGCTCAGGAGATGCCTGAGGTCATGTTGGGTATTTCAGCATCAACTCTATCTCTGCTACCGTACCTTTTGATTCTAGTGCTTCGCATTCTTTTATCTCCCAAGCTTTTGTTAGAATGCATAGCATACCTTTGTGTGCCATGAAAAACCCCATACTAGTGAATTCCCCGGGAGGTAGTATGCCCGCTTCTTATTGGATCCCCTCAACTAGCATTTCCTTAAGGGGGGTAGACTTCAAAGTGAAGCCTATTGTGTTGAGAACAGCGGGAATTGATCTTATCCTGGGAATGGATTGGATGAAACAACACCGGGTAGTGATTCAGTGTCAGGAGAAATCTATGGTTGTGACATCACTCAATGGAGATAGAATCTATGTAGAAGTGGTAGTGCAAGCTCAGCCTACAGCCATAGTGAACTAGCTAGATGGTGAAGTCAATGAACAAGATCGTGTCGTGGAGGAGTTCCTAGATGTCTTCCCCGATGACTTGCCAGGTATGCCACCTGACCGAGACATTGAATTCATTATTGAATTATTACCTAGAACTGCACCAATAACTAAACGTCCATATAGAATGGGAGTTAATGAATTAGAAAAGCTTAAGAAACAACTAAAAGAGTTGCAAGAAAAAGGTTTCATACGCCCCAGTTCTTCCCCATGGGGGGCCCCTGTGATCTTTGTGGATAAGAAGGATGGTAGTCAACGGATGTGTGTGGATTACGGCTCACTTAATGAGGTTACCATCAAGAATAAATACCCTTTGCCTAGGATTGATGATTTGTTTGATCAATTGAGAGGAGCTCATGTGTTCTCCAAGATTGATCTCCGATCTGATTATCATCAGCTTAAGATTCGAAACTCGGACATACCCAAGACAGCATTCACTACACGGTATGGATTATATGAGTACACCGTTATGTCTTTTGGATTGACCAATGCACCTGCATACTTCATGTATCTGATGAATAAGGTGTTCATGGAGTTTCTGGATAAATTTGTGGTAGTATTCATAGATGACATACTAATATTCTCCAAGACTAAAGAAGAACATGATGAACACATAAGGTTGGTCTTGCAAAAGCTTAGAGAACATAAGTTGTATGCTAAGTGGAGCAAGTGTGAGTTTTGGTTAAAGGAAGTCTCTTTTCTGGGTCATGTAGTCTCCAATGGTGGAATAGCAGTGGATCTAGGCAAAGTGCAAGATGTACTGAATTGGAAACCACCAACAACTGTAAGTGAGATTCGTAGCTTTTTAGGATTAGCTAGATATTACCGAAGGTTCATTGAAGGTTTTTCCAAGCTAGCCAAGCCTATGACAGCTCTATTGGAAAAGAATGCTAAGTATGTATGGTCGGGTAAATGCCAGGCAAACTTTGAAGAGCTAAAGAAGAGATTGACTACAGCTCCAATATTAATCTTGCCCGATTTAAGCAAGAACTTCTCTATATATTGTGATGCATCCCGTTTGGGCCTAGGATGTGTGCTTATGCAAGAAGGAAGAGTGGTTGCATATGCATCTAGACAATTGAGGAAGCATGAGTTGAATTATCCTACTCATGACTTGGAATTGGCAGCTGTGGTTCATGCTTTGAAGATTTGGAGACATTATCTAATTGGACATAAGAGTGATATCTATACTAATCATAAGAGTTTGAAGTATATCTTTACTCAATCAGATCTGAATCTGAGACAACATCGTTGGTTAGAATTGATCAAAGACTATGATTTGGAAGTGCATTATCACCCGGGAAAGGCAAACGTCGTAGCTGATGCACTTAGCAGAAAGAGCTATGCCAATGGACTTCAGCTAACATCTATGTTAGCAGAGTTGTGTGCTGAAATGAAGTATCTCAACTTGGGCCTAGTCACTAATGCAATGGAATTGGTGATAGAGCCTACTTTGGAAAAAGAGATATGCAAAGGTCAATTGGAGGATGAAAAACTTAAAGAGATAGCAGAGAATGTAGTGCTTGGAAAGGCACCCGGATTCAGAATGGATGAGAATGGTTCTCTTTGGTTCGGGAAAAGGATATGTGTACCAGAAGTGAAAGCTATCCGAGATGCAATTTTGCAAGAGGCCCATGAGTCTGCTTATTCTATACATCCCGAAAGTACCAAGATGTACTTGGATCTCAAGGAGAAGTATTGGTGGTATGGTTTGAAGAGAGATGTGACAGAATATGTGGCTTTATGTGACACTTGTCAAAGAGTGAAAGCTGAGCATCAAAGACCTGCAAGGTTACTACAACCAATGAAGATTCCTGAATGGAAATGGGAAGAAGTTGGTATGGATTTTATTGTAGGACTGCCCCGCACTCAAAGAGGTTATGATTCAATATGGGTAATAGTGGATCGACTCACCAAGGTTGCCCACTTTTTACCAGTCAAGACTACCTATACGGGTGCAAGGCTAGCAGAGTTGTACATGGAAAGGATTGTGTGTTTACACGGTGTACCCAAGAAAATTGTGTCTGATAGAGGTACTCAGTTTACCTCGCAATTCTGGCATAAAGTACATAGATCTTTGGGGGACAAAGTTGAATTTCAGTTCTGCTTACCACCCGCAAACTGATGGACAGACTAAAAGGATCAACCAGATCTTGGAAGATATGTTGAGGGCTTGTGCACTTCAGTATGGTGATAGTTGGGATAAGAGTCTGTCATACGCAGAGTTCTCGTATAACAACAGTTATCAGAAGAGTCTCAAGATGGCACCTTTCGAGGCACTGTATGGACGTAAATGTAGAACACCGTTGTTCTAGAATCAGACTGGTGAAACTCAAGTGTTTGGACCCGATGTCCTTAGAGACGTAGAAGAACAAGTAAGAATGATTAGAGATAACTTAAGAGTGGCTCAGTCCCGATAGAAGAGTTACACTGATACTCGCAGAAGAGAGCTGACTTTCGAAGTTGGAGATTATGTGTACTTAAAGGTGTCACCAATGAGGAGTGTGAAAAGATTCAATATGAAAGGAAAGTTGACACCAAGGTATATTGGACCTTTTAAGATCCTAGAGAGACATGGAGAGGTAGCTTATCAGTTGAAACTGCCTGAGAGTTTGTCCGGTGTGCACGACGTGTTTCATGTTTCCCAATTGAAAAAGTGTTTGAGGGTACCAGAAGAACAAATTCCTTTAGAAGAACTTGCTGTTAAGGAAGATCTCACATATGAAGAATATCCGATAAAGATCTTACAAACTACTGAAAGAGTTACAAGGAGCCGAGTTATAAAAATGTGCAAGGTACAGTGGAATCGGTATACAGAGGATGAAGCCACTTGGGAAAGAGAAGAGGAATTGTGAAAGACTTATCCTCAACTATTTGAGTAAGCAATCACCCGAATCTCGAGGACGAGATTCATCTTAAGGGGGCTAGAATTGTAACACCCAAAATTTTTCATTCTTTTAAAATAAGTAAATTTGATTTAATTATGTTATTAAGTGTGCATTCAATTATAGGAAATTAATAATTTTTGGGGAATTAAAATCAATTATAAGATTGGAAACTTTTTGATGCATACATGCTGCTACAATATTTATTCATGTGATGATTGTTCTTGAATTAGAGTTCAAATGAATTCAAAAATTATTTGAAAATGCTATTGGAAAATTTGTTTGGAAAAAAAAGAAAATTCCTTCTTTTCTCCCCCTCCTCCGTTTTTGGCCCGAGCAGCCGCATAGCCTAGCTCCCACTCCCGTCGGCCCGCTGGCCCAGCCGCGCACTTTGCTCGGCCCAGCAAGCCCCGCCGGCCCACTCGAGCGCCAGCCGTTGCCGCGCGCCTGCGCCCCGCGCCCAGCCGCTGACCGCCTGGCCCTACCTGTCGGTGCCGTCTCCCTCCTTCCGCAACCGCCGCGCCAGTCAAGCCACAAGCCGCAACCGCCTCCTCGCCCACGTCTTGCGCCATCGTGGGAGCGTCGCCCGCGCCCTTGCCTCTACAAAAGGAAGCCGAGGCCATCCCCGCACCCTCTGCTGCTGTTCCCCGCTCCCTCTCGCGTCACCGTGCCCGAGAGAACCACCGCCACGAGGTCGCCGGGATCCACCGTCCGCCCTCCGCGTGAACCGCTGACTCCGAGCCACCGTCGACCCTATTTCTCCCCGCTGTGAGACTCACCGTTCTCCCCTCTCTCTCCCCGTTCAATTTATTTCTCGTTTTGTGGTTTGTATGGCCTTGTCGCATGCGCCGGGAAGCTCCTTGCCGCCGGCCATGTCCACCACCTTGTCAGTCGCGTCCTCCAGCCACTGTATCGGCCCAGACGTGTTCGCCTACTCCCCCTCTCTCTCCCGGTGCTCTCGGTTCATCGAACCGTGGACCGTGGCCCTCGAACCGTGCACTCCGGCGAGCTTCACGCCGCCGGCCATGGAGAGCCACCGCGGGAGCTACTGTTCCGGCCACCTTTTCTTTCTCTCTCCCCCGGATCGATTTCTGGCCGTTCATTTCAAATTCGACAGCTCACGTTAGAAGATACCCCTTCGCGGGTGATTATGCTAAAGAGCCCCTCGGTTTTCAGAAAATAGAACCCACAGTCCCTAGCGCACTTCGCTGATTATGCTTTCTCGTTTTGAGAACGTAAAGTGCACTGTTCTTGTTCAAAATACGTTTTCAGTATTTACAGAAATACCATTTGAACTGTTTCGCTTATAAAATTGTCGTTTTAGCTCCGAATTGATCCATTCAAATCGCGTTAGCTTCGTAATTTCATAAGCTACATGTTAGAACTACTGTTAGTCAAGTTTGGAACTTTTTAAATTCATGGTTAGATTTAATTAAATATATTGCTATAGGAAAACCCGTTTAAATCATAACTTTCGCATTTTAGCTCCATTTTTTGTGAACTTCGCGTTGACGTGATCGTAGCGAGACGTAGATTATGTTTACAAACATTTATCTTGCTTTCAATACTATTGGTGTACTGTTCTAATGATAGGAATGTTTGCTTTGCATGAATGCTTTTGGAATGTTGTATGTTGCCGTGTTGGTCACGTTCAGACGGTGAGGAAAACATTGGAGACCAAGAATTCTTCGACGACCAGCAGGACCAGCATGAGTTTGTGAACCAAGGCAAGTATAGCATGGGCATTCCTTGATGTCCTATTTCACTTTAATCAATTACTCATTTGCATGTGTCTAATTTTGATACCCGTAAGGACAACCTAGTGATTGTTTATCATGTTCCTTGTCTTCTATGGGTTAAATGCATATGGGTAGATTGCTAGTGCTCTAACTGAACTTGATATACATGTTGATGAATGATACTATGGAACAAAGTGAGTAACATGATTTATAACAACTGTTCCATAGGGCGAAAGTGCAAATGACCTTTGTTCATGTTGCTCCTGACCCTCCATAAGGACTTATCTGTCGGTAAAAGCTGGGACTAACAGTGCAACCGGGAGAGTCATATGGCTCTGACTTTAGCTCAGTAATAGGATCTTTCCTAGCTAGTTAGAGGTTACCTTTTTGGCGCAAATGGGGCTTGCCACGTTGGGTATAGGGCTGCCTCTGTTCCTATGAGTATAGCCACGATGGATATGTGCCATAGGAAAGGGGGGGTATCATTACACACCCAATCACCCACGCAGAGCTAAAAGGACTCAAGCAGAAAGGAGGTGAAAGTCTTAGAAATTACTATCGACGATTTGGCGAACTACGAGCTCAAGTACATGACATCATCCAACGAGAAGTAATCGAAGCTTTCTCTCATGGAATCATGGCTAGGTGGCAATTTCAAGACTTCTGCAAAGAAAACCCAAGAAACAATGAAGAATTCAGACAAACAGTGGAAAAGATTATTACCGCAGAGGAAAAGACACGAGATGGATTCCCAGATAGAAACAACCGAGACAACCCAGATACGTAAAATCTTCGAAATAACAGACATCAAGAAAAAACGTGGACTAGACAACACCGTAGCAGTCACTGACAAATCAAGGAAGTTTTCCAAGCCCAGGAGGTATGATGACATTGAAAACATGCGTTGCGTCTTGCACCCCAAAGGAAATCACACCATCGGAGATTGCTACACCTTCAAAGATCGATACACAAGAAAGGATAGTAAGGAAAATACCAAAGAAGACAATCAGAAAAAAGAAGACAACCACGAAGACAAGGGATTCCAAAAATCCAGGGGGATAGTAGCAGTAATCTTTGCCGGGGTCCCAGATTCCAGAAGCAAACATCAAGAAAAGCTAGCGCTGCAAACCATCATGGCAGTAGAACCGGCTACTCCAAGATATCTCAACTGGTCACAGTATTCAATCCAATTTTCAAGAGAAGACCAATGGACTAGTGTAGGAAACACAGGCCATTACCCACTGGTTCTAGATCCAACTATTGCCGGTATGACTGTCACAAAAGTACTAATCGACGGGGGAGCTGGACTCAACATTATTTTCTCATAAACTCTAAGGAAGATGGGACTACAACTCGCCGGGATGATTACACCAACAAGCACGCCTTTTTATGGCATAGTACCCAGCAAGGCAGCAATGCCACTTGGACAAATCACTCTACCAGTTACTTTTGGGACTCCCTCGAACTACCGTACAGAGTTCATCAAGTTCGAAGTTGCAGACTTCGATTCATCATATCACGCAATCCTTGGGCGCCCAGCACTAGCAAAATTCATGGCAATACCGCATTATTCGTACCTGTTGCTTAAGATGCCAGGGCCTAACGGTGTCCTCTCTCTTCGGAGTGATTTGAAGCGCGCTTTTGACTGCGATGTTTAGGCAATCCAAATTGCAGCAAAAGCACAGGCCACCGATGGAAGAAAAGAAATAGCCGTTGTTGCAGCAAAAATGAGCCCCAAAGAGCTAGTGATACCGGCTAAAAAACCCAGCATCCTAGCACCACCAAAAGAAGCCAACGTCAAGCAAATCGACCAGGGCACCGGTGATCCCTCAAAAATGGCAACCATCAGCGCCCACCTATCGGCAAAATAGGAACTCGCGCTCACCAACTTTCTTTAGAATAACAAAGATATCTTTGTTTGGAAGCCGGCCGACTTGCTAGGGGTCCCAAGAGAGTTGGCTGAGCACAGAATTGATATCAATGAAGGCTCTAAGCCTATGAAGCAACGACTACGACGATTCTCACCAGACAAGAAGGCAGCAATTAAAAAAGAAATCACAAAACTAATGGCAGCCGGATTCATCAAAGAAATCCTCCATCCAGATTGGCTAGCAAACCCAGTTCTAGTATAGAAAAAGAATATAGACGAGTGGCGCATATGTGTCGACTACACAGATCTCAACAAACACTGCTCAAAAGATCCGTTTGGGCTACCACGCATTGATCAGATACTTGATTCAACAGCAGGATTTGCCCTATTATTCTTCCTTGATTGCTATTCAGGATATCACTAGATCGCATTAAAGGAACAAGACCAGAGCAAGACATCTTTCATCACTCCATTCGGTGCCTACTGCTACAAAACAATGTCATTTGGACTCAAGAATGCTGGTGCCACTTACCAAAGAGCTATCCAAACATGCCTTGGTGATCAGATCGGCAAAAACGTAGAGGCATATGCGGATGATGTAGTAGTAAAAACAAAGAACCCGGATCCACTCATTGAAGACTTAAAGCAAACCTTTGAAAACCTGAAAAGATGGAGGTGGAAATTGAACCCAAACAAGTGTGTATTCGGAGTTCCTTCGGGACAACTACTCAGATTCTTGGTCAGTCATCGCGAAATCGAAGCAAGCACTAAGCAGATTTGAGCCATAACAGAGATGGGCCCTCCTCGAAGTGTCAAAGATGTGCAGAAACTAATAGGTTGCATGGCGGCCCTCAATCATTTCATATCAAGACTGGGTGAAAAAGGGTTACCTTTCTTTAAATTGCTAAAGAAGACAGACAAGTTCGAGTGGACAGAAGAAGCCAACGAAGCTTTCAAGAAGCTCAAGGCATACCTCACCTTCTCACCCGTTCTCACACCTTCGAAGAAATACTAAGATATGATGCTGTACATTGCGGCAACTTCCATTGTGATCAGCACTGCGATTGTCGTAGAAAGAGAAGAAGAAGGGCGTGTGTATAAAGTACAACGCCCCATATACTACATCAGTGAAGTACTGTCAGAATCAAAAATCCAGTACCCGCATGTGCAAAAACTACTCTACGCCCTCCTGATCACTTCACGCAAGCTTCGTCACTATTTTGAAAGCCACAAGATTACCGTGGTGACAGATTTCCCACTTGGAGACATCCTACACAACAGAGACGCAACAGGGCACATATCTAAGTGGGCAGTTGAACTTGGTGCTCTCAATATCGATTTCACCCCACAGAAGGCAATTAAATCTCAAGCCCTGGCTGATTTTGTTGCCGAGTGGACAGAAATTCAACAACCTATGTCAAATACCATCCTTGATCACTGGAAGATGTACTTTGACGGATCACTCAAGCTAGGCGGAGCCGGTGCAGGCGTTCTCCTCATTTCTCCAGATGGAAAACAACTCAAGTATGTCCTTCAGATACTATGGCAAGCTACAAATAATGAAGCAGAATACGAAGCCCTCATCCACGGGCTACGAGTGGCAATTACCCTCGGAATCAAGCGTTTACTCATATACGGCGATTCAGCAGTAGTCATCAATCAAGTCAACAAAGATTGGGATTGCACCAAAGAAAACATAGGCGCTTACTGTGCAGAAATATGAAAGCTCAAAAAACATTTTCAAGGACTAGAAATTCTACACGTCCTGCGCGATTCTAATATTGTGGCAGACGTCCTCGCCAAGCTTGGATCTGATAGGCGAAGGTCCCACCCGGTGTATTCATAGAGGAGTTATCAGCTCCCTCTATCAAACAACCCGGTGAGATAACCACTAAAATCTCAGCTAAAGGTACCCAGATTTTGGTAATCACCACTTCATGGACCCAGATTTTTATTGATTACATCAAAGAGAATAAGTTGCTAGCGGAAAAAGAGGAAGCTACCCGAGTTGTTCGCAGAAGCAAGAATTACGTCCTAGTAGGAGACAAGCTCTACAGAAGAGCCGCATCATTAGGAGTACTCCTAAAATGCGTCTCATTTGAAGAGGGCAAAGAGATCCTAGACGAAATACACTCAGGCTGCTGTGGAAATCACACCGCTTCAAGAACACTAGTCGGCAAAGCATTCCGCACTAGTTTCTACTGGCCAACCGCTTTGAAAGACGTAGAAGAACTCATTAGAAGATGCAAAGGTTGTCAAATGTTCGCAAGACAAGCTCATGTGCCAGCTCACAACCTCATCTGCATCCCACCTGCTTGGCCTTTCTCCTACTAGGGGCTGGATCAAGTAGGACCTCTCAAGAAAGCAAAAGGCAGTTTCGAGTACATCTTCATAGCAATTGACAAGTTCACCAAGTGGATTGAATTCAAACCACTCGCAAAATACAGCGCAGCCAAAGCAGTCGAGTTCATCCAAGACATTATGCACCGCTTCGGCATGCCCAATCGAATCATCATGGATTTGGGTTCTCCCTTCACAGCCACAGAATTCCAAAGCTGGGCATAGGACTATGGCTTCAGAATAGATTACGCATCAGTCGCACATCCAGAGGCTAACAGACAGGTAGAAAGGGCTAATGGACTCATACTAGCCGGACTAAAACCAAGATTGTATGAAGAACTAGTGGACTATGGATCAAAATGGATTGAAGAATTACCCAAAGTCGTATGGGGGCTACGGACTCAAATAAGCAGGGCCACCGAATACTCACCTTTCTTCCTGGTTTACGAATCAGAAGCCATACTACCTGTCGACTTGATCTGGACATCACCAAGGATAGAACAATATGACGAAGGAGAAGCAGAACACACCCGAAGATTAGAGCTTGACTGTACAGAAGAAGTCAGAGTAAACGCTACCCTTCAATCAGCAAGATACCTCCAAGGATTAAGGCGCCACTACAACAAGAATACCCAGTCTCGATCATTACAAGTCGGAGTCCTAGTGCTAAGAAGAATACAAAAAACCGACGGACGCCATAAACTACTCAGTCCATGGGAAGGTCCTTTTATCGTCACAAAAGTCATCGGACCAGGCACATACAAGTTGATAATTGAAGACGGAAAAGAAGTCAACAATACATGGCACATCAGCTAGCTACAAAGATTCTACGCATGAAAATAACTCAAGGGAAAATATATATACAAGCCACAAGAGATCAATGTTCATGATCAACAAAGATAGCGCTCATCAACAACATATGTACTATTATGACCTATCAATATTCATGATCAATAAAGATGGTTCTTTCTCAACAAACATATGTCTTATTATGGCTTTTCCCGAGTTGTTTCCAATGAGCACCAAAAAGCAAAATGGCTGAAAAGACGCCTGAGCATACTGGCCGAGAGCAAAAGAGCTAAAAACATGCTTGAGCCCACCGATGAGGGTAGCTAACAAGCTAACACTCGAAACAAAAAGCAAAATGGCTGAAAAGATTCCTGAGCATATCGGCCGAGAGCAAGAGCTAAAAACATGCTTGAGCCCACCGATGAGCGTAGCTAACAAGCTAACACCCGAAACAAAAAGCAAAATGGCTGAAAAGACGCCTGAGCATACCGGCCGAGATCAAAAGAGCTGAAAACATGCTTGAGCCCGCCAATGAGGGTAGCTAACAAGCTAACACCCAAAACAAAAAGCAAAATGGCTGAAAAGACGCCTGAGCATACCGGCCAAGAGCAAAAGAGCTAAAAACATGCTTGAGCCCACCGATGAGGGTAGCTAATAAGCTAACACCCGAACCAAAAAGCAAAATGGCTGAAAAGACGCCTGAGCATACCGGCCGAGAGCAAAAGAGCTAAAAAGATGCTTGAGCCCGCCGATGAGGGTAGCTAATAAGTTAACACCCGAACCAGAAAGCAAAACGACTGAAACTAAGCCTGAACATAAATCAGAGCAACTTCAAGATAAGACCCTCCAGCTCCTTATTCCAAATAGCAAGAGGCTCGGGGGATACACTTAGAAGATCCCAAGAAGCGCTACACGGTTTCGCTCAAGAAAGCACTCGAACGACGCTTGTTCCTGCTCAACAAGACTTGAAGGAACAAGACGAGGCTTCAAGAGCTCTACCATGAAGTGCTCGGGGGCTTGTCGATCCTAGGATGTTTTTGCAACCAGAGATAGGACCAGATGCTGACCACACTCTGAGTTAAGCCAAAAAGAAGAAGTTGGAGATGTCCTAAGTCTTTTCAGTACTAACAAGAACACAAAGTTTGACGAGACAACGATCTATACCGAGTTGTTTACAAGTCACAGACGAAAGCCAGACAAGCACTCGACAAATCAAGGAAGTCTGTTAAGACATCAATCTACATATACCAAGTTGTTTACAAGGCATAAACAAAAGCCAAAAAAGCACTTGATAGATCAAGAAAGTTTGTCAAGACAGTGATTTATCTAAGCTGAGTTGTTTACGAGACAAAGAAATACAGACAAAGAAGACATCAACAAAAAATAAAGAATCTCCATTCAGTTTTCAAGTATAGTGTTTTGTTATAGAAGCTGGAATACTACATCAGGCATTGTCATCAGGAGAAGAAACATCACTGTTAAGATTATCTACAATCTTCCTGGCTAAATCATCGACCTCATGCTCCAACTTCTCAACAGCATCTAGATACTCTTGGCTCTCGGCTTCATCAGCAACCTTGGACAAAGGAAAGTATGGAGAAAGAACCCGAACCTGGGCAAGAACGTTCCTGGTACAAAGATGGGCACACCACTTCACAAACTCCTGGAAATGGGTCGGCACTTGGGGAATGAACTGAGCCCAAGAATGACCATCATCTGCTGGAGTCCGGAGAAGATCGGCTACTGACCGAAAAGACTTCCACAAAGCCTTCCAGTTCTCAATAGCCGTTGCCAACTTGCCAGTCAAGTCCTCAATGGTTTTTTGGTCCTGCACAAGATCTCTGTCAGCTCCATGCCTAATCAACTTAGCAAGCGCGAGTTCTTCTTTAGCTTGAGTAATTACCTCCTCAGCCTTATTGTGGCTAGTATGAACGAGTGTTTTCATCTCCTCGATACCCTCCGAGAGCTTCTACTTTTCAACTCGGAGAGCTAGACCAAGCAATAAAAGACAAGTCAGCAGAAAGGCAAATTTGAATACAAAGGGAAGCGAAAAAGAACTTGCGATACTGTGGTACTCTTTCTTCACGGCCTCCACATTTTTAAGGCTTCCTGGGAAGCTGCATTCCTCTGCTTTTCTACCTCAACTACCTAGGCACGGAGAGTCTTCTCCTCCTTCTGATGCGTTTGACGCTCAGTCTCCAACTCGGCCCGATAGAGGTCAAGCTCTGCCCTCAGGGTACTCACCTCAGAAGACAACTTTTTCTCGTTTTCAGACGAGAAAAAGAAGCCGGTATGATCATGAGAAAAAGACTGAGCAAAAAGAGACAAACAAAAACAAGATATAAGGATAGAAGAAAGACGAACATCCAAAGAAAGAACTGCAGAAAAACTTACCTGGAGCCTTTCCCCAAAAGAAGTCACAAGGGTCGACAAGCTTCCCCAGGCGGCGGTTAGCTCCGACAATCGATGAGTGGCATCAAATTGTTGCACCACGTCATCGACCAAAGGCGGACCACCGGAGGCAAGAAGAGGAGAGGGAGAAGCCGGTTGAGGCAAAGAAGGCACGACCAGGGCAACCGTGCATTTCGAGTCCTGAGTCTCAGTACGCAAGGGCACGCCAGAGGTTCGACAAGAAGTCGACTGGAGGCTCAGGGAAGACGAAGGCCTAAAAGTTGACAAGGAAACCCGTCAAAAAGAATAAGAGAAAAGGAGAATAGAAGCAGAGAAATAAAACCAGAATTCACTCACTCAGCTATCTTCTTCTTCATAAAACCAAAAGAAGACCTCGTAGGGGGAACCACAGCAGCAAAAACATCACCACCACCCTGCGGTAGGAGCGGTGCGGCCGGTACTAGAGCCTTAGAAGAACTTGAACCCGATGTCCGCTTGCTACAAGAAAACAAGACCAAAGTCAAAACAAAAAGATGAGTTCAACAACAGGAAAACAAGAAAAGAACTCACCGACGAGTAACGAGGGCAGCATCATCATCCTCTTCCTCCACACTCTCGACCAAGGCCACCATAGCTCCAGCTGAAAAAAGGACAAAAGTATTCGATCAAAGATAAAAACAAACAGCAAAAGGACAGAGCGTATTAATATGCTCACCTAAGAGCATGCTAGCTACAACTGGAGTACCTGGATGAGTACTCGACTGGCAAGACTTCTTGGCAGCAAATAGAGCAGAAGAACTATCCGCTCGCCCCCTCTTTCCGAAAGTATGAGGAGCTCGAGGAACTGGACAAGGAACATACTCTTCATATACGTCGGAAAATGCAAAAGAAACACCAAGAAGCATCATGGTAGTTTGAAACTGGTCAAGGACGCCATAGCAAGACTACCCCTAGCCTCCACATTTGCAGGGAGATCATCAAGGGGAATTGGATCAGCGAAATTATGCCCCAATTCCTATAAAAGAGTAAAACAACGAGACAAGGAAGATTAAGCAAAAGTGGATACAACGAAAGAGAATCAAAAGTACCTGCATAAAGAAAAGAACAACTCACAGCAGGGGGCGGGTTCTTAGCGCTGTACTCAAGGACAGTAAGCGAAACAACACTTACTCCTTTCAGCATCTTCTGGAGACGCTCGAGCACCTCCTCGTTGGTCAACTCAAGGGCAGGGACCATACGAGAAGGGTCCTCCACCCTAGAGTACTCGAAACCATAATGTTTGCGCTCCTTCAAAGGTTGAACTCGGTGGCAAAGAAAACTTGAAATAATCCTGAAGCCGGTCAAGCCTTGCTGTTTTAGAGTGCAAATCCTCTTGAGAAAAGGCTTGATCGTCTAGAGCTTAGCAGTCGTCACAGGGTTCTTTTCCCATCGGTCATTAACCAAGGGACCAGATTCAGAGTGAACGGAAAGAGGAGGAATCAAGTTGGCAACATAAAACCAGTCAGCACGCCAATCCCTCATAGAATCAACTAGGTCATAGTCAAAGAATTTGCTCTTAAGACCCTAGCGAAACTGGATCCCGCAGCCACCAAGAACATTGGTGTCATCGCGATGGGGTTGTGGCTTCAGGCGAAAGAAGTAACAAAAGAGAGAAAGAGAAGGAGGAATTCCAAGGAAGGTTTCACAAAGATGAACGAAAACGGAAAGATGAAGGACAACATTGGGAGCAAGGTGGTTCAGGCTAATCCCAAAATAGTTAAGAAATCGGTGAAGAAAGGTAGGAGCAGGAAGGCAGAGACTTACACGGATAAAGGAGACAAAAAGAATAATCTCACCAGGATTTAGAGCAAGGACACGATGCTCGCCTGGAGCTCTCCAATCAGCAAACTCCTTGCTCTAGAGCAGGCCATCACTCACGAGCTCGCGAAGCTAATCTTCAGTTGTTGTTGGAGCTGGCCAAATCTTCTGAGCAGCCCTCATCGCCATGATTTTTTTATTTTCAATGACGGAGAGCGATGCTTCCTCATCGACAAAGGTCGCCTGGGACTTACTCACTGACTTCTTCTTACCCATGTACTAGCAAAAGCAATGGGACACTAAGAATAGAGAAGGCTCGAACAGCAGCGCTCAGATGATGGCGGCAATGGCGACGGTGGAGTTTCGAAGGCTAGGGTTTCAAGGCAAAGGCAGGGTACCAAAGAAAAGGAGGAAAAAGGCCTTTAAATAGATTTTACACTGGTAAAAACATGGCCCACCAGGCCCATTTTAACACGGCATGAGGACGCAATGGTCCATTTACCGACGCAGCTAAAATGACGGACGGCTCAAATCCACACAACGGTACAGTTCAATGGGCAGATTTCAGACTTATCCATCCAGCACCACGGTGGAGTTATCATATTACCACAAAAAGAACTCATCAACAATAAAGCAAAGAAGGGTTACCTCATAAGGAGCGCAACAACCCGGTTCTTACAGAAAGAACTCAGAAATCTCATCAACAGCTG
The DNA here is from genome assembly GCF_019320115.1 of Miscanthus floridulus. Lineage (NCBI taxonomy): Eukaryota > Viridiplantae > Streptophyta > Magnoliopsida > Poales > Poaceae > Miscanthus > Miscanthus floridulus. The sequence goes on from NC_089583.1 coordinate 19,439,208, forward strand.
GGACATCAGGAGAATAAAGAATTACAAAGACAAGATTCTTTCCATTATAACTCATTTCAAAAAATAGAAGATTACACATCTTACAAGACCCAACGAACTCGGTACCACGACAAGCAAAGTAGCAAAGAGGAACCCGAAAATGGCTAAGCTCTGGAATGACTACGTGTTCCAAATTGCTACTTGGTAGAACAAACCGCCCTCGACTATACTATTTTCTTCAAAGGACGGACGCAGTGCATCCAAGGCGGAAATCAATAGCACGGCGGGACAACATGGAGCAGAGAAGGTCGACAGACATCTGTCTACCCAAGACCGATGTGATGCTGGATATGGTGTTGATCTGCACCGGACAGTCTTAGGGCAGGCGACGAGGATCAACCCAGAACTGCCAGATGAAGGATCGCATCCCACATCACAAGACTCCCTCCAACTACCACCACGTACTTCCAAGTACAATGCTGCTGCGGGATTAGCCTACCTCTAATCCCTATCACAAGACTCCCTTCAGCTATGGCAAGATACACAAGAACTATAAAATACGACCAGGGGCTGCTCTACTTCGCAAACTACCATATTCATGACTATGGAGACTTCGGACCATGCAATAAAAATGCTCGATGAATCAAAACAGCCCAGAACAAGGATATTTATAGGCCAAAGAAGTGGTGCACATGGACTAGGAGCATCAGCGGAACAAACCTAACAAAGGACATAGTGAAAAGACATAATTCAATGAAAGAAGACTCAGGCGTGAAGGAACAGTACTCAAGGACAAGCATATTCAAAAGGATATACCAACACTATACAACTCATGAACAAACACCATTTACACTCAACCACCACCATACAACTATATCTGACAACAGCAGACTACCAGAGAATATGCCAAGACCCTGCTTCTGAGTTCTTTCTAAACAAAAGAACCCGGATATATGCTCGGGGGCTGCAACAGGAAAGGTTTTCAGTTCTTTTGAACAACTCAGATTCAAGACCCTCCAACTCTTTGTTCCAAATAGCAAGAGGCTCGGGGGCTACACTCAGTGAGTGCACTTTTTCTTCAAAAAAGCGCACATCACTTAGAAGACTTCTTCAGAACAGGAATTTTCAAACAACATAAAGATTTAGGACCCTTCAACTTTTTGTTCCAAATAGCAAGAGGCTCGGGGGCTACACTCAGTGAGTGCACTTTTTCTTCAGAAAAGTGCATGCCATAGAAAAGACTTCTTCAAGGCAGACCACTTCAAGACCTTAAGACAAAAAGAACCCAGAACGAGCCATATCCGAGTTCTTTTTGACCTTCAACGAAGAAACAGAGCAGTTTCAAGACAAGATCCTCCAGCTTCTTATTCCAAATAGCAAGAGGCTCGGGGGCTACACCTAGATGGATGAACTTTTTTCAAAAAGCACACACCACTCAAAGATCCAAAGAAGTGCTACATGGTTTCACTCAAGAAAGCACTCGGACGACCCTTGTTCCTACTCGACAAGAGGGACAAGACAAGGCTTCTAGATTTCAACCATGAAGTGCTCGGGGGCTTGTCGATGTGGGACCTATAGGATACCCCGCAAGGAAGAGGGAAGATCTAGTCTAACTAGGATTCTTCCCCTATAATCTTAGTAGTAGTATTATTCTATAATCCTACTAGAACTCTCATTGTAAACCGACTAGGATTCTGACCTCCTGACTATATAAAGGAGGGTAGGGTTCCTAGGGAGAAAAAACAATTGTACGACATAACACTTTACAATCAATCCAACGCAAAGGCTAACGCCGACTGGACGTAGGGCTATTACTCGATCAAAGATCGAGGGTCCGAACCAGGATAAATCGACTGTCTCTTGCGTTTACCATCGAGTTCTGCATACGCTGAAGCCTGAATATACTGCCCCGAGGACCCTCGTGGCAGGCTATCGATGGTCAAACATCGACAGTATAGCCGTGATGGAATTGTGCCATTTGACAGGGGGGTTCCTATATCTGTTTGTCGAGTGAATCTAATGGCCCTAACTTGTTAGACGAACCTTTGAAATGCTTCATAGTGAACCCTGCCGGCCTTCCTTGGAAGTGGGTCAAGAGATTAGCTACCTCGGGCGAAAGGGTAAATCATGACTCACAGTGAAAGTGTACAACCTCTGCAGAGTGTAAAACTGGTATATCAGCCGTGCTCACGGTCATGAGCGGCCTTGGAATCCTTACGGACATGGATTTGGGTTCTCCCTTCACAGCCACAGAATTCCAAAGCTGGGCATAGGACTATGGCTTCAGAATAGATTACGCATCAGTCGCACATCCAGAGGCTAACAGACAGGTAGAAAGGGCTAATGGACTCATACTAGCCGGACTAAAACCAAGATTGTATGAAGAACTAGTGGACTATGGATCAAAATGGATTGAAGAATTACCCAAAGTCGTATGGGGGCTACGGACTCAAATAAGCAGGGCCACCGAATACTCACCTTTCTTCCTGGTTTACGAATCAGAAGCCATACTACCTGTCGACTTGATCTGGACATCACCAAGGATAGAACAATATGACGAAGGAGAAGCAGAACACACCCGAAGATTAGAGCTTGACTGTACAGAAGAAGTCAGAGTAAACGCTACCCTTCAATCAGCAAGATACCTCCAAGGATTAAGGCGCCACTACAACAAGAATACCCAGTCTCGATCATTACAAGTCGGAGTCCTAGTGCTAAGAAGAATACAAAAAACCGACGGACGCCATAAACTACTCAGTCCATGGGAAGGTCCTTTTATCGTCACAAAAGTCATCGGACCAGGCACATACAAGTTGATAATTGAAGACGGAAAAGAAGTCAACAATACATGGCACATCAGCTAGCTACAAAGATTCTACGCATGAAAATAACTCAAGGGAAAATATATATACAAGCCACAAGAGATCAATGTTCATGATCAACAAAGATAGCGCTCATCAACAACATATGTACTATTATGACCTATCAATATTCATGATCAATAAAGATGGTTCTTTCTCAACAAACATATGTCTTATTATGGCTTTTCCCGAGTTGTTTCCAATGAGCACCAAAAAGCAAAATGGCTGAAAAGACGCCTGAGCATACTGGCCGAGAGCAAAAGAGCTAAAAACATGCTTGAGCCCACCGATGAGGGTAGCTAACAAGCTAACACTCGAAACAAAAAGCAAAATGGCTGAAAAGATTCCTGAGCATATCGGCCGAGAGCAAGAGCTAAAAACATGCTTGAGCCCACCGATGAGCGTAGCTAACAAGCTAACACCCGAAACAAAAAGCAAAATGGCTGAAAAGACGCCTGAGCATACCGGCCGAGATCAAAAGAGCTGAAAACATGCTTGAGCCCGCCAATGAGGGTAGCTAACAAGCTAACACCCAAAACAAAAAGCAAAATGGCTGAAAAGACGCCTGAGCATACCGGCCAAGAGCAAAAGAGCTAAAAACATGCTTGAGCCCACCGATGAGGGTAGCTAATAAGCTAACACCCGAACCAAAAAGCAAAATGGCTGAAAAGACGCCTGAGCATACCGGCCGAGAGCAAAAGAGCTAAAAAGATGCTTGAGCCCGCCGATGAGGGTAGCTAATAAGTTAACACCCGAACCAGAAAGCAAAACGACTGAAACTAAGCCTGAACATAAATCAGAGCAACTTCAAGATAAGACCCTCCAGCTCCTTATTCCAAATAGCAAGAGGCTCGGGGGATACACTTAGAAGATCCCAAGAAGCGCTACACGGTTTCGCTCAAGAAAGCACTCGAACGACGCTTGTTCCTGCTCAACAAGACTTGAAGGAACAAGACGAGGCTTCAAGAGCTCTACCATGAAGTGCTCGGGGGCTTGTCGATCCTAGGATGTTTTTGCAACCAGAGATAGGACCAGATGCTGACCACACTCTGAGTTAAGCCAAAAAGAAGAAGTTGGAGATGTCCTAAGTCTTTTCAGTACTAACAAGAACACAAAGTTTGACGAGACAACGATCTATACCGAGTTGTTTACAAGTCACAGACGAAAGCCAGACAAGCACTCGACAAATCAAGGAAGTCTGTTAAGACATCAATCTACATATACCAAGTTGTTTACAAGGCATAAACAAAAGCCAAAAAAGCACTTGATAGATCAAGAAAGTTTGTCAAGACAGTGATTTATCTAAGCTGAGTTGTTTACGAGACAAAGAAATACAGACAAAGAAGACATCAACAAAAAATAAAGAATCTCCATTCAGTTTTCAAGTATAGTGTTTTGTTATAGAAGCTGGAATACTACATCAGGCATTGTCATCAGGAGAAGAAACATCACTGTTAAGATTATCTACAATCTTCCTGGCTAAATCATCGACCTCATGCTCCAACTTCTCAACAGCATCTAGATACTCTTGGCTCTCGGCTTCATCAGCAACCTTGGACAAAGGAAAGTATGGAGAAAGAACCCGAACCTGGGCAAGAACGTTCCTGGTACAAAGATGGGCACACCACTTCACAAACTCCTGGAAATGGGTCGGCACTTGGGGAATGAACTGAGCCCAAGAATGACCATCATCTGCTGGAGTCCGGAGAAGATCGGCTACTGACCGAAAAGACTTCCACAAAGCCTTCCAGTTCTCAATAGCCGTTGCCAACTTGCCAGTCAAGTCCTCAATGGTTTTTTGGTCCTGCACAAGATCTCTGTCAGCTCCATGCCTAATCAACTTAGCAAGCGCGAGTTCTTCTTTAGCTTGAGTAATTACCTCCTCAGCCTTATTGTGGCTAGTATGAACGAGTGTTTTCATCTCCTCGATACCCTCCGAGAGCTTCTACTTTTCAACTCGGAGAGCTAGACCAAGCAATAAAAGACAAGTCAGCAGAAAGGCAAATTTGAATACAAAGGGAAGCGAAAAAGAACTTGCGATACTGTGGTACTCTTTCTTCACGGCCTCCACATTTTTAAGGCTTCCTGGGAAGCTGCATTCCTCTGCTTTTCTACCTCAACTACCTAGGCACGGAGAGTCTTCTCCTCCTTCTGATGCGTTTGACGCTCAGTCTCCAACTCGGCCCGATAGAGGTCAAGCTCTGCCCTCAGGGTACTCACCTCAGAAGACAACTTTTTCTCGTTTTCAGACGAGAAAAAGAAGCCGGTATGATCATGAGAAAAAGACTGAGCAAAAAGAGACAAACAAAAACAAGATATAAGGATAGAAGAAAGACGAACATCCAAAGAAAGAACTGCAGAAAAACTTACCTGGAGCCTTTCCCCAAAAGAAGTCACAAGGGTCGACAAGCTTCCCCAGGCGGCGGTTAGCTCCGACAATCGATGAGTGGCATCAAATTGTTGCACCACGTCATCGACCAAAGGCGGACCACCGGAGGCAAGAAGAGGAGAGGGAGAAGCCGGTTGAGGCAAAGAAGGCACGACCAGGGCAACCGTGCATTTCGAGTCCTGAGTCTCAGTACGCAAGGGCACGCCAGAGGTTCGACAAGAAGTCGACTGGAGGCTCAGGGAAGACGAAGGCCTAAAAGTTGACAAGGAAACCCGTCAAAAAGAATAAGAGAAAAGGAGAATAGAAGCAGAGAAATAAAACCAGAATTCACTCACTCAGCTATCTTCTTCTTCATAAAACCAAAAGAAGACCTCGTAGGGGGAACCACAGCAGCAAAAACATCACCACCACCCTGCGGTAGGAGCGGTGCGGCCGGTACTAGAGCCTTAGAAGAACTTGAACCCGATGTCCGCTTGCTACAAGAAAACAAGACCAAAGTCAAAACAAAAAGATGAGTTCAACAACAGGAAAACAAGAAAAGAACTCACCGACGAGTAACGAGGGCAGCATCATCATCCTCTTCCTCCACACTCTCGACCAAGGCCACCATAGCTCCAGCTGAAAAAAGGACAAAAGTATTCGATCAAAGATAAAAACAAACAGCAAAAGGACAGAGCGTATTAATATGCTCACCTAAGAGCATGCTAGCTACAACTGGAGTACCTGGATGAGTACTCGACTGGCAAGACTTCTTGGCAGCAAATAGAGCAGAAGAACTATCCGCTCGCCCCCTCTTTCCGAAAGTATGAGGAGCTCGAGGAACTGGACAAGGAACATACTCTTCATATACGTCGGAAAATGCAAAAGAAACACCAAGAAGCATCATGGTAGTTTGAAACTGGTCAAGGACGCCATAGCAAGACTACCCCTAGCCTCCACATTTGCAGGGAGATCATCAAGGGGAATTGGATCAGCGAAATTATGCCCCAATTCCTATAAAAGAGTAAAACAACGAGACAAGGAAGATTAAGCAAAAGTGGATACAACGAAAGAGAATCAAAAGTACCTGCATAAAGAAAAGAACAACTCACAGCAGGGGGCGGGTTCTTAGCGCTGTACTCAAGGACAGTAAGCGAAACAACACTTACTCCTTTCAGCATCTTCTGGAGACGCTCGAGCACCTCCTCGTTGGTCAACTCAAGGGCAGGGACCATACGAGAAGGGTCCTCCACCCTAGAGTACTCGAAACCATAATGTTTGCGCTCCTTCAAAGGTTGAACTCGGTGGCAAAGAAAACTTGAAATAATCCTGAAGCCGGTCAAGCCTTGCTGTTTTAGAGTGCAAATCCTCTTGAGAAAAGGCTTGATCGTCTAGAGCTTAGCAGTCGTCACAGGGTTCTTTTCCCATCGGTCATTAACCAAGGGACCAGATTCAGAGTGAACGGAAAGAGGAGGAATCAAGTTGGCAACATAAAACCAGTCAGCACGCCAATCCCTCATAGAATCAACTAGGTCATAGTCAAAGAATTTGCTCTTAAGACCCTAGCGAAACTGGATCCCGCAGCCACCAAGAACATTGGTGTCATCGCGATGGGGTTGTGGCTTCAGGCGAAAGAAGTAACAAAAGAGAGAAAGAGAAGGAGGAATTCCAAGGAAGGTTTCACAAAGATGAACGAAAACGGAAAGATGAAGGACAACATTGGGAGCAAGGTGGTTCAGGCTAATCCCAAAATAGTTAAGAAATCGGTGAAGAAAGGTAGGAGCAGGAAGGCAGAGACTTACACGGATAAAGGAGACAAAAAGAATAATCTCACCAGGATTTAGAGCAAGGACACGATGCTCGCCTGGAGCTCTCCAATCAGCAAACTCCTTGCTCTAGAGCAGGCCATCACTCACGAGCTCGCGAAGCTAATCTTCAGTTGTTGTTGGAGCTGGCCAAATCTTCTGAGCAGCCCTCATCGCCATGATTTTTTTATTTTCAATGACGGAGAGCGATGCTTCCTCATCGACAAAGGTCGCCTGGGACTTACTCACTGACTTCTTCTTACCCATGTACTAGCAAAAGCAATGGGACACTAAGAATAGAGAAGGCTCGAACAGCAGCGCTCAGATGATGGCGGCAATGGCGACGGTGGAGTTTCGAAGGCTAGGGTTTCAAGGCAAAGGCAGGGTACCAAAGAAAAGGAGGAAAAAGGCCTTTAAATAGATTTTACACTGGTAAAAACATGGCCCACCAGGCCCATTTTAACACGGCATGAGGACGCAATGGTCCATTTACCGACGCAGCTAAAATGACGGACGGCTCAAATCCACACAACGGTACAGTTCAATGGGCAGATTTCAGACTTATCCATCCAGCACCACGGTGGAGTTATCATATTACCACAAAAAGAACTCATCAACAATAAAGCAAAGAAGGGTTACCTCATAAGGAGCGCAACAACCCGGTTCTTACAGAAAGAACTCAGAAATCTCATCAACAGCTGGGACATCAGGAGAATAAAGAATTACAAAGACAAGATTCTTTCCATTATAACTCATTTCAAAAAATAGAAGATTACACATCTTACAAGACCCAACGAACTCGGTACCACGACAAGCAAAGTAGCAAAGAGGAACCCGAAAATGGCTAAGCTCTGGAATGACTACGTGTTCCAAATTGCTACTTGGTAGAACAAACCGCCCTCGACTATACTATTTTCTTCAAAGGACGGACGCAGTGCATCCAAGGCGGAAATCAATAGCACGGCGGGACAACATGGAGCAGAGAAGGTCGACAGACATCTGTCTACCCAAGACCGATGTGATGCTGGATATGGTGTTGATCTGCACCGGACAGTCTTAGGGCAGGCGACGAGGATCAACCCAGAACTGCCAGATGAAGGATCGCATCCCACATCACAAGACTCCCTCCAACTACCACCACGTACTTCCAAGTACAATGCTGCTGCGGGATTAGCCTACCTCTAATCCCTATCACAAGACTCCCTTCAGCTATGGCAAGATACACAAGAACTATAAAATACGACCAGGGGCTGCTCTACTTCGCAAACTACCATATTCATGACTATGGAGACTTCGGACCATGCAATAAAAATGCTCGATGAATCAAAACAGCCCAGAACAAGGATATTTATAGGCCAAAGAAGTGGTGCACATGGACTAGGAGCATCAGCGGAACAAACCTAACAAAGGACATAGTGAAAAGACATAATTCAATGAAAGAAGACTCAGGCGTGAAGGAACAGTACTCAAGGACAAGCATATTCAAAAGGATATACCAACACTATACAACTCATGAACAAACACCATTTACACTCAACCACCACCATACAACTATATCTGACAACAGCAGACTACCAGAGAATATGCCAAGACCCTGCTTCTGAGTTCTTTCTAAACAAAAGAACCCGGATATATGCTCGGGGGCTGCAACAGGAAAGGTTTTCAGTTCTTTTGAACAACTCAGATTCAAGACCCTCCAACTCTTTGTTCCAAATAGCAAGAGGCTCGGGGGCTACACTCAGTGAGTGCACTTTTTCTTCAAAAAAGCGCACATCACTTAGAAGACTTCTTCAGAACAGGAATTTTCAAACAACATAAAGATTTAGGACCCTTCAACTTTTTGTTCCAAATAGCAAGAGGCTCGGGGGCTACACTCAGTGAGTGCACTTTTTCTTCAGAAAAGTGCATGCCATAGAAAAGACTTCTTCAAGGCAGACCACTTCAAGACCTTAAGACAAAAAGAACCCAGAACGAGCCATATCCGAGTTCTTTTTGACCTTCAACGAAGAAACAGAGCAGTTTCAAGACAAGATCCTCCAGCTTCTTATTCCAAATAGCAAGAGGCTCGGGGGCTACACCTAGATGGATGAACTTTTTTCAAAAAGCACACACCACTCAAAGATCCAAAGAAGTGCTACATGGTTTCACTCAAGAAAGCACTCGGACGACCCTTGTTCCTACTCGACAAGAGGGACAAGACAAGGCTTCTAGATTTCAACCATGAAGTGCTCGGGGGCTTGTCGATGTGGGACCTATAGGATACCCCGCAAGGAAGAGGGAAGATCTAGTCTAACTAGGATTCTTCCCCTATAATCTTAGTAGTAGTATTATTCTATAATCCTACTAGAACTCTCATTGTAAACCGACTAGGATTCTGACCTCCTGACTATATAAAGGAGGGTAGGGTTCCTAGGGAGAAAAAACAATTGTACGACATAACACTTTACAATCAATCCAACGCAAAGGCTAACGCCGACTGGACGTAGGGCTATTACTCGATCAAAGATCGAGGGTCCGAACCAGGATAAATCGACTGTCTCTTGCGTTTACCATCGAGTTCTGCATACGCTGAAGCCTGAATATACTGCCCCGAGGACCCTCGTGGCAGGCTATCGATGGTCAAACATCGACAGTATAGCCGTGATGGAATTGTGCCATTTGACAGGGGGGTTCCTATATCTGTTTGTCGAGTGAATCTAATGGCCCTAACTTGTTAGACGAACCTTTGAAATGCTTCATAGTGAACCCTGCCGGCCTTCCTTGGAAGTGGGTCAAGAGATTAGCTACCTCGGGCGAAAGGGTAAATCATGACTCACAGTGAAAGTGTACAACCTCTGCAGAGTGTAAAACTGGTATATCAGCCGTGCTCACGGTCATGAGCGGCCTTGGAATCCTTACGGAATAGATGATGGACACTAATGATATGGATGATGAAGATGCTCACTAATGGTTAATTGTTTATGCTATTCATTATTCATGTTTACCTGATCATGTGTTTATGGGCTTGTGATGAACTTGTTGCCGTCCAATTGCTAAAAGATGACTCATTAAAAGCTAATCGCAGTTGAACCAGTGTCAACCTTTTGAGCCTCATTAACCCCATGTTATATTTGTTGAGTATGACATGTACTTACGCTTGCTTTATTTTTTAATTATTTGGATAAAAATCCCGGATGGGTACCAGATTGCTAAAGTTTGGAGAAATTAGGCTTGTGATCAACCAGTCAGTTGTCCTTGTGGATTGGAGTCTTTGCCTAAAGATCGGAGTTGTCTTTTCGCTATCTATACTCTGAGGTTATGATCTTTATACTATTACGCTATGTATTTAAGCATTGTCTTTTGATATTACCCTTATTTGTAGCTGTATGTGAGATTTGACTTCCTGGGCTCACATATGGTGTGTATATGGTTTTGTTCTTAAAACTAGGTGCTACAAAGTAGTATCAAAGCAATGCTGACTGTAGGACGCAAGCCTAGTTAGAAATTGATCATCTTAAGGTTTTGAAATTGTTATAAATCCTTGCTCTATGAACCTTGATATTTTCTTCTCTACTATATCTTTATTCTTGCTATTATCTCTACCTTGGTGCTTATTTTAAAGTCCTTGTTCTCATCTTCACCCCTTGATTTGATATGCTTTTAGAACTGTTCCTCATTACCTTCTTGCGTATTCTGAACATGAGTCTTAGGATTGTTACCCCTATTACAACAAGGACGATAGTATTGCAAGTCAAATCAATGATTGAGTTGTGCATCTTTATTGCTTGTTGAATTGTCATTATGCTTATGACTGTTTTGGATCTTTGTAATGATTATAATGATCTTGTTGGGTGTTTCCACAATTTCATTTAGTTTATAGGCCTAAGGTATAAGGATCAGTGAAATAAATAGTCAGGTTTTGATTTTCTTCTGTTTTCCCTATCCTATCTTTTCGGAGCAGTCTGCACTCTTCGGCTTATATCTCTGATTTTGGATGATAAAAAATCATGAGAAAATTCTGGACAATAGTAGACTTCAATATCTTTCCCCGAGTGCAAGAATCAGCCTGATATCTATTTTGGTTATGGAGATAGAAAAATCACAAGGCGATGCATCTATGCTGTTTGGAATCTAGAACAGTTTCTGTTGTGCACTGTTTTTGATCAAGAAAACTGAGGAATTTGGAAAAGTGTTCTATAAGGAAGTTGTGGGTAATTTTATAAACTTTCCAACGGTATAATCTACAACTTCATCGGATTAACAGAATGAGAGTTACAGCCATTTTACGATGCTGCTGTTTTTCTGCTCGCGAGGAATTCTAGATTTCTTGTTCTTGCCTATATACAAGAGTATCAATGGGATGATAGAACGTCTTGATATTAGTTAGCTCATCTAGAAGGAGATGCAAGTTATACTTTGATTTTCCCTAGTTTATCTTTTCTTAAGGGGGTAGCCAAGTTGAAGAATTTATAAGATAAAGTATCATACATTCTAGTTTGCGCAGCGGAAGCGTGGTGGTACCCAAAGATGTGAGAGAAACTCAGAGTCTCAATGAGTTTTGATTAAAGGTTCAAGGGAGGTTTAACCAAGATCATCAAGATTTTGATAGAGCTACTGGAGAAGTTTTCAAGTTAGTTTGGATAAAGAAACTTTAGCTAAGTGTCTGAGGGAATCCAAGAAAAGGTTGAAGTAAAACCTATGTATTAGCTTTGCCAGATCCGGACGAGAGCTTCATATCTACAATGATGCACCTTGTCAAGGTATGGGATGTGTCCTTATATGAGAGAAAAGGTAGTGGCTTGTTCATTAAGTCAACTAAGGAAGCGTGAGTTAAACTACCTAACATGCATCTGGAGTTATCCATTGTGGAACATGGAAGTAATGTCTTTTTAGAAATAAAAGTGATATCTAGGAGGATCACAAGAATCTATAGGACATCTTCACTAAGTTGGTCTTGAGCTTTTGATATCCTAGTTGGAATGAAATTGGTAATGACTTGGAAAAGTGCTATCACTTGGATAAGCAAAGTCATGGCCGATGCCCTTAGCAATGGAGAATTGTGCTAAAAGGTTCGGGTGACACCAAGGACTAAGAATTGCATTCCAAGTTCGAGCAACTTAACCGGAATCACTAATATTTTGAAGATTGGTAGTAGAATTTCCTTCTGACCAAGAGATTCGTAAGGTTTCGTTAGAAGGTGAATATTTTAAAGAAGAGAATTGTTATTAAAGGAAAGGTGACCTAGTAATTGGAGTTACCTGGGAATTTCTCAAGGTACCTGTCATAATCTTGGAGTTAGTTTGACAAGTTACTTGGAGTAAAGGTCAACAGGTATGCAAAGTACAATGGGATCCCTATCAAGACAATGGAACTGCATGAGGAAGTAAAGAAGAATTCAAAGGCAGAGTATCCCTATCTCCTAGTCGACGTCGTTCGAATCTCGAGGACGAGATTCATCTTAAGGGGGTAGAATTGTAACACCCTAAAATTTGAATTTTGGAAATGAAGTTAAATTGATTTAATTTCGCATTTTTGTGCTCATGAAATGTAGGGAAATAAAATTTTTCATTAAATTAAAATTCATCATAAGGTTTAGCAACATGTTTGTGCATACATGCCGGTGCATTTGTTTCTTTGAACTGTGTGGATTTGATTCAAATTGAACACATTCAAAATGCTTTTGAAAAAAATAAATTTGAAGATGGCTTTGAAGTAAAAGAAAAGAATTAGAAAATAAAAGAATTTAAAAAGGTATAAAATTTATTTTTGAAAACTTACCAAAATTTCTCAGTTTACTTTGAATTGAAAGTATATTTTAAATAATATTTAAATTTGGTTTTGATTCAAGGTTCAAATGAATTTGAAATCCATTTGAAAATGTATTAGAAAAATCAAATTTGGAAAAAAAAAATCGCAAGCCTTGCCTTTTGGCCCACGGTTTTCTTCGGCCTGGCCTCCTCCTCCCCGCCCGAAGGCCTGCCCCATTCCCTCCATGGCTCAGCAAGCCCCACGGCCTAGCTTCACAGCCCAGCGCGCGTCGGCCCATCTCCCGCGCCCGCTCCGCATAGCCCACCTCCGCGACCAGCCCAGTTTTCCTTTGCTTCCTATCACTCGCGTCGAAGGCCCAAGCTGAAGACCCCGCGCCCTTCCCTCGTTGCCACCCTGGGCCCCCATGTCAGTCGGTTTCTTCTTCCTCGTTCCGTTGCCACACCGGACACTGCTCCGCCGAAGGAGGCCGTGTCCGTCCTGCCCACACTGCCTTTCGAGCTCGTTGCCTTGCTGTCCAAGCCGCGCCAACCCCATAAGTAGCAAGCCTCCACGCCATGCCACCTACCCTGAGGCCCATCTCGCACCGCCCTTGGCCGAGCCAGCCTTACGCCGTCGACGGATTCCGCCGCATGAAGCTTGACGCCGCCGAACTACCTCGGTCCTCTCCACGCCGCTCCGCCCCATATCAGCCGACCGCACCTCGCTGCCCTCGCCTAACCCGATAGCAAGCCGCTACTCTCGCCGAGATGCCGAACAGCCACACCGCCGCCTAGCACCACCATAGCCACACGCTGCTGTCCTCTCCACGCCGCCACGGACCCTCAATCCTCCGCGGGAAGCAGCTAGGTGAGTTCGCATCGACCTCCTCTTTCGCCCCATGCCGTTCCCGTTAAAAATCGTGGCCGTAGGCCTTGAGTCACGCGCATCGGCGAGGTCCCGGATTTTCCGGCCATGGCGCCACCGCGCCAGCTACTGTTCCGGCAACAACCTCCTCCCTCTTTGTTCCTGTTTTGATTATGGCCGTCCAAATCTAGATCAAGGGCTAGGAATAAAACTTACCCCTTCGCATGCCATCTTTATAAAGAGCCCCTCGGTTTCTTTAAAATAGAACCCGCGGTCCATTACGTATTAGATAGAATGCGTCTTCTTCTTTTAAAAAACGTATTTTTCTCGATTGACTTCAAAAATACGTATTCAGCTATTTACAGTTTTGCCACTGATTTTGTTTTAGCCATAACTTCTTCGTTTTAACTCCGATTTGACCCGTTCAAATTGTGTTAGTTTTGTAATTTCATCACCTTCGTGTTCATACCACTGTTAAGTATGTTTTCAACTTTTAAAATTCGCGATTAGATTTAATCTAATATTTTACTAAAGGAAATCTTGTTTATTTCATATCTTCTGCGTTTAAGCTCCATTTTGATCCATCCAAGTTGCGTTAGATTCATAGCAACGAGATCTACACGTTAGTAACAATGTTTATCATATTACTATTTCTGTAATTTCATGGTTTAAATCATATCTTGAATAACAATTATGCAACTAGGTTTTATAAATAAAATATGATTTGTTTTACTTTAGTATTATATTTCAAACTCAAATTTGACTTAATTTATATTATCTATAAAATATATTATATATGTTTTTATCTAATTAAAACACATGAAACTAATAGTTTTACGAGTAGATCTTTCGGTAGATGTATCTTTTCAACCGTAGTTCCGATTAGAGTGCTTCTCGCGACTGCGTGTTCGTAGCGATGCGTAGAATCATGTTTCAAACTCTTTTACTTGTTTTTCTATGTTTGGTGTACTGTTCTAATTTAGATCTATTGTTTTCTTCGTGTATGATTGTATGGATGCTTGTGTGGTGCTATATGATCATGTCCAGTCGGTGAGATACGTGGTGAATCAAGAAGCAGATCTTTGCAGTTTTGGACTTGAAGAAGGATCTAAGTTTAAGGCAAGTATAGCATGGGATCATCCTTGTTACCTATACACCTTTAATCATTTAATTCATACTGCATGTGTCTACCTTGACTGTCACTAAGGATTTTCTAGTACTTTGTTACCCTGTACCTTGATACCTTTGGGTTATTGCATTGGGTAGTATGATGCTAGTGCTCAACTAAAGCCATGATCTTGTAATTTGACTAATGTAATATGCAATAAACATTAAAAGATGCTTTTTAGCAACATGGAATCAGGGGACTAGAGCATTGGGCTGTTTTTATGGTGCTCTAGATTCCTCTCTCTAAGGACTTATCTGTAAGTGATCATCCGGGACTTATAGTACAGCTGTGAGGGCTACATGGCTCTGGCTTTAGCTCAGTATGAGGACATTTTCTAGCTTGTTAGTGGTTATCTTTATTGGCGTAAGAATGGCTTGCCGAATCGGGTATAGGACAGCCTTTACTCTTATGTGTACAGCCGTGATGAAATTGTGCCATTCGACAGGGGGTTCCTATATCTGTTTGCCGAGTGAATCTAATGGCCCTAACTTGTTAGACGAACCTTTGAAAGGCTTCATAGTGAACCCTGCCAATCTTCCTTGGAAGTGGGTCAAGAGATTAGCTACCTCGGGCGAAAGCGTAAATCACGACTCACAGTGAAAGTGTACAACCTCTGTAGAGTGTAAAACTGGTATATCAGCTGTGCTTACGGTCAGGAGTGGCCTTGGAACCCTTACGGAATAGATGATGGATACTAATGATATGGATGATGAAGATGCTCACTAATGGTTAATTGTTTATGCTATTCATTATTCATGTTTACCTGATCATGTGTTTATGGGCTTGTGATGAACTTGTTGCCGTCCAATTGCTAAAAGATGACTCATTAAAAACTAATTGCAGTTGAACCAGTGTCAACCTTTTAAGCCTTATTAACCCTATGTTATATTTGTTGAGTACGACATGTACTTACGCTTTCTTTATTTTTCAATTATTTGGATAAAAATTCCGGATGGGTACCAGATTGCTAGAGTTTGGAGAAATTAGGCTTGTGATCAACCAGTCAGTTGTCCATGTGGATTGGAGTCTTCGCCTAAAGATCGGAGTTGTCTTTCCGCTATCTATACTCTGAGGTTATAATCTTTATACTATTACGCTATGTATTTAAGCATTGTCTTTTGATATTACCCTTATTTGTAGCTGTATGTGAGATTTGACTTCCTGAGCTCACATATGGTGTGTATCTGGTTTTGTTCTTAAAACCGGGTGCTACAAAAATCAAACTTCTAAAACCCATACAGTTTAGGAGAATGTTATGATTCACTGTCAGATAGTAGAGATCGAGTAATCTTGAACTTTTTGGTTTTTACAAATTTTAAAATTTGCATTATAACTGAAACGATGCAATGTTATGATTTAATCAAATCAGATAAAAAGTGTTTCTGACTAGTATTATGGTGAACAGAAAGCTGATGCTAGGAAATCTGAAAAGAAATAGAAAAGGTTGGAAACAGATGAATCTAAGTACAGAAGGAGATTGATCTGGAGCAAAGTAATGGTATGATGGAAGTGACATTGGACTTGTGAAGAACAACAGTGTATTTCAGCCATATGACCTTACAACAATAAAAACAACAAAGGCAAGTTTCTAAGAATAACACTCTTTGGGAACTGATAACTCGTTCAATTAAAAAGATGTCGGAGAACAAGTTAATGTATTATGAAAGAAGAATACATAAGGCTCTGTCTATCTTGGACTTGCATGCATCTCTATATATCTCTATGATAACAGGTGCTGTTTGGTTGTCATTAGCATCAATTTGTTGGTCCATGTGATTGTTGGTGAGTGACAAATATTCAGTGACTCCGTATTGATTTTTTTTATATCTAATGTTGTTATAAAAATTTGTGTTTTTTTCTGCAGCATTGAGAGTTGCCTCTACAGGTGAGGGTCCAAGAGCTGGTGCAAGCTGCTAGTTAAGATCTTATCATAAAAAAAAACAAAAAAAAACGAAGTGCCTATATATGGGTGATTTGCAGATAGTGAGTGGGCCTGAGGAGTACTCGTTTTTACGCTTTTTCTTTTGTTTTCCTTAAGCCGGTAGCTTGGTAGATGACACTGCGATTCTGAATGCACCTTATTGTTCCAACATAACTTTGGTTGGGTTCAACTTCCTGTGGCATGAGAACTCTGCAAACCACATCATTGCGGTGTTTCCATAGCAACCAGCAGATCAAGAGAAGCAGGGGGTGATAATGTTTGCTCGGAACACTTGGTAGCCGCAGGATTGTCCCAGGGTCTCTTTGCCTCAGTTCCTGCAACTTCGAAGCCTATGTGAGACCAGAAGCTATGAGAGAACGTGAGTCGCGGTTTCTGGAGCGTCAGAACATATAGGATAAGATGTCATCTTCAAGTATCATCTTTTGTTTCAAGTTGGCACGACATTTGATTCTTTCTTAAACGAGAAGCCATCTGAAAAACTGCAGTTTAGGAGTTGCGCTCGCAGTTGTCCCAAACGAACTTACTGAACTCCGACAGATCACCGTGCATTTTGATTGCTTTGTATACCGGTCCGGCTCTCAGAACTCCATCAGGGGAGGCAAGAGGACACGCTCTGATATCCTCCCCATTCTATAAGAAGAAATCAGCCAGGATAACAGGTCAGGGCCAAGAGTTCCGTTAGCTTCACCAAAGTATAAGCCGCGGAGCCAGCAGCGAGGCAAGGCAACACCAGTCGTGAGGGGGTGCTAGTATTTATGTCTACCCGACGCGCATGGCAGTGAAGGACAGGAACCGACCTGCCAATGGCTGATCATCAATCCAGCGTCCTCCCAGAAATTTGTTGAGCTCCGGTTCCTGACTTGACTGAAGTGATGCACCGGTAGAGACTGGAGAGTGAGCAGTTCCCACGGGGCGTCCCAGTCAGCACCAAGAGCAAAGGGGCCTTTGAGAGTTACCATGTCAACCCCTGGAGTTCCCTCGGCCTACCCCGCCCATGCTGAGTCGTCTGGGTGGTTGTGGAGCAACTTGAGGAGGAGACACTGGTTCTGCATGCGGGCCTCTTCGCTTAGTTGTAAACGATCGTAAATTTTCAGTTAGAATAATATTTTTCTCTCACACCAAACCAGCCAACAATAATAATCCATGATCGTATACGATCGTTTCAGCCCCAGCCGAATAGGCTGGAAATCCTTAATTCCCAGACCTCCTCGGCCTTTTGGAAGGCAGATAGCCTGCCAGGCGACAAGACAACGGGCTCCGTGTGTTTCTTTCATTTCCCGTCCAGATAAATGTGCTATCTAGGGAGTCAATGCTGCCTTGAGGTAGAAGCAGAGCCGCCATGAGGGGGAGACTGCCGTCAAGAATGGAGTCTTCTCTTGAGAGTTGCTTTGAAGTTTGGATTGTCGTATGCTTAGTCTAGGTTTATTATAAGTTATAATTACTATCTGAGTCCTAAAAAATGCACATCTCACTTTAAGAGCCAAACTTTTTCAAATTTAATTAAATATATACACAAAACTATATTAATGTTTATGATGCATATGGTTCTGGTGCGCCCTCGTGCTGCCAAGCGCGCTTGCGGCTTGCAATCGCTTTTGACAGCACTCAGCGCCACTGCAATGTAAACTCTATTGCTTCCTGCTTAATGAAAAACGGGCACAACCCGATCTCAAAAAAAATATTAATGGTAGAATATATTTTCATAATAAATATATTTGAAAATATAAATGTTGATGTTATTTTTTATAATTTTTTAAAATTTAGAAAAAAAATGATTACTCGAATAATGGGATGCATATTTTTTAGATATTAATGTTGTGCGATTTTCCATAAATCTAGCTACGGTTGTGTTTGGTTAGGCTTCTGAAAAATGCTTCTGCTGTCAAAAAAGTAGAAAGCCAACCAAACAGGTGAAAACTGAAGCAGTTTTTCAAAAACATATACTTTTGTGTAGTACAATTTTGTAAACACCTTGATTCTGCTTTTGGTCTTTGGCTTTCTGCTTTCAGAAATCGATGAAAGAGAGCTGTTTCATGGCTGTTTCAAGAGAAATAGTGAGGGTATACTTGTTTCATCCAAAGAACTTGGAGTTTTTTTCAAACCACATAGCTCACAACAACTTTTTTAGAAAAACTCACAACAACTTTTCTTATAGTTCACAGCTCACAACCGTTTTTCCATGGAGTTGATTACTCGGAAAAAAAAAAGATGCTTATATTCTTTTTGGAGATGGAGAAAGCACAGCCCAACCATTCCCTCCACCCTGGGCCCACATGGCAGAGATTGCCCTGGGTCCACATGGCAGAGGCTGAAGCTCGAGCTGGTTGAACCAGACCAAGCAAGACAGCCCCGCCATCGTCGGTCTCTCTCTCTCTCGTCACAATCTCGTTTCGTCGCCTCACTTTCCCGAGCCCAAACACCGAAGTACCAACCTCCCTCCGCCGCCGCCGCCGCACGGGGGTCCCAAATCCGGCCACGCATTATGGCCACGAGGACACCGCCGGCGCTGATGGACGAGCTCGTGGAGGAGATCCTCCTCCGCATCCCGCCAGACGATCCCGCGCGGCTCGTGCGCCCCAGCATCGCGTGCAAGAGCTGGTGCCGCCTCGTCTGCGATCCGAGCTTCCGCCGCAGGTTCCGCGAGCGCCACCGGACGCCCCCCTTGCTCGGCGTCATCCGCTACTGGCACGTGAGAGGCCGCGACGGAGTCGCCCGCTTCGTCCCCACCTGCTCCTTCCGCCCGCGTCGCGACGACCGCCACGGATAGCGTGCGATCGACTGCCGCCACGGCCGCGTTCTCCTCCGCAGCGAACCGTGGAGCTCCAGGTCAGTCTTCGCCGTTTGGGACCCCGTCACGGACGCGCAGCGGGAGCTTCCCGCGCTGCCGCAGTCCCCTTCCTTATACAACAGTATCCACACCAACGCCGCGGTGCTCTGCGCGGGCAGGGGCGGCTGCCACAGCGGACCCTACCTCGTGGTATTCGTGTGCGTTCACACTGCGGGTGCGGGGACGTTCGCCTCCATGTACTCATCAGAAGCTGATGCGTGGGGCGAGCCGACCTCTGCACAACACTGTGATATTCTCGCCGGGTATCTGCGCGGTGCCCATGTAGGGAATGCACTCTACTTTATTGTGTTTCCGTTACGGGAGCTCATAATAGCAAGAATCCTCGAGTACGATTTGGTCACAGGCGAAGATCTGCATTATACCTGTGGTCGAGGGAGGCTGGCCCAGACAGAGATATGAGATGGGTTCAGAGCAAACTCATTAAGTACAAGATCCCTGTTGGTCGCACCATGATCACACTTGATGTTTTTGGCTTTGCTGATGGCGGTGGTGTCATCTACGTCGGGACAGATTCAGCCTGTTCGGTTGGCTGGTTCGTTTCGTTGCTAGTTCGTGAAGAAGTACTGCTGGCTAGTTTGTGTGTGAGAAAAATACTGTTCGGGCTGAAAATTTACTATCGTTTACGACAAGCCACAGCTAAACGAACAGGCTGAATGGGGCTTTCACGAATGATTTAAAATCTGGCAGATTTATGAAAGTAGGAGGAGGGGTCAGTGGCGGCTGAGACTGTGGTTCCATTTATGAGCTTCTATACTCCAGGTGCATCTTTGACTAGTCTGTTGATTTCCCAATATTTTTGGATGAATAATGTTTCAATTAGTAATATAACATGAAAATACGTACATTACTATATGCTACACAAAGGATAATGGTACTTCTACATAGCAATTGTTCATGGTGGATTATAACTGCTTCGTACGAAATAGTGTTATCTCTAGCTATATAATTTTTGTTTTTTTTCAACATTTATGGGCCATTCTTGAAATTGGCTGGATCAGTGCTAGGAAAAAATGGAGGTTTTTCTCTATAGCGTGTGGTAATATTTTGCAATGATTTTCTTAGATGATAGGCGAAGGGCGGGCCTGGTGCAAGTGGTAGAGTCTTACCGCCTGTGACCGGAAGGTCCCGGGTTCGAGTCGCGGTTTCCTCGCATTGCACAGGCGAGGGTAAGGCTTGCCACTGACACCCTTCCCCAGACCCCGCACAGAGCGGGAGTTCTCTGCACTGGGTACGCCCTTTTTTTTCTTAGATGATAGGCGATAGCCTTATGTTGCATGCTTGTATTGAAAGTAGAAAGATGTCGGGTTAATGATTTTGCACAAGTTTTGTGACACTTATGGAGGCTAACGATCTAGTGTCGGTTAATAGTCACTAGTCGAGTGCCTGTGCGTTCGACCAGTTAACATATCTTACACCCAGCATTACACTTTTGCACAAGTAGCTGTGAATTTTCATGGGCTATCTCCATATGATACAACAGTAGCACCTCCCTTGTTTTCCCGTCCAGAAGTGCTATAGTTACTATCATATTTTTCAACTTTGCAACTTGGAAGTAGCCACATGCGCCATTTCTCTCCATCTATCTTCAACACATTATCAACTTCTAATCATAGAAGAAACAACTAGGCACTGAAGTTTATGAGAAATTGAGAATAAAGTGTGAGGAACTTATTTGCCATCTAATCAATTGTAGATCTTAAAAAAGGTAAATCAGAAGTTAGAATGCATCTTCTTCTTTTTTTGTTCTAATCCAAGCATGTCCTCACTTCAGTTATTACATCACCTTGTAGATCAGTATATTTAAATCAGATTTTTGTTGTAATTAGTTCACAAATTTTACACACGAAGTGAGTTCCTAACACATCTGCAGAGTAACATGCTAGTCATGCACAACTCTAAATTAGTATGAACTTGTTGTTCAAACAGAACTCTGCAAAAGATTAGTTTCATAAGGAAAATATCAATCTAAACACATTGGTGACATCTGACAATAAATATCCCATATCTAATTAACATGCATTTCCTTGACAGAGTTGTTATTCTTATAATGTCCATTATCCAACAGTCCAATGCGGCCTTCTTCATCCTTTAGAACTCAGTGCTCTGCTTCCAAGTTCTCATATATCATACATTGCTGCCAGTGCTAGGGGCTCACCTGTGGTTTGGCTGGCCATGACCCATGAGTAACCCGTTTATGCATTGAAGTATATCACATAGATAGTAATGTATCCAGAGAATCATCAATAGCATCCTCTATTTTAGAGTGTTGCTTATATCACCCGAACATGGTTCCTTTCATCCAAAAACATTTCAAACTGTTAGCAATACCAACCAATTTTCTTCCTGGCCTTATGTTACACATCCTCATTAAAGTGTGTACGTGGAACTCAGTTCTTATCTCCAAGTTTCATTATTGGGAAATACTCCTTCTGTCCCAATATACAAGACATAACTGGTTTTTCTCCAAGTGAGACTCATTTTCATGGGCATGCAGCATTTGTGTGGACGCCAGACACCTTGGCTCCCACTGTTGCATGCCTTCATGCACATGCAAGCACTCTCTCTCTCTCTCTTGCTACTATTGATGGTCGTTTCTCTTGTATATCATGTTTTGCTTGTGAACTGAAGCATCAGGCGTGGGGGCTAGTAAAAATTTAGGGCTTGTTTAAATCCAGGGTGTAAAGTTTTGGGGTGTCACATTGGGTGTCACATGGGATGTCGCATGGGGTGTTCGGATACTAATAAAAAAACAAATTACAGAATCCGTCAGTAATCCGCGAGACGAATTTATTAAGCCTAATTAATCTGTCATTAGCACATGTGTGTATTTTTTAGTCTATATTTAATACTCCATGCATGTGTCTAAACAGGGAGTAAACTTTAGGGGAGGAACTAAACAAGGCCTTAATGGCTTCCTTGGTCTCTGTGACAAGAGCAGTTGTCCCTTGTATACTAGGACGGAAGGAGTAGCACCTAGTTTGAACTTGAAAACTTATCAATAGATGATACAATAAGACCAGGAAAGTTCCCTAGAGGCAGAGATACATTTCCGGAAAGTGTGTTGTTCAAATGAGCATTTATTCCATTCAGATTGCAGTTCACAAATCATATAGAGGTGGCGGATATTTTTTAAGGCGATGTGTATGTTTAACTGCTGAAGGCGAAGTTCCCCAGCTTTCTTTCTTTTTTGCAATTAGAACTCTCTTGTCTTGTCTTGTCTTGTTGTCTATTTGCTAGATACATCGCAAAGCATGTGAACTTGTCCAGCTAGTTGTCTATCTGTTAGAACAATGATCTGGCAATCTTGCTGTGATAAACTGATAACAGCTATGGTTGAAATCTTGATGGATTGGTGTGGCACAGATAAGCGGCTTCCTTTTGTGCTGTATAGCTCATTAGTGCTGTGCATCCACAGAAAGATGTGAACCTAGCTACATTATGAATCTAAATATTGATATTCTGCTTCATCCTGAAACATAGCATTTGAAGAAGCCTAGGGTTGGGTTTGGGTTGAATCACATGCAGTGACAGCACCTTGCACAAAAAAAAAAGAAAAAAAAAGGTGACAGCACACATATAGTCTTTTCGAATTTTCTTTAGAACAGGCATGCCTAGTGAACTTACATCACATCATCCGCAGCAAGTCTTTGCGCCTTAATTTTAAAAATTATCATGTAATGTTATTATTTGACCAAATTAAACCTGAAAATGTGTTTTTGAATTTGAACCTCTAAAATTTGCAATCCAGAAAGCCAACCCCAAGAAATCTAAATAGAACAAAGTGAAAAGGTTGGGAACAACAGATAAGTACAGAACTACAGATGGAGTTTAAACTGGAACAAACGACAGATAACTAGCGCAGTTTGGTTGTCATTAGCAGGAATTGGTTGAGTAACAAATGGTATCTGAGAGCATAGTGCTCTTTGATCAATCATCTGATGTTATCTTCATATTTTCTGGAGCACTGAGAGTGGGCCTCTAGATGTGAAGGTCCAAGAGCTGGTGCTTCAACTGTGTGAAGGTTTTCTGATAAATCATGAAGGGAATGGATAGTGGTAACATCAGATGGAAGAAGTTGTGCAGGAACTCTTTAGGTTCTGTGTTCTCACTGCTTGTCTTGTTCTGTTGTCATTAATCCTGTAGCTTTTTGACTTGAAGCTTTCCTGGGCTTGTTATGTTAGTAAGATGATGACCCTAGCATTACTCTACTCCCTGTGAGCTCGAAACTTCACCCTGCAATGAGAGTCGGGAACGAGTATGGTTTCTTCTGTCAGAAAGTACTGGTGCCAAGGCTTAGAAAGCTGCAATTATGAACGCATCATGTCACTCCAACCTAATTTTTATTTCATTTCTGAATGTTGGTGTAGGCTCCTAATCTCCTGAGACCCGGACTTTTCTTAGTCTTGTTCTTGCTACTTGCTACTTGCTACTTGTTTCTTTTGGGATCGGCTGTCTGATCCCTGTGGCCTGCAGCCGTGCAAGCGAGAGGCGAGAATGTTTGGGAAGCGGAGCAAGGAGTGGTCACGAGGAATGGGTTGATTTCACTAAAATTTATAGAATAACTCATGATGCATCATCTTATGAAGCATGGAGTGACTCCACAAATCAACCACACCATAAATTGGCTCTCTCGGGCTGGCAAGGTTCTCGCCGCTCAGGCAAGGCTCAAACGGAGCCAAGCATGCCTGGAGTTGCCTAGTCACCGACCTCAGCTTCCGCCACAGATTGCGCGACCTCCACTAGAAGACCTCGATGCTACTAGCGTTGGGCATCCTCTGCAACTTCACCAAAAAGGGTGGCGACGTGATGACTGCCCGCCCGCGCGCCAAACGCGGCTAGTGAGCGCTCAACTCCCGCCACAGTCGTGTCCTCCTTGGCAAGTCACGGAGGCTCTGGCTGTCAATCTCATCGCTGTCACAAAGTTATACCACGGATGGAATATTAAAGTTCAAGCTCTCGATTAGCAATATATTTTTTGACAAGCCATTAGCAATATATTTGAAATAGAAAAATCATTTGATATATTATCCAATTGAATCACCTTGCCTTTGCCATTGTTACCAATGGTTATGTTGTCAAAGTCTTCGCAAGCTTTTGAGCCGGTAGACTTACATTTTGAAATCCCTCATCATACGTTGAGTGCATCCAGTATCCAACATCTAAAGTCTTCCTCCGACTTTGTAATTCGCCTATAAAAGGAGAGTAATACTTTTTAGGTACCTAAATTTTGTTTGGTCCTCCAAGGTTAGTTATCAAATTCTTAGGTACCCAAATAGGCCTCATCGAATGATCTACCGGTGTGTCATGAAGTCATGCCAAATCATACTGTGACCACTTAGTACTGGGACAAGTCTTAACTGCCCTAGGCATAGTGCCATTGGATTGGATGATCTCTTGAGCATCACCCCTATTGTTTGGTGCATGTTCCAGTGTATTTTTCTGAGCATATTATAAGTCTCAATAAATTCAACTTCTTTGAGGTTCTCATCTTTAAACATATCCAGTGCGGCCACTTTGTCTTGGTTTTGACGAGAGTAAGCCTCTTGTGCATACCCAATTGTCGGTGCAGAAAGTGACCAACACGTAAATATTTGTAGTTTTGTCGTACTGTTGTGATCGGATGTGGTCTAACACTCAATGACACAGGGTTTATACGGGTTTAGGCAACATGCCCTACGTCCAGTTTGAGTCGGTCGGTGACTTTATTCCTGAGCCTAGGTGCTCGAAGTTTGCTGTGGGGTTACAAACGAGAGGGAGTAAGATGGGGGTGCAAGAGGTCCGGTCGGACTCTGGACCAAAGGGCCGAGAGAGATGGGAGCTCCTGCGTGCGCTAAGTGTTCGAACGTCTATTGTTCGTTGGAATCGTTGGATGGTCGTTCGACTCGTTCGTGAATCAATTCTGGCAATCGAATCGTCCCCCTTTTGGAGGGAGCGCATCCCTTTTATAGATGAAGGGGATGGCTTTACAAGAGAGAGTGTGAGACAAAGAGTGCGTGTGTGCTACCTAATCTTATTACCCATGCCGTCGGGTACAAGGCGGTTTGTCGGCACCCACAACACTGTTGATGTTTAGATGCATGTGGTAGGTTCCATCGTCTTCTTCTGGTATGGCTGATGTCGGCGCCTACCATACTATAGGATAAATGTCGGCGCCCACAACATTGTTCATGTTCTGACATGTCTGGAAGGTTGCGGTGCATCCTTCTGACACTGCCTGACAGTACCGTCCTGTAGGTGTGCAGGGTACGACCCTTGATATTGCGGTTGGCCGGAGCGCCCTGCCTTACTTGCTTTGTCTATTTCCTGGGTCTCCACCAAGCGGGCGTCCTCGGTCGATCGTTCCCCAGTCGGCTCTAGCCTCATGGTCGGAGAAGAGCTGTAAGCAGAGGTTTGATGTACTCCCGGTTAGAGAAGCGAGTCAGAGTCGGAAGCGAGCGTCGTTCCTCCTTAGCCAGGCCTTTCGGTTGGAGAGGTGGGCCGAAGTCGGAAGCGAGCGCCGGAGTCGGAGGCGAGCTGGCCAGGCCTTCCAGTCGGAGAGGCGAGCCGGAGTCGGAAGCGAGCGTCGTTCCTCCTTGGTCAGGCCATCCGATCGGAGAGGCAGGCTAGAGTGGGAAGCAAGCGCCGGAGTCAGAGGCGAGCTGGCTAGGCCTTCTAGTCAGAGAGGCGAGCTAGAGTCGGAAGCGAGAGTTGTCCTCTACTGCTAGGCCTTCCGGTCGAAGACTGGATCGCCCTTCTGGCGTATTGTTTTAGGTTTTCGGGACAGCCCAGGAGTTACGCGTCATTCGTAATATTGTCTGCTGGGCCGAGCTTTTGCTAGGAAGCAGGTCCATGAGGGACCCCGGGTTTATGAACCCGACAGGAGCCCCTGAGCCCCCGGGCGATTCGGGTAGAATCGTCTAGGGGATTTTTGGCTTGATATCGGGTGCGCGCAAGCGCACCCGTGGGTATAGCTCCCCGAGCCCCCAGGTGATTCGGGTAGAATCGTCTAGGTTTTTTTCGTGTTGCCAGTGGGGGAATTTTTTTTGTTTTGATAGAGGGTGCGCGCAAGCGCACCCACGGGTGTAGCCCCCGAGCCCTCGGGCAATTCGGGCAGAATCACCTCAGAGGTTTTTGTCAGCGGGCGTATGTGTATGCACCTTGGTGGGCGTAACCTCCTCTTTCCAGTTTCTAACCCATCGTTTCTAGGAGTGCGGTCCTAGGTGTTTGGTCGCGATTGAGGGACTAGGCGAGATGGAGTCATCAACCAGGGCGTGAAGCGCGCCGAGGGTTTGGGCGAGTCGGAGTCACGGATCCATGGATCGAGCGAGTCGGAGTCACTAACCAAGGCATCGGGCGCGCCAAGGGATCGAACTAGATGGACTCATGGATCTAGGTGTCAGGCGTAGCCGAGGGACAACCGAAGGATTGGGCGAGATGGACTCGTGGACCTCAGCGTTGGGCGCAGCTGAGGGATCGGGTGAATTGGAGTCATGGATCTAGGCGTCGGACGTGCTGAGGGATCGGGTGAGTCGAAGTCGCGAATCCAGACATCGGGCGTGCTGAGGTGTTGGGCGTCCTGAGCCCCTGAGCCTCGTTGTGCTTGGTAGGGGTCAGTTGAGTTTCGTGCGTTACCCCGTCCACGGTTTCCGCAATCAGAGGGGCTGAGCTAACATCGCTTGCCTTGATGGCTCAAGTGACGTGCTCGGTGAGCTCGCTAATGGGTACGTTCGAGTGGAATCCGGGTCCGTCGTTCATGATGGGGTCGACATAGCCCCCAGTGGCATTCCACTGCTCCTTAACCCACATCCTGGTAGATGCCCAGGTCATTCCAGAGACCGACCCAGGTGGCCCACTGGCCTCCCCTCGATGGAGATTTTATGGGCATGGCTTTAGATTAGGATCGAACGAGAAGGTTGAGATGACCTTGTCTGCTTCGGAGCAGACTAGGCGAGGGCCGCTGGGGCTCATCTGTGTTTTCTCCCCTGACTCTGTTTGATGCGAGGCGGCCTCGAGCCCTTTGCGGGCCGGCCTTCGAACCCTTGTCGATCGTTGCTCATGTTGAATGAGGCAACTACCGTTTCGTGATGCAACACAAAGCGTTGTGATGCATTAGCTGCATATGCGATGCTTTGGATGTATGGGATGAATGAATGATTGTATGAATGAATGCGTTAATGCGTGTATGAGAATGGATGAATGAATGACCATGCATCATAAAAAATAAAGTAGGAGGATTTGGTAGAGTTACCTTGACGACCCGAGTGACAGGCTTGAGGAGTTTTTATCGGATATGTCCGAATGGGATCCACGCTCATTGTTCATGATGGAGCCAGTCGTGGCCCACATGGGTGTCCCTCTGCTCCTTACCTATCCCTCGGTGTTCGCCTGAGCCGTTCGATCAACTCAGGAAGCCCATTGGTCTCTCTTTGGTGGAGATCCCGTTGTTGGGCCCTTCCAAGTCTTGCCTAGGAAGGTGGAGAGCTGCCTGCGCGTAGTTGTGCCTTGTTTCCCACGCTTGGCATGCGGTAGTGGTGGGCCATGCCCAGGCCACATCCTATCTAACCAGGAGCCGTCTCGTCGAGCAGGGTGCATCCCATCAGTCAGGATGCGCCATGCCGCATCCCATCCACATTGAATGGGGGAAGGGAGAGGGTTTTTTGCCCCAATCCTTTGCCTTTCCCCAACTGCTGTGCTTCCTCTTTAAATAGGGAAAGGGAGAGGGCTTCTGTCCCGTTCCTTCGCCTATTCCCCATCTACCGCCTCTCCTCCTTCCTTCTTGCCAAGAGCATTCATGTGCCACGGCGATTTCTAGGAGAAAAAGGGTAGAGTGAGGGAGAGGAGAAACTCATAGATCCGTTTGTGAATCCGGAGTGCAATGTCAAGCTAGAGGTCATCTTGTGTGAGCGAGTCAGTGCTGGCCGCCTTCACCGAGAAGGGGGTGCTACCGCCGAAGGAGGTGGCGCACTAGAGGGCTCCTATGGGGGAGGATTTCTTGTGGCCTCAGGCTAGCGAGGTCGTCTCCTTCCTCACCTTCCATGAGCATGGGCTAGGGTACCCCGCGCACTGGTTCCTACACGGGCTCCTTAATGAGTGGGGCCTGGAGCTGCAGCACCTCAATCCAACTGGGGTGCTGCATGTCGTTGGCTTCATCACCATGTGCGAGGCCTTCCTCGAGATGGAACCGCATGTGGACTTCTTCTGGCGGATCTTCTCTGGGCAAGCATTGTTGGAGGGGAAGTCGCTCATGATCGTGCCGGTGGGGGGCTTCGGGCTGTAGAAGAAACCGAGTGCGCCGGGCGCCTACCCCGCGTACACCCCCTACGACTCCAATTGGGGGTGGCATGGGGAGTGGTTTTACATCAGGAACCTGGTGAAGGCGCCATTCCCGTTGTTCATCGGAAAGAGGCTAGAGAGGCGGGATAGCTAGTTGTGGGGGCCCGCTAGTCGGCAAAACAACTAGAGATCATCAGGGTGGAGCTCTAGAAGCTGGTGCAGCAGGGTCTCAATGGGCTACGGGTGTTCCACACCTTCTTCCACCATCGGGTCACCCTGCTAGCAAAGAGGACGTGATCGATGTGGATGTACACCGGCCCAACGAACCCCGACCGCGCGTCATCGAAGGAGTTGGTGAAGGACGAAGTCTGGAGCCGACTTGACCGGGTGCTACAGCTGAGGGCCAAAGAGACCCTCAAAGGGAAGCCCGGACCTCTTCACGCTTCGAAGCTGTCCAACCTGGTACGTTCTCCTCTCCTTATTTCGTGTTCCTTTCGATCCTGCCCTCCTGTAATCTTGACTTTGAGTCATCCATTTCATAGGGACTCGAACATTACAAGTCGTGGCCACATCTTCCGAAGGGGCCAGAGGGCATGGCTCGACAAGCCGCCCTAAAGGAGGTGGCAGACGCCAAGAAGAAGAAGAGGAGATGGAGATCGCTCGGTGGGTCTAGGCAGGTGAAAATAGGAGCGATGTGGAGGTGAAGCTCGAGTCAGAGGACCCCATGGAGGTGGAGGAGGACGCGAGCTCTTCCGAGGATGGTGGAGGCCAGAGCATCATCGTGACTATGGCAGAGCATCATGAGCCTACGGTTGTGTCTGCCAGTGGTGGGCGGGACGCAAAGAGGCGTGGTGATGTTCGCGTGCCAAGGAAGCGTGCCGCGAGCTCAGATATGGTCGATGAGCGGGAGGCAAAGCAGATGCGGTTGTCGTGCCCTTTGAAGGCATCATCGGCCTTGTCCCTACCTGCTCTGGGTGTGACGGGGTCGGTCGGTCGGTCGGAAGGAGCGGGCTCGCACCCGCGCATCATCGAGGCTGATGCCGATGCGCGACTCACAATGGGGGGACACCATACCAGCTGCTTTGGTCGGTGCGCCTCAAGCCATCGGTTGCGGTGACTTGCGGGCCGATCGGGAGCTGGCTGGGTCGACCCCCCCCCCCATGGTCGAGGTGAGGGGGCGTGGCTCACGACCTATGAGTGGCCCTCGTTTGGTGGGCCCACTGGCAGCGGGTCAGGGTTTCAGAGCCCTGCCACTTGTGTCCCGGTAGGATTTCTTTGTTTCTTTTTTTATCTCATAGTTGTGTTTTTTGGGGCACGATTGACCTGTTATTTTTTCAACATCGGCCAGATACTAATGGGGTTGAGCATTGCCCCACCTCCCATGTGGGAGGAGTGGAGGCCTACCTTGCAGCGCATCACAACGAGTGGCACGCGAGAGCAGGGTGGCGTTGGTGCATCCTTCCTCTCTGGGGGTGGTGCCTTCCCTATCGGTCGCAAGTATGGCGGCAGCGGCAGCGGAGGTGATGGTGGCGATCCCAATGCCGATGGCGAAGGTTGGGTCGGAGGTGACCCATGCGGCCCCTCCCCCAATAGTCATGGCAAAAGAGAGGAGGGAGACTAGGCTCCCTGCCTCACCCAGCAGAGGGACGCACGGCTCGCCCTCTTGGTCAGAGTTATCGGCGTCGGGAGGCGACGCGGTCAGGCCAGAGGCGGAACAACCGCTGATGGGCTGTGAGGTCGAGGAGGTGGAGATCCTCTACCCCAGCGAGGTGGGCACTAGGGTGGAGCCACCGGCCATCCTACCATCGCAGAAGCTGGCGGTGGTCCGATCATCGGCCGGGCCTTCCAGCGGGTCGGGGGCAACCACCGACCTGGTGTGGCCCTACCCTGGCGACCCATGGAAGGTTCAGTTCATCCTTTGGGATGAGCAGGAGGTGCAATAATGGGACGTTCTTGGGGGGAGAGGACTCGCCATGGAGTCCGATCTCACCCAAACCTGGTTAAAGCTCGAGGAAGCCTTGGAGTTGGTCAAGTTCATCCAGCAAGCAGTTACTGTCGACCTACCTCGCGTCGCAAAGGTATGTTTTTTGCGTTCATCCTTGACTCCTTGGTCTTCCACTAGTTATCTCAGCGTGTTTGCCTCTTGTTTTGTAGGGTTTGGAGGAGATGTCGAGTCGCAAGTCTTGTTTCCTCTAGGAGGAGCACGCTCAGGAAGCCGCGACATCGCGGTGGGTCACTGAGCTTGAGCACGAGCTGGAGTCCGCCTGCCGTGAGTCTTAAGGCTAGGCGGCCATGGCGATAGAGGCATGGGCGATAGAGCTGCTTGCGGTGGAGCAGGCGACCACCACTGAGCGGGGACTTGAGGTGATGAAGGTTCATCAGGTGAAGACGAGGCGGCGCTCTTGAGTTCCTTGGAGGCTCTGGAGTCAGAGCAGAAGGCCTAGTCAAAGGTCAACCAGGAAGTGCTCACGCTCTGGGGCCGGGTGGTCAGGACGGAGGAGTTGAACGTCCAGTTACGTGAGTAGGTGACTCGGTAGGAGGAGGGACTCTCCTTCCTCGGGAACACCCACCTCGGTATATACTTGTTCCATCTTTGACGTCTTGGTTTTTTTCTTTAGCTTGCTTTTGAGCTTGTCGTCCTTCTTCCAGAACTGAGCGGAAAGGTTGGTTCGCTAGAACGGGACCTGGAGACAGCCAAGGCGATGATCGGTCGGAGCATGGATGAAAGCTCTAGTTTGGTTTTGGTTAATTGATGAAACCCTAAGTGCTAACCTAGTTTATCAAGATGATTATAAGATAGGTAGCACTACTCCAAGTGATGAAGCAGTGGTGAAGATCATGACAATGGTGATGGCATGGTGATGGTTAAATGCTTAAACTTGGAAAAGAAGAAAGAGAAAAACAAAAGGCTCAAGGCAAAGGTATAAAATGTAGGAGCCATTTTGTTTTAGTGATCAAGACACTTAGTGAGTGTGATCACATTTAGGATAGATAGCCGTACTATTAAGAGGAGTGAAACTCGTATCGGAATGCGGTTATCAAAGTGCCACTAGATGCTCTAACTCATTGCATATGCATTTAGGATCTAGTGGAGTGCTAACACCCTTGAAAATATTTGTGAAAATATGCTAACACATGTGCACAAGGTGTTTGCAGGGTTGAGATGGGTTTGGGTCCCTCTCTCCCTCCCGCCGAGCTTGCTCGGTGGGATTCGGCGCTTTTGGAAAAATGAAATGTCTATTTTCTATTGCGCCAGATGCAAAATTCTTGGTGGTTGGCACACTTGAGCAAGGGTGAAGAAGTTAGAGTTGAAATGGAGTTGGTCGAAATGATGCTGGCATCGGTCTACTAACCGGACGCTGGGTCACTTAGCGACCGGACGCTGAAAGGCTGCGTCCGGTCGAGCTGGCAGAGAGGTCGCCAGTTTCGGTGTTGCACCAGACGCTGGACCTGAGATGCACCGGACGCTGGTTTCTACGTCCGGTCAAACTGACTGGTCTGCACAGTCGCTAGGGTTGAGCACCGGACGCTGGTCTGCGTCTGGTCAAGGTGGACCGGACACGTCCGGTCGAAAAAACATGCCTCGGGGAGCTTACTGGAAACGACCGGACGCTGGGGCTTTAGCGTCCGGTCAGTTTTGACCGGAGCGTCCGGTCAGCTTTGTAGCCATTGAAATCTGACGAACAGCGTTTGAAGCTGGTGACGCGTGGCGTCCATCGGGCGACCAGACGCTGGGGGCCAGCGTCCGGTCGGTATGACCGGAGCGTCCGGTCAGAGCGTGTTTTGCCCAGTGAAGGGGTACAACGGCTCTATTTGATGGGGGCTCTATTTATAGCCCCATGGCCGGCTCATGGGGTAACTCTTGCACATTTTCATTGACATAGCAATCTTCTGAGCTTAGCCAAAGCCCTCCCACTCATCTCCATCATTGATCCATCATCAGTGTGAGATTGGGAGAGAATCCAAGTGCATTGCTTGAGTGATTGCATCTAGAGGCACTTGGTATTCGTGTTACGCTGCGGATTTCGCTTGTTTCTCTTGGTGGTTGCCACCACCTAGACGGTTGAAGCAGCGGTGGAGGATCGGCACGAGTTGGTGATTGTTCGTGGCCATCTCCGGTGATTGTAAGGGGAGTTGTACCTTCCCCAGCGGAGTGTCGAAAGGTAACTCTAGTAAATTGCTCGTGTCATTGAGTTACCTCACTTGTGGGTTGGTTCTTGCGGTGTCCTATCGTGTGGACGAGGTTTGTGAAACACCTCTTAGCCGCCGAACCACCAAGTGTTGGTCGACACAACGGGGACTAGCGTGTTGGCAAGCACGTGAACCTCGGGAGGAAAATCGGTTGTCTCTTATCATTTGCATTCTCCCGGTGATTGGCTTGATCTTCATCTTGTGATTGGTTCATCCCCTACACGGCGGTATAATCATCCTACTTACTTGTTTATATTCTTGCAAACTAGTTGATACAAGCTTTTTAGTGTAATTAGAATTGAGAGCTTGCTTTATTATTTACATTTATCTAGTTGAGCTCTTTGGAGTAGCAAGTTTGTGTCCCTAAGTAATCATTGCAACTAGAATTGTTGGATAGGTGGCTTGCAACCCTTGTAGAGCTAGAGCAAGTTTGCATTACGCTATTTGTCATACTAATCAAATTGCTCTAGTTAATTTGTAGATTTTTAAATAGGCTATTCATCCCCCTCTAGCCATATTAGGACCTTTCAACGGAGGCGTTGGCCAAGTCCCTTGAGGAGCAACGTGCTCTCGAGGGGGAGCTCGACCAGCTTCGCAACATCGCTCAGGTCATCATATCGGAGGTGTTCGGGTTGGTGCCAAGCACCAGCATGACCGCCATCCAACTGGTGGAGGTCCCGGGTGAGGTTTGGGCCCTCATCTCCGATGGGATGTTCTATGGAACGTCAGGGGTTGAAAGGTCCTAATGACTAGAGGGGGGGAATAGCATATTAAAAATTTCTACAACAACACTTAGCAAACTGGTTAGACAATTATGAGGCGAAGCAAGTGTTGTGCTAGCCTACTAAAATTACAAGCCACCTACCACAATTCTAGTTTATATAGTTTCTATCCACACAATAACTATGTCACTACACTAAGTTAGTGTGCTCTCAAAGGTTAACTAAAGAGCCACACTAACCAAACTAACAAGCTCTCACAACTAGCTACACTAAAGAGCTTGATAACTAGTTTACGGTAATGTAAAGAGAGTGAGCAAGATGGTTATACCGCCATATCGAGAAGTGAACCAATCAATCACAAGAATCAATATCAATGAAGACCAATCACCTCGGAATCAAATGATGATATAATAATTTTTTACCGAGGTTCACTTGCTTGCCGGCAAGCTAGTCCTCATTGTGGCGATTCACTCACTTGGAGGTTCACGTGCTAATTGGCATCACACGCCAAACCCTCAATAGGGTGCCGCACAACCAATACAAGATAAGGATCACATAAGCCACAAGCAATCCACTAGAGTACCTTTTGGCTCTCCGCCGGGGAAAGGTCAAGAACCCCTCACAATAACCATGATCGGAGCTAGAGACAATCACCACCCTCCGCTCAATGATCCTTGCTGCTCCAAGCTATCTAGGTGGTGGCAACCACCAAGAGTAACAAGCGAATCCCATAGCGAAACACGAACATCAAGTGCCTCTAGATGCAAACACTCAAGCAATGCACTTGGATTCACTCCCAATCTCACAAAGATGATGAATCTATGATGGAGATGAGTGGGAAGGCTTTGGCTAAGCTCACAAGGTTGCTATGTCAATGCAAATGGACAAGAGTAAGAGCTTGAGCCGGCCATATGGCTTAAATAGAAGCCCCCATGAAATATAGTCGTTGTATCGCTTCACTGGGCACAACACGGGATGACCGGACGCTCCGGTCATATCGACCGGACGTAGGACCCCAGCGTTTGATCGTGCGATGCATGCCATGTGTCCCCTCTCTTCAAATACTGAGCGCCCAATCCCAATGGTCAAGTGATGACCGGACGCACTGCTGTGAAGTGACCGGACACTGGACCTTAGCGTCTGGTCGTTTCTAGTAAGCATCCAGAAGCGAGAAATCACGACCGGACGCGTCCAGTCATGCTCGACCAAACTCACCCAACATCCAGTCACTCTGTGTCTCCTTTGTGCCCTACCACGTCAGCGGGACCGAACGTAGCCCTCCAGCGTCCGATCACTAAGTGACCCAGTGTCCGATCAGAAACCGACGCTAGTGTCTTTGCTGCTTCTACTGACCGGACGCGCCGGTCCTTCCGAGACCAGCATCTGGTCACTCACAGTGACCTCCATCTTTTCTGTATAGGGCGCCGGTGGTACCATCGGACTGTCCGCACTCTACAGGCGAACACTCCACCGGTGAAGTATCTTACCCTTGCTCAAATGTGCCAACCACCAAGTGTATCACCTTGTGCACATGTGTTAGCATATTTTCACAAATATTTTCAAGGGTGTTAGCACTTCACTAGATCCTAAATACATATGCAATGAGTTAGAGCATCTAGTGGCACTTTGATAACCGCATTTCGATACGAGTTTCACCCCTCTTAATAGTATGGCTATCGATCCTAAATGTGATCACACTCACTAAGTGTATTGATCACCGAAACAAAATGGCTCCTACAATTTATACCTTTGCCTTGAGCCTTTTGTTTTTCTCTTTCTTCTTTTCAAGTCCAAGCACTTGATCATTGCCATGGCATCGCCATCATCATGTCATGATCTTCATTTGCTTCACAACTTGGATTGTGCTACCTATCTCATGATCACTTGATAAACTAGGTTAGCACTTAGGGTTTCATCAATTCACCAAAACCAAACAAGAGCTTTCAAGGGTGCTAACGTCGGTGGCGACACACCACCCAGACCTAGACTTCGTCGCCATCTATAGCGGGTACGCCGATGGCTAGAGCCTGGACACCATCCATGCACTCGGGGAGAGCTTGCTGCCTCACGCAAAAGTTGGTGGCAGAGCAAGTCTCCGCGTAATGGGTGATGGAGGTTCATCGTGCGAACACGGCTGAAGGCATGGGCTAGGAGGATGCCACCCAGCCTATAGATGGAGTGGAGCCCGAGTCTGAAGTAGACATCATGCCGCCTCCAACCGAGCTAAACGTCGTCCAGCCAAAGAGTGAGTAGCCCCTATCTTCATCGGTCGCGCCGACAGCCGATGCTGCTGGGCAGCCACAATAGCATGTAAAGTAGAAACAAGCAATATGTGTAAGGGATAAGTTCATGGGGGAGTCCCCATGTAAATGTTTTTGTGTATCCATGAATACAGCAACTTTGTTTCTGTGATGAATCACTTCGTTCGGGGAAGCTTGTCCCATTCGTTTCTTGTTTTTACCCTAGCATAGCTCTATTTTTATTCTTTCTTTTTCGCACCTGCCCGTTCATCCTATAGGCTGCAACCTTAAGAGCTCGAGCATGGCATGCAAGGCTCAGCTGCTGGTAACCATAGGTAGTGGCGGGGTGCGATCGGTCGGAATGTTTAAAGCAAAGTCACGTAAGGTAATTAAAGGAACGGACTACCCTTTTCTTCGGATAAAAAAGCATTTACCATATGATAGTAAAAAAGAGGGGTGGTATTGCACCCCCGTGGAGCCCCCGAGTGACCCGGGCTGAAAGTGTTCGGGCTGGGGTGCTTTGTAGGAGCAAACGTTGAATGAAATAAAGTGGTGAAAAGGTCGAGATAGCGGACTAGAGGGGGTGAACAGTCCTTTCTAAAATTAATTACGTCAGCTAATCGAAACAAGTGTGGAATTATAACTATCGATCTAGCCAAGACTACACCCCTCTATCTATATTCACTAGCACCTTTCAAAGATACTAAATAGCAACAAAGGTGTCGGGCTAGCTAGAGCTCTCCTAACCAATTCTAGAAGCAAGGTCACACAAACCTATGCCACTAGTACTTTAAGCGACAAGGGAGCTCCTACACATGCTAGTAAGCAAAAGCACAAAGCCAACTAAGCTTACTAGCAATGCTCAATAACAAGGCAACCAATGTCAAATTAGAGAGCGCAATTACTTAGCTACACAAACCAAGCAATGTGACTAACAAGGTTACGCAAACCAAATTAGCCACGCAAGGGAGCTACTTCTATGCTACACAAGCAAGAAGGTAACTAGTAGCTACACAAGCTAACTAATTACAAGAGCAACTACACAAGCTTAATATGTATAAAAGTAATTGCAAGCTTGTGTAATGGGGATGCAAACCAACGGGAAGAACAAGGTTGACACGATGATTTTTCTCCCGAGGTTCACGTGTTTGCCAACACGCTAGTCCCTGTTGTGTCGACCGCTCACTTAGTGGTTCGACGGCTAATTAGAATCACCCGCTAAGCCCGCACGTCGAGCACCGCAAGAACCTACCCCGAAAGTGAGGGTAGCTCAATGACACGCTTTACTAAAGTTGTTCTTCGCGGCTCCCGTGGGGTGAGCACAATCCCCTCACAAAGCACTTCTCCAGAGTGCCGCACAAGCTTCTTGTGGGCTTCCACGAAGACCACCACCAGGCCATCTAGGATGTGGCAACCTCCAAGAGTAACAAGCACCACCAGCTTGCAACTCGATCACCTAGTGCCACTCGATGCAACCTCACGATGCAATCGCACTAGAATCGCTCTCTCACACAATCGAATGATCACTATCAAGTGTATGTGAGATGGAGGGCTCCTAAGCACTCTCATGCATGGACACTAAGTCCCCCAAGGTGCTCAACTCTAGCCATGGCCAAAGGCCGCATCTATTTATAGCCCTAAAGGCTAAACTAGCCATTACCCCTTCACTGGACAACTATCGGGTCGACCGGATGCTCCGGTCGTGTTGACCGGACGCTGGACCTCAGCGTCCGTTCGCCTGATGACAGCCATGTGTCACCTACGTTCAACAGCATTCTTCTAATCTCAACGGTCATCTTCAGACTGAATGCAGTAGCTTCAACTGACCAGATGCTGGACCCTCAGCGTCCGGTCGTTTACAGTAAGGTACCGATCTCAACCGGACACATCCGGTTAGTCATGATCGGACATAGCCCCAGCGTCCGGTCACTCTCCAGCGACACTGCTTCGTCCGACAACAGGACCAGACACTGCCTCCAACGACCGGTCACTTTCAGAGCCAGCGTCCGATCGACAGACCGACGCTGCACGCTGACTGCCACTACTGACCGGACGCTGAGCCTCAATGTCCGGTCACTGCGTGACCAGAGTCCGGTCCACTTTGTGAGACCCTTTCTCATCTCCGTTTCTTCATCGAGTTGATCCACATCAACTCCAACTTCATCTCCTTTGTAAATGTGCCAACACTACCAAGTGTATACCACTATGTGTATGTGTGTTAGCTTTTCACAATCATTTCCCAAAGGATGTTAGCCACTCAACTTATCACGTCACTCAATCCTAGCGACGATGCATAGTTAGATCACTCGAGTGGCACATAGATGACCGATATGCAAACAAGTTTGCTCCTCTTGATAGTACGGCCATCTATCCTAAACCCGGTCATAAACTTCTCTACACACCTATGACCGGTGAAATGAAATGCCCTAGGTTATACCTTTGCCTTGCGCATTCTATTCCATCTCCCCCAATGTCGATGCAACACATGCACCAACACGATCAACAATGATATGATCCACTTCATATCATCATGTGATCATATTGGTTCATCGATCTTGACTTCACTTGCTTTTCACCATTGCCTTCGTCCATCGGCGCCAAGTCTTGCTCAAGCTTCATCGCCACGCGATCCATCACTCCAAAGCCTCCGACTTGTCCTTCACGCTTGCAACCGGTCCATCAAGCTAAGTCTTGTCTTGATCTTCTCCACCTTGATCACATGACTCAATGTCATGTCTCATGTGCAATGAGCTCCTTCATCATCACATGTGTGAGCTTTGCAACATCTCTAAGCCATTTTCACCTTCATGGCATATGTTGCTCACACACATGTACCTGTGGACTAATCACCTGTGTATCTCATATAAACACAATTAGTCCACATAGGTTGTCACTCAATTACCAAAACCACACAAGGACCTTTCAATCTCCCCCTTTTTGGTAATTGATGACAACTCTACAAAGATATGGAAATTAAGCTCTTTTGGATTCATGTTGCTTGCCCAAGCAATTTTACCATGTGTAAATGATTTTGAACAAGTACCATAAACCCGAGATGGTAGTATTAGCTCCCCCTACATATGTGCTAGAGTGTTTGATTTGAAGCTCGCACATATGCATAGATTAAAATTGTGGGAGAGTAATTACTACTAAATGATGCTAAGGTGTCTAGAATAAACCTTTGAAGTGTGTACCAATCGGAGTTGCACCTTTAAGTTCATCCTTAGCACCATGGTTAGCTAGATATCACTTGGAAATAAAAACACTAGATACCTTATGAGATCAATATTAAAAGCAAGGTACTAGCATTACTTGAAAAGCATACCAAGTGTCTAGCTATCATCCTATGCATGCTAGTTATCAAATCATTATTCAAGTTCTACAACTAGCATACACCACACAAGCATGCATATTGAATTTGAAAGCTTATGCAATGCAAGCAAGCACATGAATATGCACATATCAAATGCAATCAATCAAAGTTCATGAGCTTGCTCCCCCTACTTTTGTGCTTCTCTTGTCCAAAAAATTTTGATCCATCTCTTTTCTTCAATGTTGCTCCATCTTTGTCCATATCCATGTCCAACCTCTACTTCTTTGAGCTTTTATATCTTATCTCTCCCCCTTGTATAATCTCATTCTCAAAGCTTTCATATCTTTGTACAATCTCTCCCCCTTTGTCATCAATTTTCATAAAAAGGTGAGCTTCTCGTTGATGCAAAGGTATATGTTTGGGGTAGATGGTTGAGGCTTGAATCTTATATTTTTGATGGACATCACTTGATTGTTGGAATGACACCAATTGTAGATACCACTTGTAACTCATACCACTTGTATCTTGTGTAAGGCTTTTTGAGATACCACACATAGGATCTTTGATCTCGATACCAATTTGTGTGACACCTCCCCCTATATGATAGCATGGGTCATCCATTTGATATACTTGACCTCTTGTAGGTGAGGGATGCATTCTTTATTTGATGATCACTTAAAGTTGAGGATCACTTGTGGAACCATTTTCTTGCATGATTGATATTATGTGTAGATGTGATATCACTTGGAAGAATCTTCTAGTATGGAACCACTTGTTGGAGTTTTCAATAAAAATCATTTCTTGAATATTTGCTATCTTTATGAGTACCACTTATAGGATATCACTTGTGAGTTGATCTAGACATCATTTATAGATTCTTGATAAAATACTTGAGTCTAGATACCATTTAAAACAAACAAAGTAGATATACATTTGCATTGTTGTCTTGTGCTTGTACTCTTATCACTATCATGAGCTTCTATGATTGACTTGAACTAAATTGATTTGCCTAAGCTTCCAAGTCCGATTTGAACCAATGACAAGCTTCTTCACACCTCTTGCAAGGGTTATCTTGCCAATGTTGTACTTGTCACTTGTTAGCAATCCAAATTGAGTCAAGTATTTAGGTTCACTAGCTTATGAACAAATTCATGTACTAACCACTAGATCAAGTAATCATTCAAGCAATAGTGGTAGGCTATGAATGTAAACATTTTAATTGTTATGCATGATCCTATGAAATATGTACTATATGCACTAACCGCATACTAGTAAGGGATGAAATGATCATGCACATTACAATGATACCTTTGCTATGTTGGAGTAGAGGATAGTCACATAGATTTTAATTCATTACTCCAATAGCAATGTGAAGTCCAATTATAAGCTTGGTGAAGACCAATAGATACCATGTTGAATTTCACTCTTCACCCATATGAAATGAATACCACTTATGATCAAGTGCACTTTCTTGTTATGGTTGGCTTGCTTTATCTTTTGATCTTTGCTTGCATAAGAGCATCAATTTGAGAATGCCACTTGAAATATCATGACTAGCCCTCTTTTGGGTGTTGCTTGCTTTTCTTGATCAACCCTTTTGATTGCTTCAACTAAGCATCTCAAATGTTCCTCGGATCACCACTTCTATGTTAGCCTTCCAAGTACCACACTTGGTTTACCTACGCATAGGTGGCAAGCCCCTACACTAGGGAGAAGTGACCTCTCTCCAAGAATCATTCTTGATACTCACTTGAAATGACTTGATTTGATTGATCCAAGTGATGGACTTAACTTGATGAGTGACCTTGATTCCTTCTTTAAGTCCTTTTCTTTCTACCAAATGATCTCCAATCATATCTAGAACTTAAACTATATCTTCAACTTGAGTTTGATCTTGATCTTCATCTTGAGTATCAAATATGTGCAAAGTGCACTCCACAATCAAATAGCCTTGTACTCTTTTCTTGTCATGCTTATAGATCATCTCAAAATCAAACTTAGGTACCTCAAACACTTGTAAACATATTTCCAACTTGAGGACCTTTCAATCAAAGTGACTCTAGATCAATCCAACATTTGTCACTTTTCTGACAGATTTTGTACCCTTCAAAGAAATAAGCATATCTCCCAAAGTACAAATCCAAATACCATGAAATTTGGTGGAGGTGTGCATTACTAAGTTATCTAGCAGCTGTAAAAATTTGAGCTTCATTTGACTTCTAGATTGCTACCAGATTTCAATTATTCCACCACTGCTATATGTTGAAAACTGCTGCACTATAGCTGACAAGATCTACTCCAAAACCAAAGCATCTCTTATCCATTTTTTATGAAATTTGTATAGCATCTTACACCATAAGTCTAGAGCATGTACACCAATTTTTATGCCAATCCAATAAGTGTTGATTACTCAAACATGGCTAAGATCACAGCTAGCTCCGATTCTCAATTATAAGACAGGTTTCAACAATTGAGCTATACTCCATCAAATGTGAATCAAACTTGAAACTAACTTATTTGAATACTTCCATAAGACATAAATCCATTCAATCCACTTACTAAATATCATCTTATGAACTTATCCAACACAAATCAATTCAAACTTGACTACTAATCAATTATCCATTCAATCATCTCATAGCAAGCAACATTGCATATTTATCCAATTCAATCAACTCATATGCATCCAAATAAAATGATCAACAAGATATATACCTTGATTAGCTCATGATCATCCAACTAGCAAGCTTCAACTCAATTATTTGCAAGTCATCAAATATATCCAATGAATTACCAACAACTTGAATTATAGCACTTGTATATTGATAGCACTTGGACTTCACTCAATTTTCACTTGGCATTGGGTTTGGATGTGTACTAAGCTTCATAAATTGATTCAACACATGATGAACAATGTGAGATCAATTAAATCAAGTCTCCAATGCCGATGGTACCTACACACATTCATCCACTTTTTGATGGTACCCAAACAATTTTGGGTCCTCTTAAGTTAGGAGCAACATACTTAGGCGATGCCTTAGTATGAGTAGCGGGATGTTTTGCAATAGCAACCATAGAGGTACCATCACCATCCTTTCTAAGCATATCATGATCATTAATTAAAATAGGCTTAGAAATTTTACCTAGGGGACATGAATGTGCCATGTGTCTCCTTTTCCGGCATGAGTAGCACTTTCTCTTTGCTTAAGCCTTTTCTTGCTTGCTCATATGGTGCTTCTCATTGCCTTACCTCTCATGGATTGCTTGAGCCTTCTTCTCAAGCTTGGTAAGACACTTAGAGGTAAAGTGTCCCATATTTCCACACTTAAAGCACTTGATGTGAGCATAATCTTTCTTATCATCTTAATTCTTGCTCATCATCTTGTCATCTTGAATTTGCATTGGATGCTTTGCCTTTCCACCCCTTCTTGTTTTCTTCTTTATCATCAAATCACCACCATCTTTATGGTTGATCTTGATTTGAACTTGGGGTGTCTTCTCTTGCTCGACTTATGGCTTTGGTTGAGGCTTTACTTGTTGCTTCACCAATTGCTTGGTTGGGCACATTGAGGTAAGATGACCCCAATTGCGGCACTTGAAGCACTTGACATGCTTTAGCCTCTCTTCTTCTTTCTTCAACTTGAGCTTTTCTTCATTGGGGCAACCATTTGCAAGATGTCCCACTTCATGGCACTTGAAGCACATGAAATGAGAGAGCTTCTCTTGTTCTTGCTTCTTCATCTCTCTTTTATATCTTCTCTTGCCCCATCTTTTGCCCTTGATCTTGCTCTTGTTGAAGCCAATGCCACTTATATCATTTCGGCTTTCTTGATGATTGACTTTGCTAGTCTTGAAGCCAACTCCACTCTTATCACCAAAGTTTCTTTGAGTCTTCAACATATGCTCAAAGGTGACTTGAGAGTTGTAACACCTCTCTAACTTGTTGCTCAATTTCTTCACTTGTTCATTGAGCTCATTGTTCTCCTTCAAAAGGTTAGTCTCACAAGACATAGAAGTAGAACAAGCATCTATATGTGAAGAGCATGGCATATCTAATAAGTCATCACAAGAGGTGGATACATGCTTCTTGCCTACATCACAAGGGTTAACAACATTTTGCAATTTACCATTTGATCCATGTGATGAGCTCTCATTATTTTTAAGTTTCCTTATAAACATTTTAATGAGAGAAGCATGTTTTTCTAATAAATCATCATGAGATGCAAGTAGTGTCTCATGATTCAATTTTAGCTCATCATGTGAAGATTTATAAGCATTAAGTAATTTATTATGTTCTTCACAAGAATTCTTTAGAAATGAGTTTTTATTTTCTAATTTCAATGTTTTAGCTTTCCTATTTTCTAAAGACATGGTCATGCTAGTAAGTCTACTAACAAGCTCATCATATGAATCAACATGATCAACCACATTATCATTTGATACCTTGGTGTCACCTTGTGACATGAGACAATATGGTGTAGTTGGAGAGCATGTAGTAGCATCTTCATCATGGCTTGAGCATGAACCATCATCACCATCAAGTGTGCATAGGGTAGCATCATCACTTGCAACACTTGTGGCATCATCATCAACCTTGTCAAGTGAACTTGTGGTAGATCGATCATCATCATCATTTGACCATGAGGTGGAGCAATCTTCCACAATCACCAAATTGTGATCATGCTTGACACACTCATGCGCCTCCTTCTTAGGCTCACCCTCCTTCTTGAATTTACCATCATCCCATGTGGAGGAATCACCGTAGAAGGCTTGGAGCGCTAACCACATATCATGAGCATTCTCCAAGTCCCACACACGTCTAAAAACATCGTCATGTAAAGCACACGTTAGATAATAGAGAGCACGATGATCAAGTTGTAAGCAATCCTCTTGTGCTTGGGTTAGGTTGTTCTTATCCAAAGCGTCATGAGAAAAACCAACAACAATGATCCACCATGCCTTGGGACCCAATTCACGGAAATGATCAAGCATATGACGTTTCCACCGTGCATAGTGTGTGCCATCAAAAATGTGTGTCACAAAC
The DNA here is from genome assembly GCF_019320115.1 of Miscanthus floridulus. Classification (NCBI taxonomy): domain Eukaryota; kingdom Viridiplantae; phylum Streptophyta; class Magnoliopsida; order Poales; family Poaceae; genus Miscanthus; species Miscanthus floridulus. The sequence continues at coordinate 19,483,532 of NC_089583.1, forward strand.
AACTTCTAGCCCAAAGTTCGCCATCCTCTCGGGTCGGTGAAGACCACAAATGAGAGACCGGGCTCTGATACCAATTGAAAAGGTCGAGATGGCGGACTAGAGGGGGGTGAATAGTCCTTTCTAAAATTAATTACGTTGGCTAACCGAAACAAGTGCGGAATTATAACTATCGGTCTAGCTAAGACTACACCCCTCTATCTATATTCACTAGCACCTTTCAAAGATACTAATTAGCAACAAAGGTGCCGGACTAGCTAGAGCTCTCCTAACCAATTCTAGAAGCAAGGTCACACAAACCTATGCCACTAGTACTTTAAGCGATAAGGGAGCTCCTACGCATGCTAGTAAGCAAAACCACAAAGCCAACTAAGTTTACTAGCAATGCTCAATAACAAGGCAACCAATGCCAAATTAGAGAGCGCACTTACTTAGCTACACAAACCAAGAAATATGACTAACAAGGTTACGCAAACCAAATTAGCCACGCAAGGGAGCTACTTCTATGCTACACAAGCAAAAAGGTAACTAGTAAGCTACACAAGCTAACTAATTACAAGAGCAACTACACAAGCTTAATATGTATAAAAGTAATTGCAAGCTTGTGTAATGGGGATGCAAACCAACGGAAAGAACAAGGTTGACATAATGATTTTTCTCCTGAGGTTCACGTGTTTGCCAATACGTTAGTTCCTGTTGTGTCGACCGCTCACTTGGTGGTTCGGCGGCTAATTAGCATCACCCGCTAAGCCCGCACATCGGGCGCCGCAAGAACCTACCCCGGAAGTGAAGGTAGCTCAATGACACGCTTTACTAAAGTTGCTCTTCGCGGCTCCCACGGGGCGAGCACAATGCCCCTCACAAAGCACTTCTCTAGAGCGCCGCACAAACTTCTTGCGGGCTTCCATGGAGACCACCACCAGGCTGTCTTGGAGGTGGCAACCTCTAAGAGTAACAAGCACCACCGGCTTGCAACTCGATCACCTAGTGCCACTCGATGCAACCTCATGATGCAATCGCACTAGAATCGCTCTCTCACACAATCGAATGATCACTATCAAGTATATGTGAGATGGAGGGCTCCTAAGCACTCTTAAGCATGGACACTAAGTCCCCCAAGGTGCTCAACTCTAGCCATGGCCGAAGGCCGCTTCTATTTATAGCCCCAAAGGCTAAACTAGCCGTTACCCCTTCACTGGGCAACTGTCGGGTCGACCGGATGCTCTGGTCGTGTTGACCGGACGCTGGACCTCAGCGTCCGATTGTCCGATGACAACCACGTGTCACCTGCGTTCAACAGCATTCTTCTGATCTCAACGGTCATCTTCAGATTGGACGCAGCAGCTTCAACTAACTAGACGCTGGACCCTCAGCGTTCGGTCGTTTACAGTAAGGTACCGACCCCGACCGGACATGTTCGGTCAGTCGTGATCAGACGTAGCCCCAGCATCCGGTCACTCTCTAGCGACACTGCTTCGTCCGACAACAGGACCGGACACTACCTCCAGCGTCCGGTAAATTTCAGAGCCAGCGTCCAGTCCACAGACCGACGCTGCACGCTGACTGCCACTACTGACCGGACGCTGAGCCTCAACGTCCGGTCACTGCATGACCAGAGTCTAGTTCACTCTGTGAGACCCATTCTCATCTCTGTTTCTTCACCGAGTTGATCCACATCAACTCCAACTTCATCTCCTTTGTAAATGTGCCAACACTACCAAGTGTACACCACCATGTGTATGTGTGTTAGCTTTTCACAATCATTTCTCAAAGGATGTTAGCCACTCAACTTATCACGTCACTCAATCCTAGCGACGATGTAAAGTTAGATCACTCGAGTGGCACATAGATGACTGATATGCAAACAAGTTTGCTCCTCTTGATAGTATAGCCATTTATCCTAAACTCGGTCATAAACTTCTCTACACATCTATGACCGGTGAAAGGAAATGCCCTAGGTTATACCTTTGCCTTACGCATTCCATTCCATCTCCTCCAATGTCGATGCAACACATGCACCAATATGATCAACAATGATATGATCCACTTCATATCATCATGTGATCATATTGGTTCATCGATCTTGACTTCACTTGCTTTTCACCATTGCCTTCGTCCATCGGTGCCAAGTCTTGCTCAAGCTTCACCGCCACGCGGTCCATCACTCTAAAGCCTCCAACTTGCCCTTCACGCTTGCAACCAGTCCATCAAGCCAAGTCTTGTCTTGATCTTCTCCACCTTGATCACATGACTCAATGTCATGTCTCATGTGCAATGAGCTCCTTCATCATCACATGTGTGAGCTTTGAACATCTCTAAGCCATTTTCACATTCATGGCATATGTTGCTCACACATATGTACCTGTGGACTAATCACCTGTGTATCTCATATAAACACAATTAGTCCACCTAGGTTGTCACTCAATTACCAAAACCACACAAGGACCTTTCAAGTGGTAAGACCGAATTTTTAGGGGAAGAAACGACGTAACTGTTCGATGTTCCAAGTGTTGGTGAGAATGTCGCCATTGTCGTCCTTCATTCGGTAGGCGCCCGATTGGATCACTTCGGTCACCATATAGGGTCCTTCCCAAGGCGGAGAGAGTTTGTTTTTCTCTTTGGTTGATTGAGTCCTTTGAAGCATGAGGTCTCTGACCTTGAGGATCCTTCCTCTGATTTTCCTCTCATGGTACCTGCGGAGAGTCTGCTAGTAGCGAGCGGACTGGATGATGGTTGTCTCGCGGGCCTCCTCAAGTAGGTTGACCGTGTCTTGTTGAGCCTCCGTGGCTTGGTTGCGGTCGAAGGCCTTCACTCTTGGGGCGCCATGGTCAAGGTCAGAGGGCAGCACTGCTTTAGCTCTGTAAGCCAGGAAGAAGGGTGTGAACCCTATGGATCGGTTCGGGGATGTTCTCAGGCTCCAGAGGATCACTGGGACCTCTATGACCCATCGCCCGGCGTACTTGTTGAGTCGGTCAAAAATGTGTGGCTTGAGTCCTTGGAGGACCATGCCATTGGCACGCTTGACCTGATCATTGGTACATGGATGTTCGACCGAGGCCCAGTCGATCCTGATGCTGTATCCATCACTAAAGTCCAGGAACTTCTTCCCGGTGAAGTTAGTTTCATGGTCAATGATGATATAGTTAGGAACACCGAACCGGTAGATGATGTTGAGGAAGAACTTGACTGCCTCTTCCGAGCGGATGTTGGTGATGGGCTTGGCCTCTATCCACTTGGTGAATTTATCGACCACTATGAGTAGGTGAGTGAAGTCGCCCGAGCCCTTTTTGAGGGGTCCTACCATGTCGAGGCCCTAGACCACGAACGGTCAGGTGATAGGGATGGTTTGAAGCTTCTGTGCCGATAAGTGCATTTGCCGAGCATAGAACTGGCATCCCTCACACCTGTGGATGACCTCCTCTGCATCTCATAGCGCGGTAGGCCAGTAAAAACCTTGGCAAAAGGCTTTTCTAACCAGCGACCTCGGGGCCGCATGATGTCCACATATTTCAGCATGGACCTCGAGGAGGAGCTATTTTCCTTGGTCGTCTGGGACACACTTCATGAGCACTCCCGATGGACTTCGTTTGTAGAGTTTGTTACCAATCACGATGAATGTCTTGGTGCATTGAGCGATCCATCGCGCTTCAGTCCTTTCAGGTGGAAGAACCTCCTCAAGGAGGTAGACGAGTAACGGCGCTCGCCAGTCAGCTTGGTTGAGTGTCACCACGGTGACATCGGCAGGCGACGTCGTCATGGAGGTACTAGGGTTGAAGCCCCCGAGCACTGGGTTGGCATCAGGGTGTGTCTGGATCAGACCTTCTAGGATGCAGGCAGATAATTCATGAAGGTCATTGATGAAGACCCTGTCTAGAGATAGAACCTGCCTAACAGCCAATTTTGAGAGAAAATCGGTGGTGGCATTGTCCTTTCAGGGGACATGGTGTAGCTCGATCCCTTGGAATCTGTCCTCGAGCTTACGCACCTCTTGGCAGTATGCTACCATGAGGGGGCTTTTATAAGAGGACTCCTTCATGACTTGGTCGATGACCAGCTCTGAGTCGCCGTGAACGTAGAGTCACGTAGCACCGAGCTCGATGGCGATGCATAGTCTGTTGATGAGGACCTCGTATTCTACGGTGTTGTTTGAGGCCAAAAAATGAAGGCAGATGGCGTAGCAGAGCCTACTCCCATCTAGGGAGATTAGAACCACTCCAGCCCCTAAGCTAGGCACCATTATGGACCTGTCGAAGTACATCATCCAGTACTCATGGGTGACGTCCAAAGTCGGTAGCTGGACCTCCATCCATTCGGCGATAAAATCTGCAAGAGCCTGAGACTTGATAGCGGTATGGGGGATATACCTGATGTCGTGGCCCATTAGCTTGAGTGCCCACTTGGAGATTCATCCTGCGGCATCGTGGTTGCAGATGATGTCTCCGAGCGGGTATGAAGTGATGACCGAGACTTCATGGTCGGTGAAGTAGTGCAGGAACTTCCAGGTTGCCATCAACACGGCGTATAAGAGTTTTTGCACCTAGGGGTACTAGACCTTGGGGTCGATGAGTACCTCCCTGACAAAGTATATGGGTTGTTGGACCTTAAGCTAGTGTCCTGACTCCTCCCTTTCAACGACTAGGGCAGCGCTTACCACGTGGTTGCTTGCCATGACGTAGAGGAGGAGGGGTTCTCCCCGTTTGGGAGCGATAAGAATTGGGGCTGATGTTAGAGATGCTTTGAGGCTCTCCAAAGCCTATTGTGCTTCCTCAGTCTAGACAAAAGCGTCCATCTTTTTGAGAAGCTTGTAGAGCGGCATCCCCCGTTCACCGAGCCAGGAGATGAATCGGCTTAGGACGGCCAAATAGCCAGTGAGCCTCTATACGCCCTTGACATTGCATATAGGGCCCATGTTGGAAATGGCCATGATTTTTTTGGGGTTGGCCTTGATGCCGCGTTTAGACATGATGTATCCAAGCAGCTTCCCCTTCAGAACCCTAAAATCACACTTTTTGGGATTCAATTTGATGTTGAACCTTCAGAGGTTCATGAACGTCGCGGCCAAGTTTGTGATCAGGTCGCAAGCTTGAGCCGTTTTGACCACTATGTCATCAACATAGACGGCGATTGTTGGTTTTGGCCACTTGACTTGGTCAGGCTGATCGAGCGGGTCGATTTGATCGGTGAAGCATTGCTGCATTCACCGTTGATAGGTGGCGCCAATGTTCTTTAGACCAAAAGGCATGGTTACATAACAGTACGAACCATATGGGGTGATGAACGAAGTCATGAGCTAGTCATACTCTTTCATCATGATCTAGTATTTGCCTGAGTAGGCATCCATAAAGGAGAGGATCACGCATCCTGAGGTGGAGTCGACTATCTGGTCTATGCGTGGTAGAGGAGAGTGATCCTTCGGACATGCCTTGTTGAGGCCAATGTAATCAACACATATTCTCCATTTCCTGGTCTTCTTTCTGATAAGAACAGGATTAGCAAGCCAGTCGGAGTGGTATACCTCCTTGATAAATCTGTCTGCCAGGAGTTTGGTGACCTCCTCGCCTATGGCCCTGCACCTCTCGTCATCAAAGCGACGTAGACATTGCTTGGTGGACTTCGAGCCTAGGATGAGGCATAGTGCATGCTCGGTGACATCCCATGGTATGCCTAGCATGTTAGAAGGTTTCTATGCAAAGACATCATGATTGGCGCGTAGAAAGTCAGCAAGCTCGCATTCCTATTTGGCTGGGAGCTGGGTCCCGATCCGCACCATCTTGGTAGGGTCAGTGGGGTCGATCCCCACCGCCTTAGTTTCCTCGAGTGGGCGGAAGGTAGTCAAGGAGGTTGACTTGTTACAGTCGGGGACTGCTAGGGTCAACAACTCCCCAAGCCGTGGGAGCTCAGAAGAGTTGATGACGACGGTGGCAAGCTCGTAATGGTTGCGGTCGCATGTGTAGGCGTGCGAGAAGGTGCTACCTACAGTGATGACACCATTCAGTCCCATCATCTTCAACTTCAGGTAGGTGTAGTTGGGGACTGCCATGAACTTGGCATAGCATGGCCACCCCAAGATGGCGTGGTAAGACCCCAAGAAGTCCACCTCGAAGGTAAGCACCTCTGAGCGGAAGTTGGCTCGGTCGCCAAATGTGACGGGCAGGTTGACCTGCCCGAGCGGGTACACCTGCACTCCTAGGATCATGCTGTGGAAGGGAGAGCTCGCTAGATGGAGCTCCAACTAGGGGATGCGCATGGCATCGAGGGTGTCAACATAGAGGATGTTAAGGCCACTGCCTCCATCCATCGGCACCTTGGTGAGACACTTCTTGCGGACGATGGAGTCAACGACGAGTAGGTAGCGACCTGGTCTGGCAATGTGTGAGGGATGGTCCCTCTGGTCAAAGGTGATCAGAGATTCCGACTAGCGAAGGAAGGAGGGGATGGCCGTCTCGATGGCACACGCCTCTCTGTAGCACACTTTGTGCTGGAGCTTGGAGTGGACGACATCAGATCCCTCAAAGATCATGATGCATTCCTCGAGGTCAGGAAAACTGTCCCCATCCTTGCCTGCTGCACCTCCTTTCTTGGCTGCTGCCTCCTTGCCCTTTCCTTCTTTTGGCCTGCCGGCCTATCATAGGAAGTGCTTGAGGAGCTCGCAGTCCTTGTAGAGGTGTTTAACGGGGTAAGCATGGTTGGTGCATGGGCTATCCATGAGCTTGTCGAAGTGGTCAGGCTGGCCCTACTAGGGCTGCTTGCCCACATGATCAGCTACGGTGAGTTGGCTGATCGGCGCCAATCCTTCTTGTTCTTTTTGCCCCTCTGTGTGGAGGGGCCCTCGTCTTGATCCTCGTGCTTGGCCTTGCCCTTGTCCTAACCTCCATTGAAGACCGCTCCGACCGCCTCCTCGCTGGAGGCGTGGTTCATGGCGACGTCGAGCAGGTCACGGGTGGTTCGAGGCTTCAGGCAACCAAGCTTGTGGATCAGGGACTCATAGGTTGTCTTGGAGAGGAATGCACTGATGACGTCTGCATCGACGACATCAGGAAGGGAGTTGCATCGCTTTGAGAACCTACGAATGTAATCCTGCAAAGACTCATTGAGCTCCTACTAGCAGCTCTTGAGGTCCTAGGAGTTCCTAGGGTGGGCATAGGTCCCCTAGAAGTTCCTGACAAAGACCCTCTTGAGGTCCGCCCAGTCACGGATGCTGTCGTGCAGGAGGAATTTGAGCCGTGCTCGAACATGTTCCCCCACGTAGATGGGGAGGTACTAAATGATGAAGTGGTCATCATCCACTCCTCTGGCTCGGTAGGCAAGCCGAAAGTCTTCAAGCCATATACTAGGGTTTGTCTCCCTGGTATACTTGGTGATATTAGTAGGCGATCGGAAGCACTGCGGGAACGACGCTCTCTGGACGCACCGGGCAAAGGCTCATGGTCCCGGGCCATCCGGACTAGGACTCCGGTCAGCGACCACACCTAGGGTGCATCTCACCGGTCCCCTCGATGGTCTGATTAGGGCCTGTGTTGCCTGCTCTCATCGTCGCTCGGTGGATGTCATCATCATGCTAGGCCCGTCGCCGGTTGCTGATGACGTTGCGAGCGTCTTGGTTTGGCCCGAGGCATTTGCGCACAGGTGGTCGGTGTGGAGTAGGCACCGAGGTCAGGTCGTGGCGCAGCTATGGCCTCCTGTTCCATGCCCGGCGGCTGTAGCGGCGAGCGGGTGGAGCGATCCGTCTGGTGCGTCCTCGCCCCCCTGGTAGAGAGAGGGGCCGTAAGTCGGTGTCGCGACGTGGAGCTCTCCACCTATTGAACAGCGGTGGTATCCACTAGTTCCCGAAGGTTCCGGTGGACCACCTGCTCCTGTGGGTCGACAGGCTCAGAAAGGTCGTGCAGAAGCATCGCCGCCGCGGTGATGTTCTGAGCAGTCCGAGCGAACTGTGGGGGATCGTTTCCCCCATCCATGATGTTGCGCTGGACCTAGCGGGTGCGACCCCGGGCGCCGCTCGTCGGGTTACACGCATGGGGCGCAGCGTGCTGCACCGAGCACAATGGCACATGTGGCGACTAGTTCTGCCGCCTTTGTTGTAGCTCCTCACTGTGCTCCGGTGCACACGTGAGGGCCTCCGCGCGAGGGTCCGGAGGGGTGTGGGTCTGTAGAGACTCCGCCCCCACCGGCGGCTGTCCTAGAGCGTCCGCCATAGCGCACTCCTGGGATAGAGGGTGGCTGGGTGCCATGACGTCGCCGATGCTGGAGCCGTCGCTCTCAACATCTTCATCCATGAGGTCGTGAAAAGAGACAGGAGCGTAGCTCGCCATCTCCATGAATTCGGATATGAGAGGGGGCGGCGTCAGCATCCTTCGGAGCCCCCGAGCGTACGCGTCCGCGGGGGATGCGAGGCTATAGGGGAACCGGTCGCATGGCGGTCATGGCAGGGACAACGGGGTCTCTCTGGAGAATCGGTGGAAAATAGTAAATAGCGAGTAAATAACAGTATGTACATTACTTACAGTGGGGTTTGAGCCTAGCGTAGGCTCGGAGCGAAGCGCAGGCGCCTCATCGTTGAGGTCACCGGGAGTTCTGGAGCCGACAGAGGGTGCCCCTCCGATGGGCACTAGAACAAGTGCCTTCTTGTGAAGGCGAAGCACGCCGAGCTGGTCGGCGACGAAGTCTAGGCTTCTAAAGAGGAAGGCTTGGGACGGCTCGAAGATGGGCGAAACCCACATCCCAATAGGTGGGAGTGCGGGAAACTCCAGCGAGGCAAAGCGAGTCGTATCGCTTGAGCCCGCCATGCTGAAGTTTGCAGAAAGGTGGGCCATCCGATGACCAAAGTCGTGAATGTACGACGTCTTCCCCACGGACGACGTCAATTGTCGGTGCAGAAAGTGACCAACACCTAAATATTTGTAGTTTTGTCGTTCGTTGTGATCGGATGTAGCCTAGCACTCAATGACACATGGTTTATACTGGTTCAGGCAACGTGCCCTACGTCCAGTTTGAGTCGGTCGGTGACTTTATTCCTAAGCCTAGGTGCTCGAAGTTTGTTATGGGGTTACAAACAAGAGGGAGTAAGATGGGGGGTGCAAGAGGTCTGGTCAGACTCTGGACCAAAGGGCCAAGAGAGACGGGAGCTCCTGCATGCGCTAAGTGTTCGAACGCTAGTTTTTCGTTGGAATCGTTGGATGGTCGTTCGACTCGTTCGTGAATCAATTCTGGCGGTCGAATCGTCCCCCTTTTGAAGGGAGCGCATCCTCTTTTATAGATGAAGGGGATGGCTTTATAAGAGAGAGTGAGAGAAAGAGTGCGTGTGTGCTACCTAGTCTTATTACCCATGCCATTGGGTACAAGATGGTTTGTCGGTGCCCACAACACTGTTGATGTTCAGATGCATGTGGTAGGCTCCATCGTCTTCTTCTGGTATGACAGATGTTGGTGTCTACCATACTGTAGGATAAATATCGACGCCCACATCATTATTCATGTTCTGACATATCTAGAAGGTTGCGGTGCATCCTTCTGACACAGCTTGATAGTACTATCCTGCAGGTGTGTAGAGTACGACCCTTGATATTGCGGTTGGTTAGAGCGCCCTGCCTTACTTGCTCTGTCTATTTCTTGGGTCTCCACCGGGTGGGCATCCTCGGTCGGTCATTCCCCAGTCGGCTCTAGCCTCCTAGTCGAAGAAGAGCTATAAGCAGAGGTTCGATGTACTGTCGGTTGGAGAAGCGAGTCGGAGTCGAAAGCGATCGTCGTTTCTCCTTGGCCAGGCCTTCCGGTCGGAGAGGTGGACTAGAGTTAGAAGGCGCCAAAGTCAGAGGTGGGCTGGCCAGGCCTTCTAGTCGGAGAGGCGGGCCGAAGTCAGAAGCGAGCGCCGTTCCTCCTTGGCCAAGCCTTCCGGTCAGAGACGCAGGTCGGAGTGGGAAGCGAGCGCCAGAGTCGGAGGCGAGCTAGCCAAGCCTTCTAGTCGGAGAGGTGGGCCAAAGTCAGAAGCGAGCGTCGTTCCTCCTTGGCTAGGTCTTCCGGTCAGAGAAGTGGGCCGGAGTCGGAAGCGAGTGTTGTCCTCTACTGCTAGGCCTTTCGGTCGGAGACTAGATCGCCCTTCTGGCATGTCGTTTTAGGTTTTCAGGCCGACCCAGGAGTTGCGCGTCGTTCGCAACATCATCTGCTGGGCCGAGCTTTTGCTGGGAAGCAGGTCCATGAGGGACCCCGGGTTTATGAACCCGACACAAATACTATTCACTTGAACTCCACAAGATATATGTCTTGGACCCCTATAATAGTATGACCGAAGAAAAAACAAAGCCCTAATACACTCTACGTCAAGTGTCTCGAAGCACCAAGCTACACTAGACCCTATAGACTCTTTATATGCCACTTTATCAATCTAAACATTTTCAGAACCATAATAACGTTCTTGTGACTTAGCCAATGTGTTGATCCAATACACATTAATCATAAATACTTGTACTCATCAATCACCAAAACTGCTGAAGTTAGGGCATAAATGAGTTCACCCACCAAACCAAGATGATTTCAAATGAAAAAGATAACAAACTACAAATTTATACCACTCTTGGAGTTCTATGATTTTCATATATGAGCTAATATGGAAAACTTCTGATTTTAAAGACATGCCACGCATAAAATAGATATCACGTCCTTCAAAATCAAAATCACCAAATTCAATCCACCTTTCGAAATTGCGAGATCTTGCTAAGTAGCAAGGGGAGTATGAGTACATTTATGTAAATTTATTTAGGAAATTATTTAATAAAATATATTAAAATAATAATAAAAATGATGATTCTTTATGCTTCTCCTTGTAGGTGTACCCAGGAGATTATTTTATTTTAACAAAAATAGTAATAAAAGGATAAAAATGGCGATTCTTTATGCTTGTTGGGCAGGTTTGGGCCTGGCCCGATGCGCAGCCCACGTTTACAAGGTGCCGACCCAGTCGAACGCTCCAGACGGTCCTTCGCTCCTTCCACGTCACAGAAGACAGAACCGCCGCGGGTCGGCGGCGCCACCGACCCACCATTCCACCGCCGCCGCGCGCCACCTCGCCTCGCCCGCCCTTATATGTCGCCCGCCTGCTCCCTCCTCGCACCGCACGGCCCCCGGCGCATCCTCCCGCTCCTCCTCCCCATCCGCCTCTCCTCCGCCGCCGTTTCCTTGCCCGCGTTCGCAATGCCTCGACGCGACGGCGTACGCTTCTTACTCCTCCCCTCCCCTCCCCTCCCCTCCTCTCAATTCGATAAACCCTCTAAACCCTAATCCCACCTCTCTCTCTATTTCGTGCAGACTAAGCCGCCGCCGCGTCAATCGAAGCCGAAGGCTACCGACGTCTCCTACTCGTCCTCTTCCTCCGCCGCGGCCGAGATCGCCGAGCCCGTCCGGAAGATGACCCTCGCCTCGCAGGCGCCACCCGGACCCGGACCGGCGCAGCTGTGGGTGCCCAGGGGCTACACGACCTCCACGGGGGACTGTCCGGGCGTCGCTTCAGCGTCCACCTCGACCTCCGGGACGGCGACAGCGGAGCGGGACGGTGTTGTGAGTGAAAAGCTCTCGAGACTCTTCAAGTCTGCCCCGGGCTTTGAGGTGGACAACAGCACCTTCACGGAGGCCCAAATCAGGGCCACATTCTACCCCAAGTTCGAAAATGAAAAATCTGATCAGGAGGTGAGAGCTTGCCAGCAGCTCCTTGTTGTTCAGTTTTGTCATTGTCTCATTCCTTCATGTTGTGCCTTCTGACTGACATGACAATGCCAAGAGTTTGACCGAGAAATTGTTGAGGATTCACCCTGTGATCGTTATGCTGGTCCAGTGTGTCAGGATGTTAGTTGACTGGGATTAGTTCTGTAGTTTTCGGTAGGCATGATTTTGTCCAGGCAAATGCAATATCCTAGTTTATCAACACTGCCTGTTTCCATAGCATTGTGGCAATGTTGAGTATTGGTAGAGTACTTCGAATGAAGTTAACACCCATGCATCCTGTGATGATTTGAGTAGTAGCACTCTTGAACATTGTATCATAGCTTTAGATCTTGTTATAGGACTTGATGGAAGTTATGCTGATTTTCATGAAGTGAAGGATGTAACACATATAACCTTCATACCCTAAGAAATATTCAATTTGTATCTTTACCCAGTTAATATTATACTGTAGCTTCTTAGCTCTTGTTGACTTTAATGGGCTCATAATTACTTCCCCCTAATGAAGAAATGTTTAATGAACCGACTGTGCAGTAAATCCTTGTGGTTGTAGATTGTTCTGGCTTCTTTGGTTTCTGTTATTGCAGTTTAGTAAATGGCGTAACAGGTTGAGTTTTTATTGAGAAGCTTACCCTTGATTTTGTGATGACAGACAAGGACCACAATGATTGAGATGGTGTCTCATGGGCTAGCAAACTTGGAGGTATATCCCACATGTTAGTTTTGCTTTAAAATAAAAAAACAGGCGTTTCTTTGTGTGAAGTAATTAATGATTATGATGATCACTCCCCTCAGGTTACACTCAAGCATTCTGGTTCCCTATTCATGTATGCCGGTCACCATGGTGGTGCATATGCGAAGAACAGCTTCGGGAATGTGTATGTCATTAATCTGTACTGATTATTATATGATAGTTTTTGCTATGTCTGAAGTTTCAATGTTTTCTTATAGCTATACTGCTGTGGGCGTTTTTGTTCTGGGGCGTTTGTTTCGTGAAGCTTGGGGAAATGAGGCTTCTAAAATGCAAGCAGAATTCAATGATTTTCTTGAGGTATTTCATGTTCTGCACAACATTTCTCAAGACTTAATGATTTTCTTGTCTGTGAAGGTTATATCAAAATTAATTCACATAGAAGTGGCATATAGACTGGAACAAAGGATAATTAATTTTGTTTATTTTTTTGTTGTGGTTTCAGTATAGAACTATAACTCAGGAAAATATGTAGTGCAAATCACATCTTACGTGGAAACATGAAAACCAATTAAAACCATATTTCGATCGCTTGTAAGAATTTGAACATTGTTGAAAAATTGACACGGAAATGAGAAGATCAAGGTCCACACCTCCACGGGCACCTGAATTTTTATCATTTTCATATAATTTTTTCAAAAGTGAGTTTGCATTCAACTTTTCAAACAAAGCACTTCAATGGAGGTGCCAAGTTTCAAATTTTTTCGAGTGATCAGAATATGGTTTTGAATTGGTTTCCATGTTTCCACCTTAGCTGTGGTTTGCACTACATATTTTCTCACTCAACTTTACATATTTCTTAAGTAGCATAGGAACAAAGGAGCAATTTACGTTTGCTAAGCTTTTCCACAATGTGGGATTTAGTTAGTCGCTAGAACTTTTGCTTGTTATAGTAAGATTTTACTGTTGCAGCTCTGGATAGTATGCTGTCAGTTAACAAGTAGATAAAAAAGCAGAAATCTTATGTGCATTTAAGAATCAGTTCCAGTGCTAGACTGCTAGTTATTACTAATTAAATTACTCTCAAATTAATAATCATCATTGTAGTTGTATTGCATATTTGCTTTCTGAGTCATGGAGGGTTTCTGGCTCTGTAATTTTTCTTATGGTTCCTGATTTTTCTTTGTTTCATGCTTCTAGAAAAACCGTGTTAGCATTTCAATGGAACTTGTGACAGCTGTGTTAGGAGATCATGGGCAAAGGCCCAAGGATGATTATGGTACGGCTTTTTCTTCTGTCTAAAGCAATTAGTAATCTTTGTATAGTTTCTTCTACATCATTACTGGTAGTGCATTCCATCCTAACATATGATGCCATTGCTTCGACAATTGATTAGTTTCAACTGGAACTTTTTTTTGAAACAATAAGAAAAAAGGGTCAGATTCTGGTTTCAGCTGGCTTTCATTTACACACACCGAATTAACCATTTTATTGGATTACAGCTGTTGATATATCTTTATCGGGTAAATTTCTTGTATGTCATCAATAATTTATTATATTTATGTGACTGGATTGATTTCTCCTTTGCTATTGTTGACTGGTAAAAGCTAGTAAAATGTTATGTCACCCCTAGTTTACATGGATACTTAAATTTTAACTGTTTATTTTCCTGCATTCGCGCATTTGAAAAGTTTTTAGTTGGTTTTGGTAGAATAAAATCTGTGTCTGACAGTTTGTCCTGTTCCTTCTATTTATTAGTACTTTATATGATTGACAATTCTACTAACACTCAAATATAAACTATTTGGGAAGCCACTTCTGCCTCACATTTACTTCACTATTTAAGTTGCTTGCTGCATTTGTTTAGTTCATTACTTTTACCCTTATTATTATTGGTATTTGCATATTTATTCATCTTGTTTTGGGCATTATGCAGCTGTGGTTACAGCTGTGACTGAGTTGGGCAATGGGAAGCCAAAATTCTATTCTACTCCAGAGGTGATTGCATTTTGTCGGAAGTGGTGCTTACCTACCAACCATGTGTGGTTGTTTTCAACAAGGTGCCAATAACTTTGTGCTCAGGAGCATTGCATCATGAAGAATTTGGCTGCTTTGTTTCATGTGTGATACTGATACATGTACATTGTTAATCTGAAAATAGAGGGTGAAATGGTGATGTTGGTTTAAAGATGGCTAGAATACCTTCTAATAAAGTAATAATACAATTGTCAGTTACTCAACTTTGGCATGCTTTTATATTTTCCAATCTTGTTCAGAAACTTCCATTACTATGCTTGCCCTCTGCCAACATTTTCTTTTGCTTATTTCTCATTACCATGCTTGTCCTCTGACAGCATTTTCTTTTGCTTATTTTTTTTATTACTGGATCATTGCGATGGTCAATAATTTGCTAATGCATGCTCTTATTTTTCCTTGGTACCTTCATTGAGTTTGTTTTCATTATCATGGAGTACAGACTATTGCAGTTCTTAATTAACTTTGTCATGTTCATATTGGGAAAACTTGTTCAGCTACTAGCTTGTTATGTGAATGCTGTCAATGCCACTCGTGTGGCTAACTTGCTATTTTGCATGCTTGTATTCACCCATTGGTTGGCCTGCAACCGAGTATGCACACTTTCTGCATGTAATTGCAGAATTACCCTCGCAACCATGTATGTGTTTACTGTTGATGCTGAATTGCTGATTATAATATTACAATGCTTTCTGTTTTCATCTTTCATCAGGAAATCTGCCACCTCATTTTTTGCTGCTTATGATGCATTATGTGAAGAAGGAACTGCAACGCCTGTTTGCAAAGCCCTTGATGAAATAGCTGATATAGCTGTACCAGGTTGTCATCTTACTGATTTTCTATATCAGACTGATTGTTTTTCACCACTTTTGTGTTTGACTAGCGAACTGCCATCTCTGCTGGGAATTGACATTAGGTTAATTTTGTTATAGGGTCCAAAGATCATGTAGAAGTGCAGGGTGAGATCCTTGAAGGTCTGGTTGCCCGTATTGTGCCTCGTCAAAGTTCAGTGCAAATGGAAGAAGTTTTGAAAAACTTTCCTCAGGCTCCATTAGATGGCGGTAAGGTGCTGGAACTAAAGTTATATGCGCATCCAATATAAGATTTTTTTGTTTGTATCTTTACCATTTGTAAGTATTATTAGTCCTGCTTACTGGCCATGGTAAATGAATCATATGATCAGCCTAGTAATGTTGTAATATTCTTAGAATGGAGAAAAATGATATAATAAATCAAGACGTGAAATAATGCCAATAAAAACGTTTGAACTTTTGAGGGGCAAAAACTATTGTTTTCTCATAATGATTTCATCTGTTGCATATAGTATGTCAGACAGGTATATTGTTTTCTCTTAATGTTTCCCATGATGTCAAGAACTGCAAATTGGCTACTTATTTAGAAACGTCCAGTTTGCAGGATTGATTCTTGGTGGGTAGATTCTGTGAACCTGAACAGAACCCGAGGTTCAGGGAAACACACAGAACAGAATCATCTACCCTTTTGAAAATATACTTGTATTCTAGATATGCTTTCTGATTCATTTGGGGGTGCCTTAACTTCTAAGAAGACTTAATGCAATTGTGTTATGAGCTAGTAATTATTTTAGCTTTTTATTATTCATTTATTATTTATTTGCTATTGCAGGAAACTCAGATTTAGGACCAAGTTTACGAGAAATTTGTGCTGCTAATAGGTCCGATGAAAAGCAGGTATTAATGCTGTAAATTGGTATTTTCTCGCCATGAGGCATCTTACTTTTTGTTTGTTCAACCTTGCTATAACTTCTTTATAATTGTACATGACCAGCAAATCAAGGCACTGCTTGAAAATGTTGGAGCTTCAATGTGTCCAGACCATTCAGATTGGTTTGGAAATGGTGGACTTGATGCTCAGTCGCGAAATGCTGATAAATCAGTTGTCACGAAATTTTTGCAAGCACATCCTGCAGACTATGCAACTAAGAAACTGCAGGTAAGCTCATTGATATCTGGCCGAGGATAGATATTTGCTGACTGTAATGGGTATGATTTCATTATTGATAACATTACAACAACAATAAACCAATAACTATGCAGATGTGATACATTACCTTTGTTGGCTGTTACAGGAGATGATTCGCTTGATGAAGCAGAGGCACTTCTCAGCAGCTTTCAAATGCTACTGGAACTACCACAAGATTGATTCTCTTTCAAATGACAACTTGTATTACAAAATGGTTATCCATGTGCACAATGATTCTGTTTTTAGACGATACCAGCAAGAGATGAGGTAAGCTTGTGAAGTCAGCCTTGTATATTAACATTACCCTTTATATCATTAACTCTAAAACCTATGCTGCTGTCTTTAGGAGAAACCAAGGGTTGTGGCCTCTATATAGAGGTAAGCTGAGGCCTTCACGTTTCAAGTATGAGCGGAGGTGTGTTTTACTGACATGTATTCCATGGTTAGGTTTCTTTGTTGATGTGAATTTGTTCAAGGCGAACAATAAGAAGGCAGCTGAACTAGCCAAAGATGGTGACGCTTTACTGAAAAATATCAATGGCGCCTTGGATTCAAATTCTTCAGCTGTGGATGGTCTGGCTGATGAGGATTCAAATCTAATGGTTAAACTAAAATTCTTGACATATAAGGTATTATTGGTCGCTTCTTGAGGACCACACTGGTGTTTGTTACTCTGGATTGTCCAGGTTCATTTTGGTGTGCTTCTAAAATAAGTTTGGAAATGTTATTGCTATGCTTAGTGTTTCCTATTCCTGTCATCGTGATCTAATCTACTTTTGTTATTTATATGTATGTCTTCCTTTCGCTTCGAAGCTATTTTGTTTTTGAATGTGGAAGAGGACTAAAACCATTGAAGTTAACCTTTGTTTTATTTTGAATATTCATCCTCTAACAATTATGTTATTTTATTTGTTGACAGTTGCGAACATTTTTAATTCGTAATGGATTGTCTACCCTTTTCAAAGATGGACCAACTGCTTATAGAGCTTATTACCTAAGGTATGCTAAGTATGCAAATTTTAAGTTTCACTAGTATATTTTCTGCAACAGAATGGGTTATCAATGAAGAATCGGAACGAGAACATAGTTTGCTACTTTATCTTGATACTGCTCTAGTTAAGATGTCTGCACAGTTTGTGTAGTGTTAGAAAAACGGTGCTAATGCATCCTCTCGACCTCTGCCTATTTAATAATGCTAATATCTGTAAAGTGTTAACTTAAAAATTCATGATATAGCCTTTTTTGATATTCAACTTCTTTTCTTCATCACATGACAATTGATGCTTGGTTATTTCAATCTTATAGTTGTAAAGTAATTGTGCTGTAAGTTCTGTACTAATAATTATTTTTTATGCTGCTGTACTGTTTGATGTAATGTTTGAAGGTTTAAGTCGTATATAACTATTTAATTTGAGCTGTAAATTATGTACTACTTCAGTTGGTGCCATACGCTGCTGAACAGAAACTATGCCAGCTCTCATGTTAATGCCTTTTTTGTTGATAGGCAAATGAAGATCTGGGGAACATCAGCAAACAAACAGAGAGAGCTTAGCAAAATGTTGGATGAATGGTATATTATTGCTACGTTCTTTCTCTTATGGAACTGCGAATGTTCCTTCATCTAATATGATTAGTTTACTCATTTCAGGGCTGTCTACATTAGAAGAAAGTATGGGAATAAGCCACTCTCATCCTCGACGTACCTTAGTGAAGCAGAGCCTTTCCTTGAACAATACGCCAAACGCAGCCCTGCAAACCAGGCTTTGATTGGTGCTGCTGGTAACCTTGTTCAAACCGAAAACTTCTTGGCCGTTCTTGATGCAGAGAGGGATGAAGAGGGTGATCTCCGGGCAGATCATGGGGCAGCAGCTTCCAGTCCTGCGTCAACATCTGTTGATGTGGTTCCCAAAACAGAGGGCCTCATAGTTTTCTTTCCCGGTACTTACTGCTGATATATGTTTAACAACTTATTGTGTCATTTTCATTCTTTAGAGTAACTGAGACACTGGTATATTTTCGCTGATCAACATTAAAAAGAATGAAAATATTTTATTTCACTGGTTTGTGGGTATCAACCGTTGGCCTTCAGCCACGATACTGATGTGCCATCCAAATAATAGCTGGTATCAAATTTTGTAAGAAACCATTAGTTATTCTTAAATAAAATCTAGGTCTTAATCTTGCTGGTTTAGGTTTTCTTAAGCCATCTGAATTCTGAATACCCATTAGTTCTAGCGTCCATTTTGTTTCCGTTTGGACTTCTCTCAATGCTTGTACATTAGCCTGTTGAATAATATGGACTATATAAACCAAGTAATTGTCAAAAAGTTGTAGCGTCCATTTTGTTTCGTTTGAACTTGTCTCAATGCTCGTACAATAGCCTGTTGAATAATATGGACTATATAAACCAAGTAATTGTCAAAAACTATGTTGGTACTGTTAATATTGTTTCTCTTGTACTTATCTCAATGTTCGCACATTAGCCTGTTAAATAGCTTATGGACTAGATAAACTAAGTAATCGTCAAAACTATGTGGTACGGTGTCAGTGGATTAAATTAGGTTTTTTTTTACCAATCTTCATCCTACAATGTTGTTTAATGTTAAAATGGGGTTTTCAATTCTTGATTCTGATTTAGCATTTTCCTTTCAGGTATACCTGGTTGTGCAAAGTCAGCTCTGTGTAAGGAAATATTAAACACGCCTGGTGGCCTTGGAGATGATCGCCCTCTTCATAGCTTGATGGGGGATCTTATTAAAGGTACAGAGCATTTGAGACGTTATCTAGTGTTATATGCTCACTTTGTTTATTGGAGTAAAACATGGCTTCAGTTAGGGGTGGACAGTGCTGTTCTTAGTTCTCAACACATTGAACCGTGCACAATGTGAACATTCAAATGAACTAGGATCTGGCCATTCACCTGCTTTTGCACCTTTGTTAGGGCATACTATCGTGCACAATGATTATGGGTTAACCGATGTGTGCTTTGTCCTGCCAAGATTTTATATTGAACATTCTTTTCTATCAATAAGGGCAGATCACCTTCTAATCACCAGAAGTTTCCCATGCAACGGATGATCTAATCAAACCGTTTTAGTTGATATAAAAGTCGTTTACTATATTATACTATAGAGTGGGCTTGCAAATGCTTACCCCCCAATCTGATGAGACTTCCTTTGATGCTTGGTGGGAAGTTCAAATGCAATGGCTGTTCACTTAAAAACGGGCCTCAGCTCCATCATCATTTTAGGAGCATGGATTTTGTGGAATATTCGTAATTGGTGTGTGTTTGATGCTGATTCTCCAAACCTAGCTAGAACTCTGTTGTTCGATAGTGAGGAGCTTATTTTTTGGGGGTTTGGCAGGGGCATGAGGAATCAATTACCTACTTGCCCTGGGGCTGAGTGGGAGTTAATTTTGGGTCGAGGTCATCTACTGTGTGATAAGGGCACGTCTACTTAATTTGAACACAGTGGTGTGAGTGGGTGTGTCTTGTATGGGTTCCTTTCCCATTTTTTCTTCTTAATACAACGATGCACAGTTCTTCTTAAAAAATTACTGTATTATTCTATTCTATTGCTTAATTGCTAAAGAAAGACTTGGTTACCTTTATATAAGAACCATAGTTACCATTGTGTTCTTGGTTTGCAACATTCTATAAGTTATGTTCGCTAGGGGAATGTCCCTATGGTTAGTGAATTGAGACTGGGGTTGCGAGTTCGTAATTGGGTTTGTGATTTCTGAATACAAAGAAAAGAGGCTGTACTCTGTTCCAATTTATAGGTCGTTTTGGCTTTTCCACATACACAACTTCTATTATGTATCTAAACATATCGTATATCTAGGTGCATAGCAAAAGCTATGTTCCTAGAAAAGGTAAAACGACCTATAATTTGGACAGAGGGTGTTAGTAGTTAATATATTGGACCAGCCCAATCCAAGCTGCCATTTGCTTGGTGGCCATTTAGTCGATCCCTGCCACACTGAGTTCAACTTCACGTCCAAAATATCTCAACGCTCAGGCACTGCCACTCGTTCCTTTTGCTGTTCTCCTTTTTTCTCTTCAGCGAATGCAGCTCTGCCACTGCCCTCCGGCATGAATCCCTAATTGGTGGCCATCATCTCTCACCAGTGACTAGCAAAATGGATTTTTTTAGACCATAACTATGGCCCGGCTTTATAGAAAGTTTAAGAAGTGATGGCTGGGGTTACCAGCTTGCAGAACAAGGGTACTGAGTTTACTTACTCAAAAAACACACTCCACTAACAAAAGCTAAACGCAAAGTACGATCATCCCGCCGTAACTAACAAGCTAAGTACAAGCGACAGAGATCCCACTGCCTGTATTCTGGCGTTAGAACCTCCAGCACTTCACACCATCACCAGCTTGTCAGTGTGTGCTTCAGATGTTGCAGCAGCTAGCTTCTCCACGTGTGGTATTTCCTCTTTCCTTGCCATCCTGCTCCAATGCTGTAAAAAAACCCAGAATCCAATATGGTACTCCTTCTGTTCCAAATTATACGACATTTTGACTTCTCTAGATACATAGCTTTTGCTATGCACTTAGATATACACAATGTCTAGATACATAGTTAAAACAATGTTTCTAGAAAAGCCAAAACGTCTTATAATTTGAAACGGAGGGAGTACACATTTAGGTGAAGATACTGAACAACAACAACAACAACAACAACATAGCCTTTCAGTCCCAAGCAAGTTGGGGTAGGCTAGAGTTGAAATCCACCAAGAGCCCCAAATCATGGTTCAAGCACTTCAATAGTTGCTTTCCAAGCACTCCTATTCAAATATAGATCTCTAGGTATATCCCAAACTTTCAAATCTCTTTTTATTGTCTCTCCCTATGTCAATTTCGGTCTTCCTCTACCTCTTCTCATATTCTTAGCTTGGCTTAGGACTCCACAATGCACTGGTGCCTCTGGAGGTCTCATTTGGATATGGCCAAACCACCTCAACCGATGTTGGACAAGCTTTTCTTCAATTGGTGCTACCCTTAGGCGATCACGTATATCATTGTTCCGAACTCGGTCCATTCTTGTGTGACCACAAATCCATCGCAACATACGTATTTCCAATGTTTTTAAGGCGTCGCTTTGGCGTCGCCTAATCGGCAAGGCGCTACAGGCGGGACGACTTGGCGGACGACTCGCCTCAGATTGGTAAGGCGCAGGAGAAATCAGAGAGCAGAGAGAGGAGCGCTCGCAGGGAAGACGGACCTACCTGCTCGCCCGCGCGAACGCGTTCGCCCGCGCCGCCGGTAGAAGCTGCTACCGCCGAGGCTCCGCCCCCCCCCTCCCCTGTTCCCCATCCGTGCGAGGAGCATGCTGATGCCCCCTCGATTCCGCCGTCTCCTCATCGATTCTGATGCGGGTCCTCTCTGTTCCGCCGTCTCCTCGTCGATTCCGCTCGATTGCGCCGTCTCCTCGCCGTCGCCTGCTCGATTCCGCCTTCTCCTCACCATCGGCTGCTCGATCTAGAAGGGGATGGCGGCGACTGTAGATCTGGAAGGGGAGCAGCGAGGGAGGGGAGCAGAGCAGCGCATTCGGAGAGAGGGGAGGAGCCACGGACGGAAGTGGAGCCGGAGCCACGGACGGAAGTGGAGCCGCAGAGGGAAGTGGAGCGGCGGAGAGACAAGCGGAGGCGGACGAGTGGTGGAGAACGAGGAGCAGCGCTGGAGGGGATTATAAGCCACGCTAGGAGGGGGAGGAGCACATGGGCCGCCTGGTGGGCTGGGATAGCCCACTTCTTACTCCTCTCTTTTTTTTCCTTTTCTTTTTTCTTCATCATCTACTGCTCTAAGCTGTTGTTTTAAGTTTTTCTTAAATCTGTAAGGCGTCGCCTCGCCTCACGCCTTAGTCGCCTAAGCGTAAGGCGGTAGTCACTCACCACGCCTCGCCTTACCGCCTTAAAAACATTGCGTATTTCTGCAACACTCAGTTGCTGAACATGTCGAATCTTTGTAGGCCAACATTCTGCTCCATACAACATAGCCGGTCTAATCGCCGTTCTATAGAACTTGCCTTTTAGCTTTTGTGGTACCCTCTTGTCACAGAGAATGCCAGAAGCTTGTCGCCACTTGATCCACCGTACTTTGATTCTATGGCTAACGTCTGCATCAATATCTCCATCCCTCTGTAGCATCGATCCCAGATACCGAAAGGTATCCTTCTTAGGCACTACTTGACCTTCGAAACTCACATCTCCCTCCTCCTGTGTAGCTCCGCCAAAGTCGCATCTCATGTATTCGGTTTTAGTTCTGCTCAATCTAAAACCTTTAGACTCAATGGTCTGTCGCCATAACTCTAGTTTCCTATTTACTCCCGCCTGACTTTCGTCCACTAACACTACATCATCAGCGAACAACATACACCAAGGGATATCCCCTTATATGTTCCTATTAACCTCATCCATTACCAAGGCAAAGAGATACGGGCTTAAGGTTGACCCTTATGAAGTCCAATTTTAATCGGGAAGTAATCTATGTTACCATCGTTTGTTCGAACCCTAGTCGCAACATTGCTGTACATGTCCTTGATGAGGGTCACGTACTTTGATGGGACTTTATGTTTGTCCAAAGCCCACCACTTAACATTTCTTGGTATCTTGTCATAAGCCTTCTCCAAGTCAATGAAAACCATGTGGATGTCCTTCTTTTGCTCTCTAAACCGCTCCATAACTTGTCTTATTAAGAAGATTGCTTCTGTGGTTGACCTTCCGGGCATGAAACAAAATTGGTTTGTTGATATTTGTGTCGTTCCTCGCTGGCGCTGCTCGATGACTCTCTCCCATAGCTTCATAGTGTGGCTCATCAACTTAATTCCCCGATAATTAGTACAACTTTGGATATCTCCCTTGTTCTTCTAGATCGGTACCAATATGCTTCTTCTCCACTCCTCAGGCATCTTGTTCGATCGAAAGATATTGTTGAACATCTTGGTTAGCCATACTATAGCTATATCCCCGAGACATCTCCACACCTTGATTATGATACCATCAAGGCCCATCGCTTTGCCTCCTTTTATCCTTTTCTAGGCTTCTCTGACCTCCGATTCTTGAATCCTCCGCACAAAGCGCCTATTAGTGTCATCAAACGAGTTGTCTAGCTGAACGGTGGTGTTCTCGTTCTCACCATTGAACAATTTATCAAAATACTCTTGTCATCTATGTCTGATCTCATCCTCCTTCACCAAGAGCTGCTCCCTCTCATCCTTTATGCACTTGACTTGGTTGAAGTCCCTTGTCTTCCTATCGCGAGCCCTAGCCATCCTATAAAAACATTAGAAAAAACCCAGTTGTTTTTAGTTTCCACAGACTCCACACCCCAGCGAAGGGCGGGCCTGGTGCAAGCGGTAGAGTCTTACCGCTGTGGCTGGAAGGTCCCGGGTTCGAGTCGCGGTCTCCTCGCATTGCACAGGCGAGGGTAAGGCTTGCCACTGACACCCTTTCCCAGACCCCGCACAGAGCGGGAACTCTCTGCACTGGGTACGCCTCCCGCAGAATACAATCCTCAAAATATTGTCGGGATGTTGGTATAAGTGGCCACTGTAAGCTTTCCCTAATCCAACACAAGACCACCACTGCTAATGAGCATCTGAAAAAAAGATGATCCGCTGATTCTTCTTTCCCACAAAGTTTAAAGAGTTTAGATCCATCCCACTTCATGATCCTCAACTGATCTGCCATCTGCAATCTGTTATGCCATAATATCGACAGGAAATCTAGATTTTTAGGGGAATTTTGGTTGCCCACAGTTTTTGCATCCTAAGGTCTATAATCCGCCAAAGGTAATAAATCTATAGAGTTATCTAGTAGTGAACTTCCTGACAATTCCAATATCCACATTACTCTGTCTTGTGCCCCTGATAAAGTTACTGACTCTAGTCGCTCTATCAGCTCAAGCCATTCACCTCTTTCTGTCGATCCAAAATTTCTTCTAAAGCTTAGATTCCAGTTGTTTCTCCCGGCCTCAGCTATAGTTATCTGTTGGTTATTACAAATGCATAGATGTTTGGGTATGCAGTTTTCAGAGGGCAATCCATGATCCATGGTGGCTTCCCTGACAGTATTTCTTGCGTCTCAGCCCTTGGTGCTGCCATTTCCGACACTGGCCACATCCCCTGCCCTCTGTCTTCCATCCTCAACTCTTGCGTCCATGGTGCAGCATCTCTTGCATATCAGCTTTGGTGTTGCTGCCATCAGTTAAATTCTCAACCTCTGATGTTCAAATCTCCTCACATTTTGTCAGTTTGGGCTGCCCAAGCCCTGTGTACCCTCCGTCATTTCAGAACTATTCAGTTCGTTCGTGAACCGCTAATAGGTTCGCACAAACTGAATCGGGTCTGCTGCCAGCCGTACGCTCCATTATGATAAGAAGTACATGCTGGCCTAACTAAATCACGGAACATGACACTGAAATAGACTAGGAGGCAGCTTTAATAGTCTAATTATACTATGAACGGTAATAGCCATTTCTCAGATCACCACAGGCTCAGCTGAATCCTATTTGGTTGATGACCCAGGCTAGTCTTCTAGAATGAGTCTAATTGGACTATTTGTTAATTATTACAGGAAGATACTGGCAAAAGGTCGCTGATGAAAGAAGAAAGAAACCAGCTAGAATAACCCTTGCTGACAAAAATGCACCAAATGAAGAAGTTTGGAAGCAGGCAAGATTGACATCATAAATCATAGCAAAATTTTTTGCATGTTTTCTTGTTTGACGTTTTTAGGCTACTTTAACAGTAGAGATAGAACTGATAAATCATTGTTTCCAGATTGAGGATATGTGTGGGTCCACAAAAGCATCTGCTGTCCCTGTGGTTCCTGACTCAGAAGGTATCCTACGTACTTAATAATTATTTTCCATTCCCTTATCTCGTTCATTTTTCTTTTACTTCATGTGAACATTAATGGTGAACTGGCGATTCTTCATATAGTTGTGGGCTGCAGTTTGGATTTGTGACAGATACAACATCACACCTTAGCTTGAGCTTCCAAATAGTTTTTCAAAAAAAGCTTGAGCTTCCAAATTACAGCTATTAACTTACTATGGGCTTGAAGAGCCCTTGAGCGGTGAATGATTTGAAGAGTACTGTAAAAAGAACTATTTTGGTGTACTGCAGTAGGGCCTTGGGTTTTGTATATGACCAAAGATGATTTTTTTTAGATTTTAGAAGAACAGTACTATCGTTGGCTCATGTTCTTGCATCATTAAGTTTGATCATATAGCTTTTGTTCTGGTTTCTTGATTTGCCAGGCACGGATTCAAATCCATTCTCTCTTGACGCTCTTGCTGTTTTCATGTTTCGCGTCCTCCAGCGGGTCAATCATCCTGTTAGTAGTCTATATTTACTCATGCAAATATGTTAAGTCATTTTTATGTATTGTGAAATGGCTGATATTATGTTAACTTGTAATTTGAAAGGGAAATCTGGACAAGGCCTCACCTAATGCAGGCTATGTTTTGCTAATGTTTTACCACTTGTATGATGGCAAGGTATGTATATATCATGGAAAATTGTTTTTAGCTACTGAAATATGCCAAATCACCAATGCTGTCAATTTCAGAGTCGAAGAGAATTTGAAAACGAACTGTATGAACGTTTTGGCTCCCTTGTTAAGATGCCTCTCCTGAAGCCAGATAGGTAGGAGTGTTTTTTTTTTCATTGCTTTGCTCTGCTTTTTTTTTTGAACTCAATGATGAGCTATGCAATGCAGTTACAGAAAAAATTATGAAGATGTTCAATACACTTATTTTCCAAGAAAAATGACCGCCTTCAATATTGTGTGCAAGAAAAATAATATCGTGATGATGTGACTTGTACTGTTTTCTCCTGATTTCAGAGCTCCATTGCCTGGTGCTGTGAAAGCCATCTTAGATGAGGGAATTAGCTTGTTCAGGATGCATCAGAGCAGGCATGGAAGGTATGAAACTGATAGCCATATTAATATTACAACCCCTTTTTTTTAGCACATTGTGAACATTAAACAACACTTTGGTTGTGTAGGGCGGAATGCCTTTGTACAATAGCAGACTAGCATTCCTAAAAAAAACAGACTAGCAGTATAGCACTTCTTGTATACACAGTATTACTTCATGTTTCATTCGTAGGAGGAATGCCTTTGTTCAATCTTCAATAGCACTTTTTGTGTAGGAGGGAATGTTCTTCAAAGCACCTTTTCTCCAGAAACAGTTAATCACATTTGTAGTAGTATTACTTGATCTGATGATGTTGACAGAACTAGTGCTTCATTTCTGAATTCACATGTCTATATACATTGCCTGATGTTTTGCAAAACAATGTCAAATCAGAGCGGAGCCATCAAAAGGTTCATACGCTAAAGAATGGGCACAGTGGGAACAAAGGTTGCGTGTGACCTTGTTTGGGAATGCTGATCATCTTAACTCAATTCAGGTAACCATATTTCACTTATTAACCATTCAAGATCATAATGGTTGCTGAATGTTTATACTACACATTTTAACACGTGGGGCTACTACAAATCTACGACGACTACGTAATTTGCAGGAGTCATTTCTTTTATACTTTACATGTGAGGACTCCAATAAGGGCTGGGAGGTTACTAAATTATGCCATTCAAGTCCTACATCCACCTCTTTTGCGTGTTCATGAAATAAAAAGTCCTCCATCCACCAATGTTATGAATTAAATATCATTAAAAGAATCGTTTGCTTAGGCCAAAATAAGTTACTGGTAGATCAGTAGTCTAAATTGGCTCAACCTTATGTGGGAATGGGAGCACCATACTAATGTTAATATGGTGTAGCAGTAGCATTTTTCATTTTCATGCGATGTGCTTTAATAAGTGATTTTGTTGGTCTACTATGCACTGATCCTAATCCTTCTTACACCACAAGAGTCTGTTAAGCACACAGAAATCATGATGCGGTTCTGATGTTATCTATACTTTTTTCTAGGTTCCTTTTGACTATGCTGTGAAAGAAGTACTGGAACAGTTAAAAACTGTGGCAAAAGGTGATCTCAGAACACCTGATACTGGGAAGCGGAAGTTTGGCAATATCATGTTTGCTGCTGTTCGATTAACCCCACCTGATATATTGGGCCTTCTCCACAAGGTAAGAACTGTATGCTCAGCTATGTGTTTGAGAAAAGATAGTTCTGTATTTTGCCGTGAAGGACTCATGCTAGAGTGTTTGCTGGAATCCTTCTCAGCTGTGGCCATGCGCTGTGCCACTAGGTTGTCTTTGGGGCGACGATATTGCAATCTGACACTTGTTCTACGCTGCATTACTGTAACAGGTGGCAGAGAAGGACACAGCTGTCAACAGTTTCCTTAACAAGATAAGACTGGAGGACAGCCTAAAGAAGGCTCACGTCACCCTTGCCCACAAACGAAGCCATGGTGTGGCTGCAGTCGCAAGCTATGGCATCTACCAGCACCAGGAGGTCCCCGTGTCATTCAACGCATTGTACTACACTGACAAGATGGCCGCTCTGGAGGCGCAGCTCGGAGCAGTAAACGATGAGCAGATCAATTCCAGGAACGAGTGGCCACATGCTACTCTGTGGACAGCACCAGGGGTCGCAGCAAAGGAGGCAAACACGCTGCCGCAGCTGGTTTCAGAAGGAAAAGCTGAAAGGGTGCCGATTGATCCTCCCATCACCATATCGGGGGTTTTGGACTTCTACTAATTTGTTACCTTGGTTTTAGGATACGAATGTGCAGAAGTGAAAGATAGATGAAGAATAGTTTGCTGCGGGTGGACTTAACGTTAACAGCTGATCGTGGCCAAGACATGCTAATCATCGAGTCTTACGCCACATAAAAATTTTGATACTATAGGACAGAACTAGACTACTGCATTTCTACTTCGATGTGTTCCAAAAAGTGCACGATACCATCGAGTGCAAGATACCATCATTGTACTTCTAGTGTAGTTTGAATATTCAGAGGCCGTTTGACACGACAGTTAGACCAGGAGTAGAATTCATGTTGGTGGTATGTTAGCATTTGTGTACTTATAAAATTGCAACATTAGCTAGATGGAATGCCTCGTTGACTAGCTAACATAATGCTGGTGTTAAAGTGAGTGGAAAGCAGAATCAACACCAGCTTCAGTGGCCGCACTTTCTAGTTTGAGCGATGGCAGTAACACTGAAGCTGAAGGCCTAGGACAGTGCTGAACACGTATCCGGGCACTTTTTTTTTCGTGCCTCTGTTAATCATTTTCTCCCCCTCTCATGCTTCAACTTGCGGTCTTCATCTCTGGCTGACGGCTGACTTCCACACTGGTTGGCTGGCTGCTCCATCTCTGATCAACGGGATTGGAAATTCGGAGAAGTTCATTTGGCGACTCTTTTTCTCCGATTCTTGCGTTCATCATCTCTCTGTCTGACTTGCACGGTTCTACCTCGCTAGTAGGAGGCTTACGTTTTGGGCATTGGACCGGAAGTTGACGAGCAGGGAAAATTAGACCTTAAGGTGGGCTATAGTCATTTTGCAGTTAAGCCTGCCCAATAAACGTGTAAAATGTGTAAAATAGGCTTCACAGGTGGACAACAAGGTAAGTAAAAAAAAAAAAAAAAAATCATTTGATCTCTCTTCTCTCCCTCCGTCCTCTCGTCCTGTCTTAGTGACATCTGCTTGACTGCTCCAGCTCAAGGAGGAAGCTGATTATTATTTTATTGAAACATGGGCCAAACTTCATGCCACTTTGAGCTATATAAGCATCGGGAAAAATATCAACAACAAAATGCTAACTTTGTTCAGGGCTCACCTGGAGGTCAAATTGGACAATAGTCACAATACACGCTGTTTCAGTTGATGGCTGCAGAGAAGCGTCAGGATGAACGAACGAAAGAAGAGGTAGAACAAAAAGGACAAACTGCAGCTTATCCCGTCGCCCTCAGCCTTTTTGCTGGTGCCACTCATAGTGCCAAGTGAAATTAAGGGGATGTGACATGTATTACGACTTCTCACCTTATCTTCCCATCAGACAAAAGGTCAACAAGACTGCCATGTCTAATCTTAACTTCAATCAGATAGACTGATTTGTTCAGTCTATGACATTTCCATGCGTTCAGTCCCTAGCACACACATGTTTGCCATGTGCTATGATCAAGTGAATAACGTGATTATTGTTACTTTGATCCAAGACCAGCAAGTTAACAGTCAATCGTGTTAAACAAATCAAATGCACATGCTATCATTTCCAAAAGATGATCTTGCTACCGTATACATATACATGCTAGCATAGACTAGTAAGAAATTATGTCCTTGCTACCGTATACGGGCAAACCAGAGTCGTGACAACCTCACTTTGGTCCGTATAGACTTTAAGCACACTTATTGGCCTATGCGAGGCGGACACGAGGCTTGGAGCCACCTCAGCGTGGGCCTGCCGGCCTGTGCTGTCGATTTAGCGTCGGTGAGGAGTCCGCCGTCCACAATGAAACAAAATATAATATAATAAGGTCGCATGCTAGATTTTTTATATATCTCAAACCAAATTGCATAGAGAATAATAATATAGGAAGCACTGATGCAAATACAACATGATCGATGCTAAACATTTCCGATTACCCAAGAAACGGAACTTAATCATATAACATTATTAGTTTACGTAGCACCCGATTTTAAGAATAAAACTAGATATACACCATATGTGAGTCTATGAAGTCAAATCTCACGTATAGCTACAAATAAGAGTAATATCAATAGACAATGCTCAATATATAACGTATTTAGTATAAAGAATATAACCTTAGCTAGCAAATAGTGGAAAGACAACTCCGATCTTCGGGTGAAGACTCCAATTCCACAGGGACAACTGACTGATTGATCACAAGCCTAATTTCTCTAAACTCTAGCAATCTGGTACCCATCCAGGATTTTTATGCAAATAATTGAAAAATAAAGCAAGCGTAAGTACATGTCGTACTCAACAAATATAACATGGGGTTTATGAGGCTCAAAAGGCTGACACTGGTTCAACTGCGATTAGCTTTTAATGAGTCAAGATTTTAGCAATAGGGTGACAACAAGTTTATTCACAAGCTCACATAAACACATCATCAGGTAAACATGAATAATGAATAGCATAAACAGTAATCATTAGTGAGCATCTTTATCATCAGTATCATTATCTATTCCGTAAGGGTTCCAAGGCCGCTCGTGACCGTGAGCATGGCTGATATACCAGTTTTACACTCTGTAGAGGTTGTACACTTTCACTGTGAGTCGTG
Source organism: Miscanthus floridulus (assembly GCF_019320115.1). Lineage (NCBI taxonomy): Eukaryota > Viridiplantae > Streptophyta > Magnoliopsida > Poales > Poaceae > Miscanthus > Miscanthus floridulus. Next base: position 19,514,207 of record NC_089583.1, read on the forward strand.
ATTTACCCTTTCGCCCGAGACAACCAACCTCTTGACCCACTACCAAGGAAGGTCGGCAGGGTTTACTATGAAGCCTATCAAAGGTTCGTCTAACAAGTTAGGGCCGCTAGATTTACTCGGCAAACAGATATAGGAACCCCCTATCGAATGACATAATTCCATCACGGCTCTACACATAAGAGTAGAGGTTGTCCTATACCCAATTCGGCAAGCCATTCTTATGCCATAAAGGTAACCTCTAACAAGCTAGAAAATGTCCTCATACTGAGCTAAAGCCAGAGCCATGTAACCCTCAGAGTTGTACTGTAAGTTCTGGATGATCACTTACAGATAAATCCTTAGGGAGAGAAATCTAGAGCACCATAAAACAGTCCAATGCTCTAGCCCCCTTGTTCCATGTAGCTAAAAAGCATCTTTTAATGTTTATTGCATAATCCATTAGTCAAGTTACAAGATCACGGCTTTAGTTTGAGCACTAGCATAATACTACCCAATGCAATAACCCGTAGGTGACAAGGAATCTAGGATATCAATTAGCTAGAAAAATTACTACGATTGTCAAGGTAGACAAATGCATATGATTAAAATGATATTAAGGTGAATAGGACAACAAGGATGATCCCATGCTATACTTGCCTTAAACTCAGATCCTTCTTCTATTGAATTGTAACTTCCAAAGGACTTCTTCTGGATCACCAACTTCTTTTATATCACCAACACAAAGCTCACCGACTGAACATGATCATAAAGCACCACACAAGCATCCATGCAATCATACACGAAGTAAACAATAGATCTAAATTAGAACAGTACACCAAACATAAAATCAGGATGAAAAGTTTGTAAAATGAATTTACGTCTTGCTACGAACACACAGACACGAAGAGCACTCTAATCGAAGCTATAACAAAGAAGTTATGAATTAAACAAGATTTTCTTTAATAAAATAATATATTAAATCTAACCTTGAATTTCAAAAGTTGAAAATATATTTAACAGTAGCTTGAACATGTAGATTACGTAATTACGAATCTAACGCAACTTGAACGGATCAAATCGGAGTTAAAACAGAGAAACTACGCATAAAATAAGATCAGTGGCAATTCTATAAATATTTTGAAATCAATTCCGTATTAAAAATAATTAAAAACCAAATTAAAATAGTCCTGTGGACCGGGCATCGTTTTTGGAAAAGTCCAGGAGTCAAAACAAATAAACCAGGGGTATATTTTTAATTACTTTTGAACTACTCAGGACGGCGGGTTGATTTCTGGAAAAGTTGGGGTCTCTTTAGCAAAATGTTGGCGCAGTCAGCGCGGTCGCTGGCGTGGCGCACACGTGGTGACAGGTGATGGTATCTGAGTGGCTGGTCTATGGTGAACCACAGACGTGGCCTGTTGACGCGGATGGTGCGCTTGGTCCATACCGTGCTGTGCACCGGAGATGAATCAGTACGCAGCGATCTAATCTGATCCGTCGGTGGAGAGATGGACGACTACGGGCATACGGGGAGAGATGGTTGCTGGGGCGGTGCTCTAGCATAGTGACACGCCATGGTCGACAACGAGAAGCTCGCCGGAGTGCTCAGTTAGGGCCCTAGAGGCCATGATTTGACGAGCCGAGAGCACAGGGAACAAGAGGAGAAGACGGTGAACTCAACTAGGGTGTTCTCGCGGTCAACGACGGGTCTACGGCATCGGGCAGCGCAGTGGGGCGGACAGTGAGCTCTGGTGAAGATTTGGCAACGCGGCACGAGCGAGCTAAAGCGAGAAAAAGAGAGAGAAGGGGCTCGATGGCTTCGCAAGCTTGACGCGAAGCTCGGCGAAAAGCTTGCGGCGGCAGCGATGCGGCTAGGCGAGCACGGTGGCGACGAGCTAGGGTTGCGAGGGGCGATGGGTGCTCGAGTGGACGCGGCGGACATGACCTACTATTTATGGGGACCGAAAGGCTTGGTCCGCATGGCAAGGCACGATGGCGTGGGCAGCGCAGACTCCCCGGTGGCGGTTGTAGAGTCCCGTGTGGACGAGGCGACGACAGACTTACCAGCGGCGGTGTTTGGCTCGGGCATGAGCAGAAGGTAGGAGACGGCTGACAAGCAGACCCAGGGTGGCAGCGAGTGAGAGAGCAGGACCGGGCTGTCAGTGACCGCGCGGGGAGGCGGGGAATGCGGCTGCTGGGCCGGTGCGCGCAGTGAGAGAGAGTGCAGCACGGGCCTCAGCTAGGCCGGCCCAAGGAGAGAGTGCGGGAGGGGGGGGGGGGAAGAAGCAGGCCGCTGCTGGGCTGCGGGGAGAGGAAGGGAAGGAGGAGAGAGGTTTTCCATTTTCCTATTTCAAATATAAACCGAATCGAATTTGAATATGGTTTAAAATACACTTTTCAATTCAAATAAAAATAAGAAATTTTGGTAAGTTTTTCAAAAATAAATTTTACAACTTTTTAAATTCTTTTATTTTCAAATTTTCTTTTTCTTTTATTTCAAAGCCATTTTCAAATTCATTTTCAAAAACATTTTAAATAAATTTAAATTCGGATCAAACCACTCATCATAATAAACAAAATGCAATGGCATGTATGCACAAAAATGTTGCTAAATTCTTATGATAAATTTTAATTTAATGAAAATTATTATTTCCTACGTTTTTATGAGCACAAAAATACCAAATTAATTATTTTTAACCCTATTTTAAAAAGAGTAATTTTTAGGGTGTTACAATTCTACCCCCTTAAGATGAATCTCGTCCTCAAGATTCAAAAGACGTCGACTAGGATATAGGGATACTCCATCTTTGGATTCTTCTTTACTTCCTCATGCAGTTCCATCGTATTGATAAGGATCCAACTTTACTTTACATACCTGTTAACCTTACTCCAAATATCTTGTCCAACTAATTTCAAGATTCTGATAGATACTCCAACAATACTCAGGTAACTCCAATCACTAGGCCACCTTTCCTTTTTAGTCCATACTTATTAGACCTCTTTCTTCATATGTTCACCTTCCAACAGAGCCTTTTCATTTTCTTGGTCAGAAAGAGAATCTAGCACCAATCTTCAAAACATTAATGATTTCGGTTAAGTTGCTTGAACTTGGAATACAATTCTTAGTCCTTGGTGTCACCCAAACCTTCTTAGCACAATTCTCCGTTGCTAAGGACATTGGCCATGACTTTGCTCCTCGAAGTGATAGCACTTTTCCAAGTCATAATCAATTTCATTCCAACAATGATGTCATATGCTCAAAACCAACTTTGTGAAGACGTTCCTTAGATTCTTATGATCCTCATAGATGTCACTTATCATGCCCAAGTAGATAGAACCTCCATGTTCCACAATGGATAGCTCCAGATCATACATCAGATGTTCCTTCTCATGTTTTGTTGCTTAAACCTCTATTTTTTTCTTTTTACATAAGGACACATCCACACCTTGATAAGGTGCATCATAGTAGATATAAAAAAACTCTTGTCCTGATCTAGCAAAGCTTATACATAGGTTTTACCTCAACCTCTTTTTTTACTCCTTCAAATACTTAGCTGGGGTCTCTTGATCCAAACTTAAACCTTCTCTAGTAACACTATCAATATCTTGATAGTCATGGATAAACCTCCCTTGAACCTCTAACCAAATCTCATTATTAAAACTTTGAGTTTCTCTCACATCTTTGTGTGGGTTTCAATCACCTCACTAACTTTTTTGGTACCTTTTCTCCCTAATAACATATCCACGTAGAGAACTCACTTGTCAGGCTTGATGTCACACTGATGTTTTCTGAGTCCACATAGATCCAACTATAGATGTCCCATATCTCCTTCCAAAAGTGTTTGTTCCTCCAAAGGTTTCGATCCTGGAACCTGTGGGTTATGGGCCCACCACACTTCTGCTGCGCAAACTAGAGCATATGATACTTCATCTTGCAAATTCTTCAACTTAGCTACCCCCCTTAAGAAGAGATATACTAGTGACACAAAAGGGTAGCTTGCACCTTCTTCTAGATGAGCTAATTAGTATCAAAACATTCTGACATGCTAGTGATACTCTCATGTATGGGAAAGAACAAGAAATCTAAAATTCCTCGCGAGCAGAAAAATAGCAGTTCAGTAAAACAGCTGTAACTCTCATTCTGTTAATCCAATGAAATTGTAGCTTATACTGTTGGAAAGCTAATCAAATCTTCCACAACTTCCTTATAGAACACTTTTTCCAAATTCTGTAGTTCTGGTAGTTGAAAATAGTGCACAACAGAAATTGCTCCAGGTTTTAGACAGCGTGGTTGCATCGTCTTGTGATTTTCATAACTCCATAACAAAAACAGATATGAGGGCAGTTCTTGCGGTCACAGAAAGATATCGAAGTCTACTATTGTCTAGAATTTCTCTATGATTTTTTATCATCCAAAATTAGAGATAGAAGACGTAGAGGGCAGACTGCTTCAAAAGGCAGGATGGGGAAAACAGAAGAAAACCATAGCCCAACTATTTATTTCATTAATCCTTATACCTTAGGCCTATAAACTAAATAAAATTGTGGGAACACCCAACAAGATCATTGCAGTCATTACAAAGATGCAAAACAATCATAAGCATAATGACAATTCAATAATGCAATAAAGGTGCACAACTCAATCCTTGACTCAACTTGCGATACTATCGTTTTTATTACATAAAGGGCACAAACTCCTATTCCTTAACTAAGGTGTGGCTACGAGGGCATCTAGGGTAGCATCCCTTGCATGACAATGAGGGTGACACATACTCCACTTTGTTGATCTTGGGTAGTCCGGCATGACTCCTTCATTCGTCATTCTCATCAAATGCTTCTTTCGGGTTGGGTATCACTAACACTTACTGGTGGCAACCCTGTAGTGACCTGACTCTGGCCACTTCTATGGTATAATTGTTGATTCTTCTGTGGACAAAATTTATCATAATGTCCTTCCTGTTGGCAATGATAACACTTTCTCTTAGCTAGATCTTTAGTGATGTCATACTCCACCGAATTGTTGCTTGGTGTGTTGTCAGCTTGCCGACTCTGAAGGTTCATCTTTGTTAGACTGGACCGCTTTCTAGCTCGCTTGATCCTTTGGGGTTGAAACTCCTTATAGGTAATCATCCACCCATCTATGCATACCTCATGTGGAAAGAGTGGACTAATCTTAGCTTGAGAAACTTCTGACTCTTTAGAGTCTGAGTTTATCTGACTAGGGTTGGAGCTGGATGTGACAATGTAGTAGGACTCGAATGTTGATTGCTTCCCAGTTTTGGCTCTGGTGAGACCGCCTTCCTCTTCTTATCCACATTATCTTCACAACTCGGGTTCACCTTGACTTCCCCCTTATTAGACTTGTTTTGAAGACAGGGAAAACCATAATGCTCACAACAATGACATTGATACTGACTTCCAAGCGTCTTACTACCAACACCTTTGTTGGACTTCATTTTCTTCTAAGCTTCTGCCACTTGTCTCTTCACTGGTCTCTTTGGTATATTGGTTTGACCCTGTGGCAAGCGCTGTTGAGAACTTCCATGTTGAGTCATTCCTTCTAGTACTTATTGTTGCATAGCTACAAGCTTCTCCTTGTCGAATGTAGTCAAGGACAACATAGCTTGATCCTCCTGACCTCTGATGCCAGTGGTCTCCTCATTACGACCCATCTATTTAGGCGAAGATAGAGGATTTAGAATAGAGACAAGGTTTTCATAACAGAACAGAGGCCGAAATGAGCATAACATTTAGCAAATAACAAGGTTGGAGAGAAAGCAAGAACTAAGCAGAGCTGAAAGCATGCTAATACATGTAGTTCTAACTAGGCTTGCATTCTACAGTCAGCATAGCTCTAATACCACTCTGTAGCACCCAATTTTAAGAACAAAACCAAATACACACCATATGTGAGCCCAAGAAGTCAAATCTAACATATAGCTAGAAATAAGGGTAATGTTAATAGATAATGCTTAATATATAACGTACTTAGTATAAAGAATATAACCTTAGCTAGCAAATAGCGAAAAGACAACTCTGATATTTGAGTGAAGACTCTAATTCTATAGGGACAACTGACTGGTTGATCACAAGCCTAATTCCTCCAAACTCTAGCAATCTGGTACCCATCCGGGATTTTTATCCAAATAATTGAAAAATAAAGCAAGCATAAGTACATGTCGTACTCAACAAATATAACATGGGGGTTCATGAGGCTCAAAAGACTGACACTAGTTCAACTACGATTACATTTTAATGAGTTATGATTTTAGCAATAGGGTGGCAACAACTTTATTCACAAGCCCACATAAACACATGATCAGGTAAACATGAATAATGAATAGCATAAATAGTAATCATTAGTGAGCATCTTTATCATAAGTATCATCATCTATTCCGTAAGGGTTTCAAGGCTGCTCGTGATCGTGAGCACGGCTGATATACCAGTTTTACACTCTACAGAGGTTGTACACTTTCACTGTGAGTCGTGATTTATCCTTTTGCCCAAGGTGGCCAACCTCTTGACCCTCTACCAAGGAAGGTCGGCAGGGTTCACTATGAAGCCTTTTAAAGGTTCATCTAACAAGTTAGGGCCGCTATATTCACTCGGCAAACAGATATAGGAACCCCTTATCGAATGGCACAATTTTATCACGGCTATATATATAAGAGTAGAGGCCGTCCTATACCAGATTCGACAAACCATTCTTATGCCATAAAGTTAACCTCTAACAATCTAGAAAATGTCCTCATACTGATCTAAAGCCAGAGCCATATAGCCCTCACAGTTGTACTGTAAATCCCGGATGATCACTTACAGATAAGTCCTTAGGAAGAGTAATCTAGAGCACCATAAAACAGCCCAATACTCTAGCCCCCTTATTCCATGTTGCTAAAAAGTACCTTTTAATGTTTATTGCATAATCCATTAGTCAAGTTACAAGATCTTGGCTTTAGTTTGAGCACTAGCATAATACTACCCAATGCAATAACCCGTAGGTGACAAAGAATCCAAGATATCAATTAGCTAGGAAAATTACTACGGTTGTCAAGGTAGACATATGCATATGATTAAAATGATATTAAGGTGAATAGGACAACAATGATGATCCCATGCTATACTTGCCTTAAACTAAGATCCTTCTTCTATTGAATTGTAACCTCCAAAAGACTTCTTCTGGATCACCAACTTCTTTTATATCACCAACACAAAGCTCACCGACTGGACATAATCATAAAGCACCACACAAACATCCATGCAGTCATACATGAAGCAAACAATAGATCTAAATTAGAATAGTACACCAAATATAAAATCAGGATGAAAAGTTTGTAAAATGAATCTACATCTCGCTATGAACACATAGACGCGAAGAGCACTCTAATCGGAGCTATAACGAAGAAGTTATGAATTAAACAAGATTTCCTTTAATAGAATAATAGATTAAATCTAAACTCAAATTTCAAAAGTTGAAAATAGATTTAACAGTAGCTTGAACATATAGATTACTCAATTACGAATCTAACGCAACTTGAACGGATCAAATCAGAGTTAAAACAGAGAAACTACGCATAAAATAAGATCAGTGGCAATTCTGTAAATATTTTGAAATCAATTCCATATTAAAAATAATTAAAAACCAAATTAAAATAGTCATGTGGACCGGGCATCGTTTTTGAAAAAGTCCAGGAGTCAAAACAGATAAACCAGGGGCATATTTTTAATTACTTTTGAACTACTCAGGACGGCGGGTTGATTTCTGGAAAAGCTGGGGTCTCTTTAGCAAAATATCTACGTAGTCAGCGCGATCGCTGGCGTGGTGCACACGTGGTGATAGGTGACGGTCTCTGAGTGTCTGGTCTACGATGAACCGCAGGCGTGGCCTGCTGACGCGGATGGTGCGCTTGGTCCATACTGTGCTGTGCATCGGAGACGAACCGGTACGCAACGATCTAATCCGAGCCGTCGGTGGAGAGATGGACGGCTGCAGGCATATGAGGAAAGATGGTCGTCGGGGCGGTGCTCTGCCACGGTGACCTGCCATGGTTGACAGCAAGAAGCTCGCCGGAGCGCTCAGTTAGGGCCTTAGAGGCCACGGTTTGATGAGCCGAGAGCACAGGGAACAGGAGGAGGAGACGGTGAACTCACCTAAGTGTTCTCACGGTCGACGATGGGTCTACGACATCGGGCAGCATGGCAGGGCGGACGGCGAGCTCCGGTGAAGATTCAGTGACACGGCGCGAGCGAGCTAAAGCGAGAAAAAGAGAGAGAAGGGACTCGGTGGCTTCGCAAGCTTGACGCGAAGCTCGGCAAAAAGCTCGGGTGGACGCGGCGAACACGGCCTACTATTTATGGGGGCCGGAATGCTTTGTCTACATGACAAGGCACGGTGGCATGGGCAGTGCGGACTCCTCGGTGGCGGCTACAGAGTCCCGTGTGGATGGGGTGGCGACGGACTTACCAGTGGTGGTGTCTGGCTTGGGAACGAGCGGAAGGTAGGAGATGGCTGACAAGCGGACCCGGGGTGGCAGAGAGTGAGAAAGTGGGGCCAGGCTATTGAAAGGTCCTAATATGGCTAGAGGGGGGGTGAATAGCCTATTTAAAAATCTACAAATCGACTAGAGCAATTTGAGTAGTATGACAAATAGCGAAAAGCAAACTTGCTCTAGCTCTACAAGGGTTGCAAGCCACCTATCCAACAATTCTAGTTGCAATGATTCCTAAGCACACAACTTGCAAAGTTACTACTCACTAAGAGCTCTCAATCTTGCTACTCTAAAGAGCTCCACTAGATGAACTTAAAATAACAAAGTAAGCTCTCAATTCAAATTACACTAAAGAGCTTGCCACAACTAGTTTGCAAGAATATAGATGAGTGAGTAGGGTGATTATACCGCCATATAGAGGAGTGAACCAATCACAAGGTGAATATTAAATCAATCACCGGGAGAATACCAAATGGCAAGAGACAACCAATTTTCTCCCGAGGTTCACGTGCTTGCCAACACACTACGTCCCCGTTGTGTCGACCAACACTTGGTGGTTCGGCGGCTAAGAGGTGTTGCACAAACCTCATCCACATGATTGGACACCGCAAGAACCTATCCACAAGTGAGGTAACTCAATGACACAAGCAATCCACTAGAGTTACCTTTTGGCGCTCCACCGGGGAAGGTACAAATCCCCTCACAATCACCGAAGATGGCCACGAACAATCACCAACTCATGTCAATCCTCCACCGCTGCACCAAGCCATCTAGGTGGTGGCAACCACCAAGAGCAATAAGCGAAATCCGCAGCAAAACACGAATACCAAATGCCTCTAGATGTAATCACTCAAGCAATGCACTTGGATTCTCTCCCAATCTCACAAAGATGATGGATCAATGATGGAGATGAATGGGAGGGCTTTGGCTAAGCTCACAAGGTTGCTATGTCAATGAAAATATGCAAGAGAGTGAGCTAGAACCAGCCATGGGGCTTAAATAGAAGCCCCCACGAAATAGAGCCGTTATACCCCTTCACTGGGTACTGATCAGGGTGACCGGACGCTCCGGTCTAGTTGACCGGATGTTGGATCTAGTGTTCGGTCGCCTGATGTAAGCCACGTTTCATTCAGAGTTAAACCTGAGCCGTCAGATCTCAACGGCTATTAACTGACCGGACGCTCCAGCATAAGTGACCGGACGCTCAGACCCCAGTGTCTGGTCGTTTCCAGTAAGCTTCCAAAACCATCTTTTGTCGACCGGACGCGTCTGGTCATGCTTGACCAGACACAGACTAGCGTCCGGTGCTTAACCCTAGTCACTGTGCCATCCAATAACTCGACTAGACATAGCCCTTCAGCGTCCAGTCGCTGGGTGATCCAGCGTCCGGTCAGTTGACCGACGCCAGCATCTTTGCGACCAACTCTATTTCACTTCAAACTTCTTCACCCTTGCTCATGTGTGCCAACCACCAAGTGTATCACCTTGTGCACATGTGTTAGCATATTTTCACAAATATTTTCAAGGGTGTTAGCACTCCACTAGATCCTAAATGAATATGCAATGAATTAGAGCATCTAGTGGCACTTTGATAACCGCATTTCGATACGAGTTTCACTCCTCTTAATAGTACGGCTATCTATCCTAAATGTGATCACACTCACTAAGTGTCTTGATCACCAAAACAAAATGGCTCCTACAATTCTACCTTTGCGTTGAGCCTTTTGTTTTTCTCTTTCTTCTTTTCCAAGTTTAAGCATTTGTCCATCACCATTGTCATGATCTTCGCTATTGCTTCATCACTTGGAGTAGTGCTACCTATCTCATAATTACTTTGATAAACTAGGTTAGCACTTAGGGTTTCATCAATTAACCAAAACCAAACTAGAGCTTTCAATCTCCCCCTTTTTGGTAATTGATGACAACCGTTATACAAAGATATGAATTAAAGTTTATTTGAATCCATGTTGCTTGCCCAAGCATATTTACCATGTGTAAAGGATATGGACAAGTTTCATGAACTCCATATGATAGCAATTGCTCCCCCTACATATGTGCTAAGAGTTTGGATTGAATCTTTGTACATATGATTAGATAGGAAATATAGGAGACAATTTCTACCAAATGATACTAAGGTATAAGAGATGGACCTTTGAAGCGTGATACTAATCGGAGTGCACAAATATACTATCCTTAGCACCATTAGTAACTAGGCATACACAAAAACTAGAATACCTCATGAGATCAATATTACAAGCAAGGGTCTAGTTTACATAGAATGAACATAGGTCTAGTTACTTTAGCCTATGCATGCTAGTTTTTCATTTTATCACTCAAACCTATAGCTAGCATACACCATACAAGCATGGATATTGAAATTTAAAACTTGTGCCATGCAAGCAAATATATGAAATGCACATTTAAATGCATCATACAAGTTTATGAGCTTGCTCCCCCTACTTGTGTGATCAAAATTTTAATACTTGTGTGCTCAAAATTTTAATTGATCCCTTTCTTTTATCATATCTCTCCCCCTATGTCAAACACTCCCCTATCACTCATATCTTTGTTTCTCTCCCCCTTTGTCAACAATTAGCACAAAAGGTGAGCTCAAATTATAGATAGGTTGGGGTGAAATCATGTGAAATGAGGATCATTTTTCCAATTTGGTTCAATCTAGATTACTTGCAAAAGATACTTAACTTGGTTTGATCCAAGGAAAAGCTTCTTCACACCTCCAATAAAGGTTATCTTGTACCATGTTGAGTTAAACACTTATAGCTTATTTTCTAGATCAAACATTAGGTTCACAAGCCCACAAACATGTCATATGCTACCACTAGATCATTTCAAACATACAAGTAATAGTGGTACCATACAAGCATCAAATTCATTTGATTTTCATGTATGAGCCTATTCAAATGTGAAATATGTCTAGATGCACTAAACATGTCCTTAGCAAGGATGTATGTTATGCCAATCATTTTTTACCTTGTATTGCTTGAAGGAGAGGCATGTCATATAATAGGGGGTGCATCAACACATATTAGAGAAGTCAAGTATGTTCAATTCATTCCTTAGCTTGCAAAACCTCTTTTCATCAAGTTGCTTGGTGAATATGTTGGCAAGTTGATCTTCGGTGCCCACACTCTCTATGCAAAGGTCCCCTTTTTGTTGGTGATCTCTTATAAAGTGATGACGGACATCTATATGCTTTGTTCTTGAGTGTTGAACCAGGTTGTTTATGAGCTTTACGACACTTTCATTATCACATAGCAATGACACTTGCTTGAATTTAATTTCAAAGTCACTCAAAGTAGCCTTTATCCAAAGTAATTGAGCACAACAACTACCGGCCGAAATGTACTCCGCTTCGGCGGTTGAAAGTGCTACACTATTTTACTTCTTTGATGACCAAGACACAAGTGATCTTCCCAATAGTTGACATGTGCCCGATGTGCTCTTTCTCTCAACTTTGCATCCCGCATAATCGAAATCCGAATATCCAATCAACTCAAATCTTGCTCCTTTGGGATACCATAATCCAACATGTTGTGTATGCTTCAAGTACCTCAATATTCTCTTAGTTGCCTTCAAATGACTTTCTCTTGGTGAGGCTTGAAATCTAGCACACATGCATACACTAAACATCACATCCGACCTTGATACGGTCATATAGAGTAGACTTCCAATCATAGACCGATACATCTTTTGATCCACCATGTTGCCACTAGCATTACTATCCAAGCTTCCACTTGTCTCCATTGGTATACTAATAGCTTTAGCATCATCCATTTCAAACTTCTTGACCATGTCCTTGATATACTTGCCTTGACTCACAAATGTGCCATTCTTTATTTGCTTGATTTGAAGACCAAGGAAGTAACTAAGTTCTCCAATAATAGATATCTCAAACTCACTTGCCATCATTTTGCCAAACTCCTCACAAAATTCTTGATTTGTTGATCCAAATATGATGTCATCAACATAGATTTGCATTATAAACAAGTCATTTCTAAGCTTCTTGGTGAAGAGAGTGGTGTCAACCTTTCCCATCTTGAATCCCTTAGAGAGTAGGAAATCCCTCAATCTCTCATACCATGCTCTAGGTGCTTGTTTTAATCCATACAAAGTCTTTCTCAACTTGTAAACATGGTTGGGTTTCTTTTTATCTTCAAAACCGGGAGGTTGCTCAACATACACAAGCTCATTGATGTACCCATTTAGAAATGCACTCTTCACATCCATTTGATACAACTTGATGTTGTGGGCACAAGCGTAGGCTAACAAGATCCTAATTGCTTCTAATCTTGTAACCGGGACATATGTTTCTCCAAAGTCAAGACCTTCAACTTGAGTGTAACCTTGAGCCACTAATCTTGCTTTGTTCCTTATTACTATCCCATCTTGATCTTGTTTGTTCCGAAAGACCCACTTAGTTCCAATCACATTATGATCCTTAGGCCTCTCAACTAAATCCCATACTTGGTTTCTTATGAAGTTGTTTAGCTCTTCATGCATAGCATTGACCCAATCAACATCCCTCAAAGCTTCATCTATCTTCTTAGGTTCAATGGATGACACAAAAGAGAAATGCTCACAAAATGAGGCCAATCTTGATCTAGTTTGCACACCTCTTGAAATATCACCAATGATAGTGTCTAATGGATGATCCCTTGTAACATTGGTTGGTTGGAGCATTTGCACTTGATTGCTTGCATTAGATTGATCACTTGGTTGAGATAATGAATTAGCCACTTGTTGTTGATCTTATATTTTGTCATCACTAGTTCTTGCTTGGATTTGATCATGAGAACCACTAGCTTGCACATTTGGGTTAGAGAGCACTTGATTCTTGTCATCTTCAACATCAATCACCTCTCTAGGCCTTATATCACCAATGTTCATGTTCTTCATTGCATTGACCAATTGAGTGCCTTTTACATCATCTAGATTCTTGTCTTCCTCTTAGGAACCATTTGTTTCATCAAATTCCACATCATGAACCTCCTTAAGAGTACCACTAGCCAAATTTCAAACTCTATAAGTCTTGCTAGTAGTGGAGTAACCAAGCAAGAAACCTTCATCACATTTTTTTTCAAACTTGCTTAATCTAGTGCCTTTCTTCAATATGTAGCATTTGTAACCAAAAACCCGAAAGTATGCTATGTTGGACTTTCTTCCATTCAATAGCTCATAAGGTGTCTTTTCCATCATGGGGTGACAATAGAGTCGGTTGCTATAATAGCAAGCCATGTTGATTGCTTCGGCCCAAAATGAATGACTCACATTGTACTCACTCAACATTGATCTTGCCATGCCAATCAAAGTTCTATTCTTCCTTTCAACTAAGTCATTTGATTGTGGAGTGTACTTGGCCGAGAATTGATGTCTAATTCCAAATTCATCACACAATTCATCAATTCTTGTGTTCTTGAACTCACTACCATTGTCACTTCTTACTTTCTTGATGGTTGTTTTAAACTCATTGTGAATGCCTTTGACAAATGATTTGAATATTGTAAACACATCACTCTTGTCCACTAGAAAGAATACACATGTGTATCTAGTAAAATCATCCACAATCACAAATCCATATTTGTTTCCACCAATGCTAGTATATGTGGTTGGTCCAAACAAGTCCATGTGCATCAACTCAAATGCCTTAGATGTGCTCATCATGCTCTTCTTAGGATGTGTGTTACCAACTTGCTTTCCAGCTTGACATGCACTACATAGCTTATCCTTCTCAAATGTGACATCTTTCAAGCCTCTAACTAAGTCATGCTTAATCAACTTGTTCAATTGTTTCATTCCAATATGACCAAGTCTTCTATGTCATAACCAACCCATGCTAGATTTAGTGATCAAACATGTTGACAATTGAGCTTCTCTAGCATTGAAATCAACCAAGTATAGATTCTCATATCTAAATCCTTTGAATATCAAGTTAGAGCCATCTACACTTATGATCTCTACATCATCCACACCAAATTGCACTTGAAACCAAGATCACATAATTGAGCTACCTACAATAGGTTGAAGTTCAAGCTCTCTACTAGTAGCACATTGGAAATGCTCAAGTCATTGGATATTGCAATCTTACCAAGCCCTTTGACCTTGCCTTTGCCATTATCACCAAATGTGATACTATCAATCCCATTGCTCTTATTTTCATTGATTGAATTAAACATTCTTGGATCACTAGTCATGCGTTGTGTGCACCCACTATTAAGCACCCAATGCCTTCCTCTAGCTTTATAATTGACCTACAAAAGAGGATCAATTCCTTTTAGGTACCCAAACTTGCTTGGGTCCTTGAAGGTTAGTTATTAAGGTCTTTGGTACCTAAATGGTCTTCTTCTTTGGGCCCACAATTGGTATACCAATGAACTTAGCCTTTATACCATTGGCACCCTTAAAAAGCATGTAACAAGAATCAAATTTAATTGAGGATACATTAGGTAGCTTGTTCTTGTTAATCTTGCAATTTCGCTCTATATGCCCAACTTGCTTGCATCTATTGCAAAACCGACCATTGTCCTTCACAAAGCTAACTTTGGGAGTGACAAAGGCCACCTTGCCTTTCTTGGGGGTATAGCCTAATCCCTCTTTGTTGAGAGAAAACCTTTGGCTACCCAAGCACTTTAGCAAGCGGGCTTCTCTATCATAGGCATTGCCTAAGGCATGAGTGAGCTCATTCACCTCCTTCTTAAGGGTCTTATTTTCCACCATTAGTGAGGTTTCACAGTGAGACCATCATTCAAAGGTGAAGTAGAAGTGGTAGTGCTACAAGAAGTGTTAGTGGGAGCAACGAAATTAGATTCATCAATAAGATCACATGTTAGTCCCACATCACATGATATGATCACTTGCGCCTTCTTGGCTTCCTCCACTTTGACTTGCTCAATGAGAAAGGAGTGAGCCTTTTCAAGCTTAGACTAAGCTTTGCCAAGCTTCTCATGGGCTTCCATTAGCCTCTCATGAGTAGCATTGAGCTCATCAAAGGATTGCTCAAGAAATTTTACTTTCTTGCGCAATTCTTTGTACTCCTTTCTCTTCATCTCATTGCAAGCGTGCACTTGCTCACACATGTCCAAGAGCTCCTCCTTGATGTACTCCTCATCCTCATCCTCATCATTATCATTCCTACAAGAGTTACTTTCACATTTATCATCATCACTCTCATCATAATTTACCTTGGTAGGCTTTGCCATGAGACAAGTTGATAGAGTGTTGAAGATGGAGAGCTTCTTGTTGATGGTGATACTTGCTAGTGCTCTCTTGATAGATTTCTTGTCATCATCACTAGAGCTATCACCATCTGAGGAACCATCAATATCCCAAGTTATTACATAGCCTCCACCCTTCTTCTTCTTTTGGAGGGTCATTCTCTTCTCCTTCTTCTCCTTCTTTTCATTTTTATCTTTCTTGTGCTTCTTCTTCTCATCTTCATCATTATCACTATTGTAGGGACAATTTGCTACAATATGATCGGGGCTCTTGCAATTGTAGCATCTTCTCACATACTCTTTGCTCTTGGTGTGATCTCTTCTCTTTCTTGCACCATAGCCCTTCTTCTTCATGAATTTGCCCATCTTGCGCACAAATAGAGCCATGGCTTCATCATCAATGTCACTAAGATCATCATCATCACTTGATTCTTTCTTGGACTTGCCCTTGTTCTTCAAATGATGATGAGCTAGCCTTAAATGTTACACTCTTCTTCTTGTCCTCTTCTTCCTTCTTGTCCTCCTTATCATCCCCCTCCCTTTCCACACGGTATGTCTCTTGGATCATGACATCACCTAGTACTTAGTTGGGGGTAATCTCTTTCAATCCTCCTCTTATGATGAGCAATCTCAACATCTCAAATCTTGGAGGTAGGCACATCAAGAACTGATGAGAGACATCATCATCCTTGATCTTCTCTCCCAATGCCTTCAAATAATTGACAATCACTTATAAACGATAGAACATCTCTAGAATGCTCTCATCCTCCTTTATCTTGAAGCTTGTCAATTTATCCTTGAGGATATACAATTTGGCACTCTTCACTACCAGTGTGCCCTCATATGTTTCCTCCAATCTCTTCCACACCTAATTTGCTCTTTCACAATCCTTGATTTGCTTAAACACCTTGGAATCAATGTCATTGTATATGGTGTTGAGAGTCATTGTATTGCATTGCTTGTTGATCTTATCTTGGTTGGTGGGATCATCGGGATCAATGATAGCATAGTCATTCTCGGTCACTTCTCATACTTGATCATTGATTGAACCAAGATACATCATCATCTTTCTCTTCCAATAATCATAGCATATGCCATCAAAGAACGGTGGTTTACCCTCCACATGGTTGAACACAACTTGAGCCATAATTTAACACCGAGGTTGTTAAGCCTTCAATCAAACGGTGACCACGGCTTTGATACCATTTGAAAGGTCCTAATATGGCTAGAGGAGGGTGAATAGCCTATTTAAAAATCTACAAATCGACTAGAGCAATTTGATTAGTATGACAAATAGCAAAAAGCAAACTTGCTCTAGCTCTACAAGGGTTGCAAGCCGCCTATCCAACAATTCTAGTTACAATGATTCCTAAGCACACAACTTGCAAAGTTACTACTCACTAAGAGCTCTCAATCTTGCTACTCTAAAGAGCTCCACTAGATGAACTTAAAATAACAAAGTAAGCTCTCAATTCTAATTACACTAAAGAGCTTGCCACAACTAGTTTATAAGAATATAGATGAGTGAGTAGGGTGATTATACCGTCGTGTAGAGGAGTGAACCAATCACAAGGTGAATATTGAATCAATCACCGGGAGAATACCAAATGGCAAGAGACAACCGATTTTCTCCCGAGGTTCACGTGCTTGCCAACACGCTACGTCCCCATTGTGTCGACCAACACTTGGTGGTTCGGCGGCTAAGAGGTGTTGCACAAACCTCGTCCACACGATTGGACACCGCAAGAACCTATCCACTAGTGAGGTAACTCAATGACACGAGTAATCCACTAGAGTTACCTTTTGGCGCTCCGCCGGGGAAGGTACAAATCCCCTCACAATCACCAGAGATGGCCACAAATAATCACCAACTCGTGTCAATCCTCCACTGCTGCACCAAGCCGTCTAGGTGGTGGCAACCACCAAGAGCAACAAGCAAAATCCGCAGCAAAACATGAATACCAAGTGCCTCTAGATGCAAGCACTCAAGCAATGCACTTGGATTCTCTCCCAATCTCACAAAGATGATGGATCAATGATGGAGATGAGTGGGAGGGCTTTGGCTAAGCTCATAAGGTTGCTATGTCAATGAAAATGTGCAAGAGAGTGAGCTAGAACTGGCCATGTGGCTTAAATAGAAGCCCCCACGAAATAGAGCCGTTATACCCCTTCATTGGGTACTGATCAGGGTGACCGGACGCTCGGGTCTAGTTGACTGGATGCTGGATCTAGTGTCCGGTCACCCTGATCAGTACCCAATGAAGGGGTATAACGGCTCTATTTCGTGGGGGCTTCTATTTAAGCCCCATGGCCGGTTCTAGCTCACTCTCTTGCACATTTTCATTGACATAGCAACCTTATGAGCTTAGCCAAAGCCCTCCCACTCATCTCCATCATTGATCCATCATCTTTGTGAGCCACGTGTCATTCTGAGTTAAACCTGAGCCACCAGATCTCAACGGCTATTAACTGACCGGATGCTCCGGCATAAGTGACCGGACGCTCAGACCCCAGTGTCCGGTCGTTTCCAGTAAGCTCCCAAAATCGTCTTTTGCCGACCAGACGCGTCTTGTCATGCTTGACCGGACACAGACCAGCGTCTGGTGCTTAACCCTAGTCACTATGCCATCCGACAACTCGACCGGACGCAGCCCTTCAGCGTCCGGTCGCTGGGTGATCCAGCGTCTGGTCAGTTGACCGACGCCAGCATCTTTGCGACCAACTCCATTTCACTTCAAACTTCTTCACCCTTGCTCATGTGTGCCAACCACCAAGTGTATCACCTTGTGCTCATGTATTAGCATATTTTCACAAGTATTTTCAAGGGTGTTAGCACTCCACTAGATCCTAAATGCATATACAATGAATTAGAGCATCTAGTGGCACTTTGATAACCGTATTTCGATACGAGTTTCACTCCTCTTAATAGTACGGCTATCTATCCTAAATGTGATCACACTCACTAAGTGTCTTGATCACCAAAACAAAATGGCTCCTATAATTTTACCTTTGCCTTGAGCCTTTTGTTTTTCTCTTTCTTCTTTTCCAAGTTTAAGCATTTGTCCATCACCATTGTCATGATCTTCGCTATTGCTTCATCACTTGGAATAGTGCTACCTATCTCATAATCACTTTGATAAACTAGGTTAGCACTTAGGGTTTCATCAATTAACCAAAACCAAACTAGAGCTTTCAACTGTCAGCAACCGCGCTGGGAGGCGGGGAACGCGGCTGCTGGGCCGGTGCGCGCGGTGAGAGAGAGTGCAGTGCGGGCCTCGGCTGGGCCGGCCCAAGGAGAGTGCGAGGGGGGGGGGGGAGCAAGCCGCTACTGGGCTAGAGGAAGGCAAGGAGAGTGGTTTTCTATTTTTCTATTTCAAAACCAATTTCAAATATAAACCAAATCTAATTTGAATATGGTTTAAAATACACTTTTCAATTCAAATAAAAATGAGAAATTTTGGTAAGTTTTCTAAAAATAAATTTTACAACTTTTTAAATTCTTTTATTTTCAAAATTTCTTTTCTTTTATTTATTTCAAAGCCATTTTTAAATTCATTTTCAAAAACATTTTAAATAAATTTGAATTTGGATCGAACCACTCATCACAATAAACAAAATGCAATGGCATGTATGCACAAAAATGTTGCTAAATTCCTATGAAAAATTTTAATTTAATAAAAATTATTATTTCCTATGTTTTTATGAGTTCAAAAATACCAAATTAAATCTTTTTAACCCTATTTCAAAAAGAGCAATTTTTAGGGTGTTACAGTTACACGTTGGTTTGAGAAATGAAAAAATGAATCGGTCAGGTACGACCACCTCCACATGTATACCAATGTGTAGTAATTATAGGTTTAGTGTGAACTCGAAGAAACTCATGGATCGGATCCCAAGTCCTGTAGGTGATTGTCTAATCCTAGATAACTTTCCGGATGTCACAAAATTGGATGGAACCCCCCTACTTTGAGAAGTGGGATGGTGACACCGTGACAGGATCATCACAACTGACCCTCCATATCACTTCATCACTTGGTTCGAGCAACCAAATGTATGGGTGCAATGGTGCATCACCAGCCTAGCTAGCTAACCACCCATACCCATACCAAGGAATTAGTACCGTAACAGGAAGATGGTGGGAGTCCATCTAAATCCATCCCAACCGTATGCAATGAACTGTTCCATCCTAGCTAGCTAGATGATGAGATTTTGCTCGGCTCAGAACACTCTGATTTTGATTGCAGTCATCTATACCAGTAGCATCATTAATTAGGTTGTCCAAACACACACGAGATGGGCAAACGACAACAGTCCCGACCAGCGGCGGTCCTATAAAATATTTTAAGGGGCTGAACAACACTACTGTTCGATCTTCAGTCTCAACCTCCTACACTACTTTACATAAAAATTTATGAGAGCTTCACCGAGGTTCCACTGCTGCGATATATGTAGAGGGGGCTTGAGCCCCCTCCCCCGCTGTGTCCGCCCCTGCTCCCAACGTAGCGCGTCTTCGCCCCTTTCCGCAGCGTGCGTACGAAGGTACGTTAAACTTTGTGAGGGACCACGTACGTCTCGAACATCTGTTCGCTTGCTCGTAAACGATCGTAAATTTCTAGCTAAAAATAGTATTTTTCTCTTACACCAAACCAACCAATAATAAATAATTCATGATCGTTTATGGCCTTCTGGAAATCTTGCATGGTTCGTCGTTGCCGTCCAAGAAAACTGAATAAAGACACCGCCTTTCCACGCCATGTGTTGTCAGTGGGGACAGCGGACGGGACACCTGCTGCCTCGCCATTATCGGCATCCCACAGCAACCTCGAGAGTCGAGACCTAAGGGCCACGGCGTATACATATACACATACCGTACATTATACGCGTCACGGGGTCATATACAGATATAGGTGGTGTTTAGGACTACTCCATAAACTCTGCTTCACAAATTTTACCGTAGAGCAGTTTAAAAAAAAACTAGAGCATGTGGAGCATCTCTTCGGATGCTTCTCGTAACTTTGTCATTTTTTCTCGAGCAGAGTGCGCGAATCTAAAACCGGTTGAAGGTCATTGATGCGAACATTTTGGACTCGAATAGATAAAAAAAATAATGGACTTTTCATTTTATTCCCTCCGTACCATTTGTCCCTTTTCCTTTATTTTGAGATAACGCAATGAGCTGAATATATATAAGAATTTGGTTGTGTGCAGTCGAAGAGGCCATAACTATTCTTTTTTCTAAATTAAAGAAAATGGAATTTTGGCCTTTCCCGGTGCTACCCCTCGGCTTATGTATTAGCTAGTCATTAAATAATAGGATTAAGTCCTCTTCTCAACTATTGTGTTCGTCTGATTTTAACCATAAATTATAAAACCGTCTAGTATTGGTACCCAGCTGTCAAAACCGTTCACTTTTAAAACCTGGCCGCGGAAGGGCTGTTTTGTTCGGCGTGGAACGGGTTTGACCATGCCACGCTGGCATTGATCGCCACGTAGGACGCTGGCCTGCATCTCAGTGACATGTGGGGCCCGCGCGTCACCCACTCATTCCCCCTCCTTCCTCTAGCTCCAGCAGCATTCGGACAGTGCAGTCGAGTCATCGTTGCCGCCACCGGACAAGCAGGCTGCTACGCCATGGCCGGTGAGCATAGCTGCTGCACTGCTGCGAGGCGGGCGAGGGCCGTCGAATTCACCGACCAGCTCGTGTGTCTTCTAGCTCCGCCGAGCTCGAGCACCACCAGCCGTGCCACTGTACCCGCTGCTCCCCTTGCAATCATTCGCCGCCGTCTGGCTGCCACACCGCCGCTGAGCGAGCGTGTGCGCGGGCTGCCGCGTCGGGCTAGCTAAGCCGCCTTCGGGCTCACGCGCTAGGGCCACCGGAGGAGCAGGCGGCCACGCCATGGCCAACGAGCGCGCGCGAGTGGGACGCCATGCTGCTGCCTCCACTGGCTGCCCCCGACGGAGGCGCCCGCGGCCTGCGGCCCCTGTCCCTGCGCAGCTTCATCCTGAGACGGACACAACCAATGTGTCGGTTGAGGCGGAGGAAGTCCGAGCAGGGCTGGCCACGTGCAAACTGGCAGGACGTCGGCGTTCTGAGACTGGCACGGCGGCGTCACGTTGTCGGCGGTGAGGTTTCTGGCCAAACCAAGGAGAGCGTCATAACAACAAGGTCAAGTGCTATACGAATTTGAAGAACGAATGAAGCTCTGTTTTCGGATGAACGCCGGGACCGTGCCCAGCCACCGTTATTGGCGTGACTGAGCTCATGGATGGCTGCGCCCTCTCTGCTGACTCCCTTCCTTTTTCTTGCAACGTTTTGGCTCCGTCCTTCTGCCACGCACATGCCCTTTGAGCAATTTGGACTAAGGAGGCGTTGTCTGATGAAAACGCCATGCGCCGCCGCCGTCGTGAACCGGCGAGCTCGGTTGCGGTGCATGGAGTCGGCGTCTGCGGCGCGAGCTCAGCTGTGGCACAGGGAGGCGGTGTCCTCATCCATAGCCTGCTCGAGTGCCACCGCCCTGCTCGCACGCCGCCGCCGCAGCCTGCTCGCGTACCGCCATGCTGCTTGCGCGCTGCCGCCGTAGTCTGCTCGCCGCTGGTGATGGGAGGAAAGAGAGGGGCCAGCGTGGCACGGTCAACGCTAGCTTGGCATGGTTAAAACCGCCCCATGTCCGACAAAACCGACACACCCACGACGAGGTGCTAAAAGTGAACGGTTTTGACAGTTAAGGTACCAACACTGGACGGTTTTGTAGTTGGGGGATAAAATCAGACGAACACAATAGTTGAGTGGAAAAAATGGACTTAATCCTAAATAATATCATGCCACACATAGGACGAAGTAGGACATGGCGATCAACTAAATGAAGAAAAAGTTCGTGCTAATGTCTGTGGAAGAAACAATCTAGACTCAAAATTAAAATATGGGAAACAATAAAAGGGTATGCTTGGAGTAAAGAAGTGTCCTCGATGCACATTCTCCTCCTTTTCTATTGGTGATACAAAGCTCTTGAGATATAAAGTTAGACATTTTGCATTGGGAGGATTATTTCATAATACATCTCTCTCTCCTCCTCTCTTCTAACAAAGGCCTCGTTCGCTTCGCTGAAAAAACAAGCCGAAACACTGTTCCGGCTGACTTGTTGTGAGAGAAAAACACTGTTTCGGCTGAAAAAATAAGCTGAAAAAACGGATTATAAGAGAAACGAACAGGGCCAAACACCTACTCCCTCTGGTTTCCTAAAGGATGTCATTTTCATGTTGTCTTCAGTCAAACATTTTAAACTTTAACTATAAAAAAATTATTTTGAGTTGAGTTTGAAAATATGAAAGTGATGTAAGTAGATTCATCTCGAAATATAGTTTCTGAAAAGTATATATTGACTATATTTTATAAATATTTTATAGTAAAAAGTAATGGTCTAAGTTGTTTTTTTAAAGACCGTGTCGCTGTCCAGAACGACATCCTTTAGGAAACCGGAGGGAGTATATATATGGACATAGGCATTGGGGTGTACTTATGCAAAAAATACAACAAACACATTATTTTTGTCGTGTGGAGTACATATCCAATTAATGAAGTAATTGTATTACGATCTTGGGTATGTACTTACCGCATTCTACATTATAATAGGTAACTTTATTTATGTCTTAAATTATTTTTAAATTTTAACTAATTTTTTGAATAAAATATATTAGTTCATCCTTTGGCATGGCTCCAAAAGGAGATATTACTCTGGCTCTTATGGAGTCCATACCAAATGGCCAATAGGAAAGGGCTTCTCCCATGAAGCCAATAGGAGCCGCGGAACTCCTTTTGTTTCCTGGTGTGGAGGAGCCTAGAAAACTAGCCCCGCATGGCTCCCGTCTAGACCAATGTGACTGGAAAAGGAAAGTGGCGTTCAAGATTGCTAAACTAAAATTACATCAAAGTGCCATTCACGTGTATTAATTTGACATAATTGAAGCATTTTGCCTACGGCTGGATTTGGCCCACTGCGGCCTATGCATGTATTGTTGTATTCTGAATTGACCCACTGTGGCCTATGTATGTGTTGTTGTGAATTGTGAATGTGTGTCGTCCCACCTTGATTGTTGATAGCGTGTTGTATCAACATGCAAGGCTTGTAGACCCCAATACCATAAACCAGGGTTAAAGTTTTTATATAAGTAGAGAACGAAAGCATATAAGTGGGTTAGTGGGAATGTGTGGCTTACTTAACACGCACTTGGATGCATCACAACATTGGCCAAGCGCTTGCCACGACATAGTTTTATTTTTTATTTTTTAATTCGATTATCACCACCGTTTGCAAACTGATAGTGATAACCTCCATTTTCACCGCCCACTATCACCACCGCCTTGCAAAAACCGTCGGTAATAGGGATCTCCAACCGACAGTGTTAACATTTGTGTAGTAGTGATTGGATCCGGAGCAAGGATCTAGTGCAACAACCACCAAGCGATGGAGTACAACTAAGACCACTAAACTAAAATAAGAGTTAGAGAAGTATGAGGTACAATAAATCTAAAGTGAACTATAATTTAAAATGGGAGGAAGCAATAGCTACGGAGTAATTGCGATGCATATCTCAGGAACATGCATGTTTTTAGTACTTTCCCCGCCTGCGGATGAAAGATGCTCGTGCGGTCGTGCAGAACTTGATGCTGAAGAGACGATGGATGGATGGGAGGACACAAACACCCTAAGCCAGCAGCGTTCGTTGTTTGTAGGCACGCATAGTGGGTTAGGGTGGCCTAGCTAGGAGACCACCTAATACAGGACACAACTACAGTAAGCAGTACACGGCAAAGAAAACTAGGTGTCCACAAATTAATCAAGTTAGCCAAAAACTTATGCACCAGCCAAACCCGAGTCGTCGTCGTCGCCTCTTCTTTCATCTTTTGGAGCGTCGACTGCTCTTTTTGTTGGAATGTGCGTGAATTTCTCACTTTCCAAATCTTCCAATTTACTAGAAGCAAGAGATCGAGAGTGGACAGATCCTGAGCAAACACCCAACGTACGGTTATCCAATATCCACCAATCCTTGACAGAGACAGAATGAGCCACCCCTACGGCTCAGTCTGGGGCAAGGATAGGTAGATGACGATGCAACTCTGGATTCGCCTCGAGTAATGAAATTCGACAGGGATATGTTGCGTCGTCTCCGAGGCATGTCGACAAAGGAGGCAAGAAACGTTTCTTGGCCAACCACGGACCTCTAGTCGATCCGACGTCTAAACACGATTGCAGATCGACATGATGAGTCATGAAAAAAAAATTCATTTTGATGGATGCCAAGGCTTCCAAATTGTTTAAGGTCGAAACTAGTCGACCCCACGAGTTTACTAATGAGTTTTTCCTTATATATATATATATATATATAGAACTACTATCCTATAGCTGGCTGCAGAATAACTTATTCTGTAGCCATTTTGAGTTACGATAATTACTATGTTAATTTACGAGATTTACAGTAACTCCTTACTAAGTGGTTTACTATAACGTTATGGTAAATATTCTCATGTGTTATAGTAACCCAACTATCGTAAATATGTATTGACATTATGGTAAATTAGTATATAAAATTATGGTAAATGGAAGTGGCTACAGAATAACTTATTTTGTAGCCGGCTATTGAATAGCCTCTCCCTATATATATATATATATATATATATATATATATATATATATATATATATATATATATATATATATATATATATATATAGGGAGAGGCTATTCAGTAGCCAGCTACAGAATAAGTTATTCTGTAGCCACCTCCATTTACCATAATTTTATATACTAATTTACGATAATATCAATATATATTTACTATAATTGGGTTACTATAACACACAGGAATATTTACCATAACGTTATAGTAAACCACTTAGTAAGGAGTTACTATAA
This sequence comes from Miscanthus floridulus, assembly GCF_019320115.1. Lineage (NCBI taxonomy): Eukaryota > Viridiplantae > Streptophyta > Magnoliopsida > Poales > Poaceae > Miscanthus > Miscanthus floridulus. The sequence continues at coordinate 19,539,816 of NC_089583.1, forward strand.
TCTCATAAATTAACATAGTAATTATCGTAACTCAAGGTGGCTACAGAATAAGTTATTTTGTAGCCAGCTATAGAGTAGTAGTTCTATATATATATATATATATTATTATTATTATTATTATTATATATAGTGGGCCTGTTTGGATTGCTTAAAACTAGCTATTAGTTCAAACTTCAAACTGAATATTGGTTATTTAAAGTTTGGCAAACTAAAGTGATCCAAACAGACTCTAAAGTGGCTTCGAAGTAATAATAGCATTTGACAACATAATAATCAAAGCAAGCTCAGATATCAAATCATCATCGTCTAGTTAGCATTATTTTCAGCTCAGGAGACCAACAATCTGCAGATCAGGTTCTCCGGCTCCCTGCTACATCTGTAGTTCTAGCAACTAAGGAGTCAACACTCACCAGCCTACTCCTCCTCCTCCTCCTCGTCATCGTCGGCGGCGCGGGCCTCCTCCTCCTTCCCCTTGGCCTTCTTCTTCTTCGCCATCAGCGCGTCCTCCTTGGCCTTCTCGAGCGCCTGCACCAGCGCGGCGAGGCAGGAGTCGGCGTCCTCGCCGGGCCCCTTGGGTGTCATGTTCTCCGCGACGTCGGCGGGCGTCATGTCCACCTCCCGCAGCAGCGCCGCCACGGCGCCGAACCGCGGGTGGTCGTCCACGTCGAGGTAGACCTTGGCCAGGAACTTGAAGGACTCGACGCAGCAGTAGGACATCTCGATGTGCTTGTCCATGCGGCCGCGCCGGATCAGCGCCGGGTCCAGCTTCTCCACGTGGTTGGTGGTGAACACGATGATGCGCTCGCCGCCGCACGCCGACCAGAGGCCGTCGATGAAGTTGAGCACGCCGGACAGCGTCACCTTGCTGCCGCCCGCCTTGTGGTCCTCCTTCTCCAGCTTGTCCTCCTCCTTCTTGTCGCCGCCGTCCTTGCCCTCGTCCTTCACCTTCTTCTTCTTCTTGCGCTTGCCGGTGAGGTCGAGCGAGCAGTCGATGTCCTCGATGACGATGATGGACTTGCTGGTGGTCTCGATGAAGAGCTTGCGGAGGTCGGTGTTGGTGCGCACGGACGTGAGCTCGATGTCGTACACGTCGTAGTCGAGGTGGTTGGCCATGGCGGCGATCATGGTGGACTTGCCCGTCCCCGGCGGGCCGTAGAGGAGGTACCCTCTCTTCCACGCCTTGCCGACGCGCGCGTAGTAGTCCTTGCCGTTGTGGAACGCGTCCAGGTCGTCCATCACCTCCTTCTTCTTCACCGGGTCCATGGCCAGCGTCGCGAACGTCTTGGGGTGCTCGAACACCACGTGGCTCCACACACTGTCGGACCACAAGCTGGCGCATCAAAATCAGCTTCCAATTCGATCAAATCAAAGAGACTAGAGTGAGTTCGCGTAGAGTATGCATTCATGTATTTACCCGTCGGAGTCCCAGGAGCCGTCGCTGGAGATGTTGGTGAAGAGCTTGCGCTGGCGGTTCTTGACCATGACGGCGCGTCCCTGGCGTCGGACGTGGGTGAGGTACTCTCCGAGGACGAGGTCGCGGTGGCGCTCGGCGAAGAAGAGCTTGTAGGACCTGCGCTCGGCGCGCGGGGCGCCGCCCCGCCAGTAGTACTTCGGCGCACTGTCCTCCCGCTGCGGCGCCGTGCAGGCGCGCCACGTGACGACGGCGCCCCGGAACTCGTCGGTGATCTCCTCGTCGTCGTCCATGCTGAGCAGGACGCGGTCGGGGTCCCTGTCGGGCTCCGCCCTGAGGTGGCGCACCCCGCTGCCGCCGCCGCGGGCCTCCCGCGTGGCGCGCTCCAGGTACGCCTTGGCCTCCTTGTACGCGTCGCTGCGCCGCATGCGCCCGCCGTCGTACTCGGCGACGGTCACCGTGAGGTCCGGGTCCAGGATGGCGGCGAGGCGGCGCGTCAGGCGGCGGGAGTGGCGCCCGAAGAAGTGGTGCAGCTGGAGGCCCTGCAGCGCCTGCCATAGCATGGTCCAGACAACGGCCAGCAGGCTCAGCACGATGCCGGAGTTGAGGCCGCCCCACAGAGAAGACGATGCCTCCATGATGATCGCCTTCTTCCCCGACGAGCTGAGTCCCTCGGAACGGGTGCTGTGGCTGTGAGGCTTAGCTTGCAGCGGCCACTGGACCAAAGCCCCCGCCCTGTTACGGTGCCGATGGCTTGGCGTCTATATATATAGCTAGAGAGAAGAAAAGATGGAGCACGCAGAGAGCAAGAGAGGTTTGGCTTCGTTTTGTGGGGGAGAAATTGCTGGGAAGCTTGGAACTGTTCAAATTGCCACTTCTTGGAATGTGCAGTGCAATATATATTATATATATAGATTCCTGGTCATTGCAATATTCCCTCGAAATTTAGGAGGCATTTCCTGATTTCCTGGTACATTTTAGTTTAAGAAAGCTGGTACATTTTATTTTATACTGCAAGTACAGTTTAGTACTCGAACATGTGTGCTCACTATAAGCCAAAGAAATATATTTTTGTTTGATCTCTATACGGGACATCTGTACTTGGGGACATATTGGATGCATGCAAAAGTAAGTTTGGATAGCCTATAAAAAAAGTTTGGATAGATAAAGAGCCTATTGCCAAATTTTAGTTGTCAAAACTTAGATAAGCCAAAAAAATTTTGTAGCCATTTGGTTTTGTACCAGAATTTACCAGCATCTCACAATCGGTATGTCAAATCAATGGCAAATATTTTTGTCCATGTTTTGGCAACTTTTTTTTTCTAAATCTTTGTTATGGTAAATTTTAGTACCCAAACACTCGATTGGATGGTTTGTGGCTTTGTGCAGTGCCGCAGACATGTTCAATCCAATGTTCTTTTGCACTTAATATGTTGCCTGCATAGTCTGCAACGCACTTGCGACCAGCGGCGAATCTAGACTAAACTGCTGCCGGGGTCGCATAGATTCATGAACTCAATTTGATGGGGTCGTAGCTGGTCAGAATACGCGGGGTTCCACTGATTCGTACAAAGTTATCGGGGTCGCATGACCTCGACAACTTTGCACTGGCTTCGCCGCTGCTTGTGACTTGCCTAGCCGCGTGCTCACCTGGGCACTGAGTGACAAACTTAAAAAAATTATAGATTAACTTAATAAAATACTTAACCTTAAAGGGGTCCATTATCTCTTTTGAAAATGCTAATCTTTTTTTTTTTTTGCGACTAGAAAATGTTGTAATCGTGAATTCTAGAAATTACTTGCATATTTGGAAATACCCAATCGGTGGTATATCTATATAGGTGCATATAGTTTTTTTTTCTTTTTTTCTAGAATACACAAGAGAGTTTTGTCTAGTAGAAGAATTAAGGTTTCGTAGTTATGACAACACATGGACGGAAGAGTATCCATGCCCTAACTCCAAAGGAGATATTTCACGGAATAATACCCTCTCGCCCTAAGTACAAGTCCTAGACTAAGCGTTGCTTTCATAAATAATGCAATCTAGAGCCCTAGCACTTGCCTCAACCCATAACTATGGCCATTTTCTTGATGTCGCTCAGAATCTACCGGGCATCTTTAGAGGCAGCTCTGAAGGCTCAAGCATTCCTTTCTTTCTATATTGTCCAAGTGACCAATACCATGAGTGTGTCAACCCCTTTCTTCAACATGGGAGTTGGCAGGCGTGCCTTTTCCATTAGAGCTCAAGCACGCCACTCGCCAAGCCTGATAAACTTCCTAGGGTTTTCTGTACGTGTCGAGGAAACACCATGCACCATTCCTTGGTGTAGGGATGGTTGACATAGCACCCACCATATGCCAACAGGGACATGTAGGCCGGCAAGGGTGCGAGTAGATTAGAGTCTGGCGTTTGCGATGAGGTTGCTCCATTCGATCACGATATGGAACGGCTGACACTAGATGGTTAGAATGAACCACACCGGTACTTACCACTACTATAGAAGTTAACTGTAGGAGCGGCTCTAGAGCCTCTATAGGGGCGGCTGCGCCAGCCGCCCTTCCCAAGGTGTTCCTATAGATGGTGCCTCTATAGGGGCGGCTGGTGTTTTCAGCCGCCCCTACAGTGCCCTCTGTAGGGGTGGCTGGTAATATCAGCCGCCCTTGTAGTGGACTTCTGTAAGGACGACTGTATCACCAGCCGCCCCTGCTGTGTGTATTTGTAAGGACGGTTCAATAAGAACCACTCCTACAGTGGATTTTCCAGCAAAAAAAAAATTCAAATTCAAATCTGACCACATATATACTAGTACATCACACGCGCCATCGTGCGCGCCGGCAAATCACCTGGTTAAGGCGCAGGGAAAAAATATGTTTAATCTTTGCATGGAAACAATACTAGGAGTCTAATGTAGATATCTCTCCATTGCAAATTATAAGACGTTTTTGCTTTTTAGATACATAGATAGTATATACATGACCAAAGTAATTTATGTAGAAAGGACAAAATATCTGCATGTTTGTAACTCAAATATCAGTTAAGCTAAAGCAAAATAACTAACATGACGCTGACCACATCACAAACAGCCCAGGTTGCAATGCAGTGCTTTATAACATGAACAACTTTTCCTTTAGCGATAGAGAATTGTCCCTGTAAAAAAATAGTGTTAAAGAGCTCGATAAATAAGCAGTGAAATCTGGCAGCCCATTCTTCCAATTTGGGGTAGCCTTTATAACTTGTGCATGTACAGATGCATTTATTGGAAAGCAATTTTATTGGAAGAGAAAATGGACTTGTCCCTAATTTCAAAAGGTAGAGAAAACTACTAGAGGTCTTCTTTTCATGTTCCTTTTAAAGTTCAAAGTGATCCATAGAGGCTTACTTGCACCCAATCAAAGAATGCATTTGGATGAACCTAGTTTGGAACTGTGCCTCGCTAGCAGTTACCTGTATCATATATCAGCAGGTGCTGTGTGATGTTGGGTTATGGTTGCTCGCTTCTTTGTACATTTGGTGGATCAATCTAACTGAGACCATATGAATAAGTGAAAAGCTAAAAAGATACTAAGAATCTTAAAATCAGTGTAAATTGCAGTGAAGAGTCCAAACAAATTTACCTGACAGATCAAGATCCTAAAATCTCAAGTAAAAGGCAGCGTGCACACACACAGTCATAGGAGCAAGCACAGTAACTAAAATGACTGAGTTGCAAGTACAGTTAAGGATCTAGGTGCGGAAAGGAACAAAAATAATTGTTGGAAGTATTTGAAGGAGTGGTTGTCCTCACTTTTCATGAGGATATGATAGATTAGCAAGCTTAGTTAGAGGTGCATGTATATCTATAAATAAAGAAGGAAGAATTACATTACCAACATACAACACATAGGAAGATATTTTGCTTTAAAAATTGTGAGTGGTGCATGAGGTCTAAGCTTCAATACTCCTGTGCACGTTTCCTGAGGTCCTGCATGGAAGCATATATAGGTGGTTTCAGTTTATATATTTTAAAAAGGAAAAAAGGAAGAGTGATCAGTTATGACTATGGAGTGCACATATAAGAGAGCAGCTAGCATCAGATGAGGAAACCAAATAGATAAATTGATGGCTAAAAATATAAAGAGGTTAGTGCTATAATAAATTTGTAAGGCAGGCGTGTGTATCAGCTGCAAAAACCACAGTACTAACCAGATATGTAAGTTGCAGGGTAATTTGCACATCAGGTATAGAAATTACAGAAAAAACTACTGAAATGGCAAGAGTAGAGCATGGAACTCATTAATCTTTTTGCATTGGGAAATTTAAATACTGGGAAAATAGATATAGCTATAATTTTGAAGAGTAGACTATGTAGATATAGCACTAACTTTACGTGATCCTAGGTATGAATTCCATCATTTATTATAACCGGAAAGGTAACATGTAAGACATGAGTAATCATTCTTGACTGTTAATGAAATAGGCATGGGAGAAGTAATTACACAGCAAAAATTAGACATAGCATGGGCAGACACTCAACGAGCTTCACATATAAGAAAAAACTATCTATTTTTTTGTGCTTGTCGATATAGAACGATTAATAAAACTAAATCGAGACATACAGAGGTTATGACCTTGAATCAGCAGTGTATGATCAGCCTGACAAAAGAAGAGTTCCTTTTTCGTGTTTGTAGAGCGCTTGACGCGGTAACCTGTAAATATTTTTTTGTATATGCAGATAGAAAATGCTCCAGCAATTAAGGCCACATATCGGATGGGTTATAAGAGTATGTAAGGGCTGTAAGGCTTACCAATATTGATGGACAGACCTTGGTAGTACTTTATCTAGAAATATTTGAGAGAGAATGTAAGTAGCATTCGTTGGCCGACTATAGAACCGGAAAACACGAAAACAACTTTGCAACTGGGAGCAACACGTTGTAAGTAACGTCAGGAAGAATCCATCAAACCCAATCAGCTGACTTTAATTAGAAAACATGAAAGATGACCACTAGGAACCCGTCAAACCATGTCAGATGCCGTAATCAGAGGCATAAAAGTAAAAAACATAAGTAACGAATGCCAAATTTTCATAGCCGGCTGAAGTAGGAAAAAACATCAAATGGCAAATGGTTAGAACATGAGACCATTAACGAATGTGGAATGCACGAGATGAATTGGCAAATGGGTAGGACAGGAGATTATTAGCAAATAGGCTTAGACCATATAGAAAGTTGGCAGAGACTCTTAAAGGCCTCAGTAATGTCTCAATCATCATTTGTTCAAGAGCCTAGAGCTTCAAGGCATGCTGATAGCTAGGTCACTCTAAAAAAACTCCATAATCTAGGTAACAGGGCATGCCCAGTACCTCATAGGCAAGCGAACATCATATCGTATCCTTGATCAATGGATACCAAATTTTCATCACAGGCATATAGTAGGCATGTGTTTCAGGTAACAAACAGCTGAAAGGTCCTAATGGCTAGAGGGGGGTGAATAGCCTAATAAAAATTTCTACAACAATACTTAACAAAATGGTTAGACAATTATGAGGCGAAGCAAGTGTTGCGCTAGCCTACTCAAAATGCAAGCCACCTACCATAATTCTAGTTTAGATAGTATCTATTCACACAATAGCTATGAGACTACCCTATGTTAGTGTGCTCTCAAAGGCTAACTAAAGAGCCACACCAACCAAGCAAGCAAGCTCTCACAACTAGCTACACTAAAGAGCTTGACAACTAGTTTGCGGTAATGTAAAGAGAGTGATCAAGAAGGTTATACCGCTATGTAGATGAAGGAACCAATCAATCACAAGGATGAATAACAATGAAGACCAATCACCTCGGAATCAAATGATGAACACAATGATTTTTTATCGAGGTTCACTTGCTAACTGGCAAGCTACTCCTCGTTGTGGTGATTCACTCACTTGGAGGTTCACATGCTAATTGGCATCACACGCTAAACCCTCAATAGGGTGCCACACAACCAACACAAGATGAGGATCACACAAGCCACGAGCAATCCACTAGAGTACCTTTTGGCTCTCCGCAGGGGAAAGGTCAAGAACCCCTCACAATCACCACAATCGAAGCCGGAGACAATCACCACCCTCCGCTCAACGATCCTCGCTGCTCCAAGCCGTCTAGGTGGCGGCAACCACCAAGAGTAACAAGTGAATCCCGCAGCGAAACACGAACACCAAGTGCCTCTAGATGCAAATACTCAAGCAATGCACTTGGATTCTCTCCCAATCTCATAAAGATGATGAATCAATGATGGAGATGAGTGGGAGCGCTTTGGCTAAGCTCACAAGGTTGCTATGTCAATGTAAATGGCCAAGAGAGTGAGCTTGAACCAGCCATGGGGCTTAAATAGAAGTCCCCATGAAATAGAGCCGTTGTACCCCTTCACTGGGTATAGCGTGGGGTGACCGGACGCTCCGATCCGATCGACCAGACGCTGGCCCTCAGTGTCCGGTCACGTGATTCTCGCCACGTGTCCCTGCTTCAAATATTATTCGTCAGATTTCAACGGTCATCAGTTGACCGGACGCGTCAGTTAGAAAGTGACCGAACGCTGGACCTCAGTGTCCGGTCGTTTCTAGTAAGGTTCCAAACACGAATTTTCACGACCGGACACGTCCGGTCATGCTCGATCAGACTCACCCAACGTCTAGTCATTCAACGTCTCCTCTATGCGCCTCACGTCAGCATACATCAGCACTGACCAGATGCACCCTGCCAGCGTTCGGTCATAGAGCGACCCAGCGTCCGGTCGTTTGACTGACGCCAGCGTCTTCACTGATACATCTGACCGGACGCACTGGTCCAACCATGGCCAGCGTCTGGTCACTCCTAGTGACCTCCGTCTTTTCTGTCTAGGGCGCCGGTGGAGTTTCTTACCCTTGCTCCCAAACTTCACCACCCTTGATCAAATGTGCCAACCACCAAGTGTATCACCTTGTGCATATGTGTTAGCATATTTTCACAAACATTTTCAAGGGTGTTAGCATTCCACTAGATCCTAAATACATATGCATTGAGTTAGAGCATCTAGTGGCACTTTGATAACCGCATTCCGATACAAGATTCACCCCTCTTAATAGTACAGCTATCAAACCTAAATGTGATCACACTCTCTAAGTGTCTTGATCACCAAAACAACATAGCTCCTATGGTTTATACCTTTACCTTGAGCTTTTTGTTTTTCTCTTTCTTCTTTCCAAGTCGAAGCACTTGATCATTACCATGGCAACATCTTCATCATGCTATGATCTTCATTTGCTTCATGACTTGGAGTGTGCTACCTATCTCATGATCACTTGATAAACTAGGTTAGCACTTAGGGTTTCATCAATTCACCAAAACCAAACTAGAGCTTTCAATCTCCCCCTTTTTGGTAATTGATGACAACCCTTATACAAAGATATGAATTAAAATTCAATTGAATCCATGTTGCTTGCCCAAGCATATTTACCATGTGTAAAAGAATATGGACAAGTTTCACAAACCCCATATGGTAGCAATTGCTCCCCCTACATATGTGCGAAGAGTTTGAATTGTAGCTTGCACATATGCTTAGATAGGAAATATAAGAGACAATGTCTACCAAATGATGCTAAGATATAAAAGATGGACCTTTAAAGCGTGATACCAATAGGAGTGCACCATTATATCATCCTTAGCACCATGGTTAATTCTATACCACTTGTAAACATACTTTGAAAAGATACCACTTGTAAAGACTTACTTGGACATGAAAGTTATCTAGTGATTTCATTTCATCATTCAATCTTACAACTAGTATATATCACACAAGCATGGATATTTTGAATTTTAGAACTTATGCCATGCAAGCAAACATATGAAATGCACATTCAAATGCACCATACAAGTTCATGAGCTTGCTCTCCCTACTTGTGTGCTCAAAATTTTAATTGATCCCTTTTTTTTGTCATATCTCTCCCCCTATGTCAAACTCTCCCCCCTATTACTTATATCTTTGTTTCTCTCCCCCTTTGTCATCAATGACCACAAAGACTTAAATTATAGATAGGTTGAGATTTATTAATGTCAATCAATGGGGTGAGGATCATATTCCCAAATTTGGTCCAATCTATATTATTGCCAAAGATATTTAACTCGGTTTGATCTAAGGACAAGCTTCTTCACACCTCCAAATAAGGGTTATCTTGTACCATATTGAGTTAAACACTTAGAGCTCATATTCTAGATTAAACACTAGGTTTACAAGCCCATAAACATGTCATATGCTACCACTAGATCAAGTCAAGCATAGAAGCAATAGTGATACCATATAGACATCAAAATCATTTGATTTTCATGAATGAGCCTAATAAAATAGAACCACTTGAAAGGTCCTAATAAAATTGAAAATATGACTAGATGCACTAATCATGTCTTTAGCAAAGATGTATGTCATGCCAATCAACTTTTACCTTGGATTGCTCGAAGGAGAGGCATATCATATGAGTGGGGGTGCATCAACACATATTTGAGAAATCCAATATGTTCAACTCATTCCTTAGCTTGCAAAACCTTTTCTCATCCAATGGCTTGGTGAATATATTGGCAAGTTGATCTTCAGTGCCTACACTCTCAATGCAAATGTCCCCTTTTTGTTGATGATCTCTTATGAAATGATGGCGGACATCAATGTGCTTTGTTCTTGCATGTTGAATCGGATTGTTTGCCAACTTGATTGCACTCTCATTGTCACATAGCAATGGCACTTTCTTGAACTTGATTCCAAAATCACTCAAAGTGGCCTTCATCCAAAGTATTTGTGCACAACAACTACCGGCGGATATGTATTTGGCTTCGGCGGTTGATAATGCAACACCATTTTGCTTCTTTGATGACCATGAAACAAGTGATCTTCCTAACAATTGACATGTGCCTGAGGTGCTCTTTCTTTCAACCTTGCATCCCGCATAATCCGAGTCAGAGTAACCAACTAGCTCAAACTTTGCTCCTTTGGGATACCACAAACTAATATTTTGTGTATACTTCAAGTACCTCAATATTCTCTTTGTAGCCTTTGGTGAGGCTTGAAATCTTGCACACATGCATACACTAAACATGACATCCGGCCTTGATGCGGTCACATAGAGTAGACTTCCAATCATAGACCGATATAATTTTTGATCCACCATATTGCCACTTGCATCACTATCCAAGTTGCCATTTGTTCCCATTGGTGTACTAATGGCTTTGCTATCACTCATGCCAAACTTCTTGATCATGTCCTTGATATACTTGCCTTGACTCACAAATGTACTATTCTTTAATTGCTTGATTTGAAGACCAAGGAAGTAACTCAATTCTCCAATCGTGGACATCTCAAACTCATTAGCCATCATCTTTCCAAATTCATCACAAAAGTCTTGATTGGTTAATCCAAATATGATGTCATCAACATATATTTGCAATACAAATAGATCTTTTCCAATCTTCTTGGTGAAAAGAGTGGTGTCAACCTTGCCCATTGTGAACTCTTTAGAGAGTAGGAAATTCCTCAATCTCTCATACCATGCTCTAGGTGCTTACTTCAAGCCATACAATGCTTTCTTTAACTTGTACACATGGTTGGGCTTCTTGTCATCTTCAAAACTGGGAGGTTGCTCAACATATACTTCTTCATTGATGTAGCCATTTAGAAATGCACTCTTAACATCCATTTGATAGAGCTTGATGTTGTGGGCACAAGCATAGGCTAGCAAGATTCTTATTGCTTCCAATCTAGCAACTGGGGCATATGTTTCTCCAAAGTCAAGACCTTTAACTTGTGTATAGCCTTGTGCTACTAATCTTGCTTTGTTCCTTACTACTATCCCATCTTGATCTTGCTTGTTTCTAAAGACCCATTTGGTTCCAATCACATTGTGTCCCTTTGGTCTTTCTACCAACTCCCATACTTGATTTCTTGTGAAGTTATTCAATTCTCCATGCATAGTATTTACCCAATCAACATCCTTCAATACTTCATCTATCTTCTTTGGTTCAATGGATGACACAAATGAGAAATGCTCACAAAATGAAGCCAATCTTGATCTAGTTTGCACACCTCTTGAAATATCACCAATGATAGTGTCCAATGGATGATCCCTTGCAACATTGGTTGGTTGAAGGATTGGAACTTGATTGCTTGCACTTGCTTGATCATTGGGTTGAGATGATGTAATAGCCACTTGATCTTGTTCATTATCCTAAGATCCACTTGCACTAACTTGATTTATATCATCTTGCATATTTGAGTTAGAGAGCACTTGCACTTGATCATCTTCATCATCATTCACTTGCCTAGGCCTCAATTCACCAATATCCATGTTCTTCATGGCATTTGAAAGTTGAATGCCTCTAACATCCTCCAAGTTCTCATTCTCTATTTGTGAACCCTTGGTTTCATCAAATTCAACATCATGAATTTCCTCAAGAGTACCACTATCTAAATTCCAAACTCTATATGCTTTGCTTGTAGTGGAGTAACCAAGTAGAAATCCTTCATCACATTTTTTGTCAAACTTACCCAATCTAGTGCCTTTCTTCAAGATATGGCATTTGCAACCAAAGACCCAAAAATATACAATGTTGGGCTTTCTACCATTCAAGAGCTCATATGGTGTCTTCTCTTTCAATGGGTGACAATAGAGGCGGTTGCTACAATAGCAAGCCGTGTTGATAGCTTTGGCCCAAAAAGATTGACTCATATTGTACTCACTAAGCATAGACCTTGCCATATCAATGAGTGTTCTATTCTTCCTCTCAATAAGGCCATTTGATTGTGGAGTATACTTGGCCGAGAATTGATATCTAATTCCAAATTCATCACACAACTCATCAATTTTAGTGTTCTTGAACTCACTACCATTGTCACTTCTAACTCTCTTGATGGTTGTTTCAAACTCATTGTGAATGCCTTTGACAAATGATTTGAATGTTGCAAACACATCACTTTTGTCCACTAGAAAGAATACCCATGTGTATCTAGTGTAGTCATCCACTATCACAAATCCATATTTGTTTCCGCCAATACTAGTGTATTGTGTTGGCCCAAACAAATCCATGTGCAATAACTCAAATGCTTTATTAGTGCTCATCATGCTTTTTTAGGATTGGTGTTTTCAACTTGTTTGCCGGCTTGACAAGAGCTACAAAGCTTATCCTTTTCAAACACAACATCTTTCAAGCCTTTAACTAAGTCATGCTTAACCAATCTATTCAATTGTTTCATTCCAACATGACCAAGCCTTCTATGCCATAACCAACCCATGCTAGACTTAGTGAACAAGCATGTAGATAATCTAGCTTCACTAGCATTGAAATCAACCAAGTATAGATTCTCATATCTAAAGCCTTTGAAGATCAAGTTAGAGCCATCTACACTTATGATCTCTACATCATCTACCCCAAATATGCATTTGAATCCAAGATCACATAATTGAGCCACGGATAGCAAGTTGAAATTGAAGCTCTCTACTAGCAACACATTGGATATGCTCATGTCATTGGATATTGCAATCTTACCAAGCCCTTTGACCTTGCCTTTGCCATTATCACCAAATGTGATACTATCATAACCATCATTGTCATTGGTGTTGATTGAGTTGAACATTCTTGCACCTCTGGTCATGTGTTGAGTGCACCCACTATCAAGAACCCAATGCCTTCCTCTGGCTTTGTAATTTACCTACAAAAGAAGATCAATTCCTTTTAGGTACCCAAACTTGCTTGGGTCCTTAAAGGTTAGTCACTAAGCTCTTTGGTACCCAAATGGCTTTCTTCTTTGAGCCCATCCATGGTTTACCAATGAACTTAGCCTTCACACTATTTGTACCCTTAGTAAGCATATAGCATGAATCAAGCTTTATGAAGGATACATTAGCTTGTGATTTCTTGTTCATGCATTTTTGCTCTACATGACCAACTTGCTTGCAACTAGTGCAAAACTAACCATTGTTCTTCACAAAACTAGTCTTGTGAGGAGCAAAGGCCGCCTTACCTTTCTTGGGGGTGTAGCCCAATCCCTCTTTGTAGAGAGAAGCTCGTTGGCTACCCAAGAACATAAGCGAGCGGTCCTCACCACCATAAGCTTTAGCTAAGGTATGAGTGAGCTTGTTGACCTCCTTCTTGAGGTTCTCATTCTCAACCACTAGTGAGGTGTCACAAGTGAGACCATCACTACTAGATGAGGTAGATATGGAAGTGCTACAAGAAGGGTTAGTGGGAGCAACAATGATAGGCATAGATAGTGATTCATCAATTATATCACAAGTTAAACCTACATTGCAAGTTTCAACATGCTTCTTCTTATTTTGTTCATCAAGCAAAGAGGAATGAGCCTTTTCAAGCTTTTTGTGAGCTTTGCCAAGTATCTCATAGGCTTCCTCTAGCCTCTCATGAGTTGCTTTGAGCTCATCAAGGGCTTGCTTAAGGGCTTTTACCTCCTTATTCAAGCTCTTGCATTCTCTTCTCTTAATGTCAAAATATTCTTTAGCATCTTCTAGCATGTCAAATAATTCATCTTTAGTAGGTTCATCATTATCACTATCACTATCATTTTCATTTTCATCATCATGTTCTTCATCATTTTCATCATCACAAGATTGTACCTTAGTGGCCTTAGCCATGAAGCATGATGAAGATTCAAAGAGAGAAGGTTTCTCATTGATAGCAATGCTTGCAAGAACCTTCTTCTTGGTGGTCTTGACATCATCACTATCATCATCAACATCACTTGACGAAGCATCGTTATCCCAAGTGACTACATATGAACCACCCTTCTTCTTGAAGGCCATCTTGTCCTTCTTCTCTTTCTTTTCCTTCTTGTCCTTCTTCTTGTTCTTCTTGTTGTCATCATCATTATCGCTATTGTATGGGCATTGAGCAACAAGATGATCTTTGCTTCCACACTTGAAGCACCTTCTTGACTCTTCTTTGTTCTTGGATGAAGACTTCTTCCTTCTAGCACGGTAGCCCTTCTTCATCATGAACTTACCAAATCTCTTGACAAAGAGAGCCATCTTCTCATCATCATCATCATCCCATGAGTCATCATCTTCACTTGATGTTTCTTGCTTAGCTTTGCCCTTGGATGATGTGGCCTTGAATGCCACGCTCTTCTTCTTCTCATCCTTCTTCTCATCTTTCTTCTCCTTCTTTTCTTCCTTCTCATCTTCATCTCTATATGTATCATTGGTCATGATGCCTCCCAACACTTGGTTTGGTGTCATGGTGTCCAAACCACTCCTCACTAGAATTGTGACCAATGTGCCAAATCTTAAAGGTAAGCATCTCAAGAACTTGTGAGAGAAGTCCTTGTCCTTCACCTCTTCTCCAAGTGCTTTGAGATCATTGATAAGCACTTGAAGCCTATGAAACATCTCCGGCACACTCTCATCCTCCTTCATCTTGAAGCTTGCAAACTTCTCTTTGAGGATGTATGCCTTTGCACCCTTCATGGCTTGAGTGCCCTCAAATGATTCTTTCAATTTCTTCCAAGCCTCATGAGCCATCTCAATATTCTTGATTTGCTCAAATGTTCTTTCATCAATTGCATCATGAATAGCACTTAGAGCAATGTCATTGTTTTGAAGAAGCACTTCTTCGGTGGTGGTGGGATTCTCCGGATCACCAATCTCAATTTTGGTTTCAACTACCTTCCACACTTTTCTATTGATTGACTTGATGTGTGTGGTCATCTTTGACTTCCAATAAGGATAATTTGTACCATCAAATTGGGGTGGCTTTTTGGTGTTGTTGATTTGAGCCATTTTTACACTAAAGGTTGTTAAGCCTCAAATCACGGTGACCTTGGCTCTGATACCACCTGAAAGGTCCTAATGGCTAGAGGGCGTGAATAGCCTAACAAAAATTTCTACAACAACACTTAACAAAATGGTTAGACAATTATGAGGTGAAGCAAGTGTTGTGTTAGCCTACTCAAAATCCAAGCCACCTACCACAATTCTAGTTTAGATAGTATCTATTCACACAATAGCTATGACACTACCCTATGTTAATGTGCTTTCAAAGGCTAACTAAAGAGCCACACCAACCAAGCAAGCAAGCTCTCACAACTAGCTACACTAAAGAGCTTGACAACTAGTTTGCGGTAATGTAAAGAGAGTGATCAAGAAGGTTATACCGCCGTGTAGATGAAGGAACCAATCAATCACAAGGATGAATAACAATGAAGACCAATCACCTCAGAATCAAATGATGAACATAATGATTTTTTACCGAGGTTCACTTGCTAACCGGCAAACTACTCCTCGTTGTGGCGATTCACTCACTTGGAGGTTCACATGCTAATTGGCATCACACGCCAAACCCTCAATAGGGTGCCGCACAACCAACACAAGATGAGGATCACACAAGCTATGAGCAATCCACTAGAGTACCTTTTGGCTCTCCGCCGGGAAAAGGTCAAGAACCCCTCACAATCACCATGATCAGAGCCGGAGACAATCACCACCCTCTGCTCAATGATCCTCTCTGCTCCAAGCCGTCTAGGTGGCGACAACCACCAAGAGTAACAAGCGAATCCCACAGCGAAACATGAACACCAAGTGCCTCTAGATGCAAACACT
This sequence comes from Miscanthus floridulus, assembly GCF_019320115.1. Taxonomy (NCBI): domain Eukaryota; kingdom Viridiplantae; phylum Streptophyta; class Magnoliopsida; order Poales; family Poaceae; genus Miscanthus; species Miscanthus floridulus. Next base: position 19,555,818 of record NC_089583.1, read on the forward strand.
CAAGCAATGCATTTGGATTCTCTCCCAATCTCACAAAGATGATGAATCAATGATGGAGATGAGTGGGAGCACTTTGGTTAAGCTCACAAGGTTGCTATGTCAATGTACATGGCCAAGAGAGTGAGCTTGAACCGGCCTTGGGGCTTAAATATAAGCCCCCACAAAATAGAGCCGTTGTACCCCTTCACTGGGTACAGCGTGGGGTGACCAGACGCTCTGGTCTGATCGACCAAACGCTGGCCCTCAGCGTCTGGTCACATGATTCTCACCACGTGTCCCCTGCTTCAAATATTATTCGTCAGATTTCAACAGTCATCAGTTGACCGAATGCATCAGTTAGAAAGTGACCGAACGATGGACCTCAACGTCCGGTCATTTCTAGTAAGGTTCCAAACACGAATTTTCACGACCAGACGCGTTCGGTCATGCCCGATCGGACTCACCCAGCGTCCGGTCATTCAATGTCTCCTCTGTGTGCCTCACGACAGCATACATCAGCACTGACCGGACGCACCCTGCCAGCATCCGGTCGTAGAGCGACCCAGTGTCCGGTCGTTTGACTGACGCCAGCGTCTTCACTAATACATTTGACCGGACGCGTTGGTCCAACTGTGGCCAGCGTTCGGTCACTCCTAGTGACCTCCGTCTTTTCTGTCTAGGGCGCCGGTGGCACCGTCGGACTGTCCACACTCTATGGGCGGACACTCCACCGGTGGAGTTTCTTACCCTTGCTCCCAAACTTCATCACCCTTGATCAAATGTGCCAACCACCAAGTGTATCACCTTGTGCACATGTGTTAGCATATTTTCACAAACATTTTCAAGGGTGTTAGCATTCCACTAGATCCTAAATGCATATGCAATGAGTTAGAGCATCTAGTGGCACTTTGATAATCGCATTCCAATACGAGATTCACCCCTCTTAATAGTACAGCTATCAAACCTAAATTTGATCACACTCTCTAAGTGTCTTGATCACCGAAACAACATAGATCCTATGGTTTATACCTTTGCCTTGAGCTTTTTGTTTTTCTCTTTCTTCTTTCCAAGTCGAAGCACTTGATCATTACCATGGCAACATCTTCATCATGCTATGATCTTCATTTGCTTCACGACTTGGAGTGTGCTACCTATCTCATGATCACTTGATAAACTAGGTTATCACTTAGGGTTTCATCAATTCACCAAAACCAAACTAGAGCTTTCAACAGTTGCGTGTGTTAGGAGGAGAACTTTGTAAAGAAGAAAACATTAGAGCATAAGCAGATACAGGCAGGAGTGACGTAGGCAGCCCATCAATGTCTCGCCGCATGAGTAGGGCACTGAAATTCAAAACAAGGTACGTAAGGCTGAAGAACTGATTTTAAAAATCGGTGATGCAAACTCATAGTTCTCTAATCGAAACTCTAAAAGGAAATGTACTTATGCTGACAGTCTAACATCAGTATTATTGACAGATCCATGCAAACACATGATGTGAAGATATATAATTGCAAGTATTTGTACCAGGATGATTTGGAGACAAAAAACAGGTGAGGACAAAACATTTATTAGTACCAAATAAATAGCGGGGCTGTGGATGGCAGGCTAGAAAATGTATAGAATTTTTTATCAGTAACAAACAATAAGCAGGGTCATATGTTTTAATATTCTTGATCCATCAGACCATGACCCCATATTCCTTTTTGATAAACAAAGATCAGGCTGGAAAAGGTGAAACAAAGATGAGCACATGTATTTGCAATGGAGAATAGGAAACATTATGCTCTATGTTTAGGTTCAAAGAGGTGAAACAAAGATGAGAACATGTATTTTTCCAATGGAAAATAGAAAATATCATGATCTAGATGGCAAAGGCAAGGGTGTATACCGTCAACTACTCTATATTTAAGATGCAACATAGGTACCTGATTAATTAAGATACAAGACAATCTATCTACGATGTAAAATATGAATAGAACCTTTTTCTGTGTGTCATTACAAAGCACAATCATATCCTGAGCTACACAATATACGAGATGGAAGACCGGTAGCTGATTGATTAAGGCAAAAGACAATCATCTGGGAATAGTTTAGCAATTAACTTTGTCTTGCTGCTGAATAGTATAGCATGAGACATGGGATTAAGATCAAGCACAAAATGTAACAAAACATAAAGGGTGCTGGGGTTCGAGATGGAGCACACTTATCTGTGAAGCTAGAACAGTGAACTGGCGGTGATTAAGGCACAAGGCAATCATCTAGGAATAGTTTAGCAATTAGCTTTATCCTGCTGCTGAACAGTATAACATGAGACATGGGATTAAGATCAAGCACAAAATGTAACAAAACATAAAGGGTGCTGGGGTTCGAGATGGAGCACACTTATCTGTGAAGCTAGAATAGTTAACTGACGGCGTAGATGAATGGGTAACAGCAACAACGCAGGAACCCTAACGAAGCTAGGGTCTCATGGAGGAGCGAAGCACGCGTGCAGAGGATGGGAAGAGGTAGGGTAGCCATTGGGCCCCAGCCGAGCAGGAGCACCGGCGGCAGGGGGCGTGGGCATGGCCACGCATCGCGTTCGCCGCCGCATTGGGTGGGAAGGGGAGAGAGAGGGGAGGGCTCACGCTGGATTTGGCCGCTCGCCGCAGATCCACCGCCTCCGTTGGCTGCGTGAGGTGGATGGCGTGCTCTAGCCTCAAATCGGCCGCCGAGAGTGGTCCCGCAAGCGGCCGCTCTAGATCCACCGCCGAGGTTGCTGATGTGACCTCCTCGTCGTTATGCACGGCCACCACGGAGGTTTCTCTGCCGCCAGAGGCCTCCGGCGCGTTAGGGCCTCCGCTGGCTGGCCACGCGGCCGTGGGGACGACCGACGATGGAGGGGCGAAACCCTAGGCCACGTGACCCGCTGCGTTGCGTCGCGAGAAGGAAGCAGCGTGGTGGTGGTGGTGGAGGAGGAGGAGGAGGAGAAGGAGGAGGGAGGCCGCCGACGAGGCCTTCCCGTGCCGTTGCCTGAGCCGCGTCGCGAGCCGGTAGCGAGAGAGGGAGAGAGAGAGAGAGCAGAGAGGAGGAGGCCGTCAGGGTCAGCGCGAGAGGGCGAGGGCTTCGTAGCGGGGGGAGCGAAAACAACTACAATAGTTTAAAATTGCAAAATTGAATCTTTAAAAATGGGGAAAAAATTTTAAATTTTAAAAAATTAAAATCAAAACTACTAAAATAATTTTGAGACACCAAATGATCTCAAATGAAAATTTGATAAACATCAAAGTTGTAGAGGTCATGAAGATCTACAACTTTTATTTTGGTCATCTTGTCATTTGACAAAATTTGAACCTTTCAAATTTGAAATTTTAAAAAATGACAAGTTCAAACCAAAATTTGAGACCCAAAATGATTTCAACATAAAAAGTGATGAATACCAAAGTTGTTCAACTCATTAATATCTACAACTTTTATTTTAGTCATCTTGTCATTTGACAAAATTTGAACCTTTCAAATTTGAAATTTTGAAAAATGACAAATTCGAACCAAAATTTGAGACCCAAATTGATTTCAACATAAAAAGTGATGAATACCAAAGTTGTTCAACTCATGAATATATACAACTTTTATTTTGGTCATTTCTTCATTTGACAAATTCTTAGCACACATTGTTCACTAATCTTACACATGTCTCATATAGTTTATAAAACCTTATAAGAGATGTGTCACATTTGTGAACAATGTCATTACCACTTTGTCATATGAAGAAATGACCAATACAAAAGTTGTAGATCTTGATGAGTTATTCAACTTTGGTATTTATCACTTTTTCAGCTGAAATCATTTGGGGTACCAAAATCTTGTCTGAAGTTGCATTTTTTGAAATTCAAATTTTAAATTGCTCAAACTTTTCATATGTATATATTGACAAAACCAACAAAATAAATTGATAGAGAATAATTTTAGAAAATTTTAGGAAAAAAATCATCAGATTTGGAGTTAGTATGAGGAAGAAAAACTAGTTACAAAGTGGACCCACAGATTAAAAAAAGAAATCACACTGTTCACTATGATCATGTAAGGATCATCTAGAACAGTGTGATTTCTCTTTTTAATCTATGGGTAAACTTTGTAACTAGTTGTTCTCCCTCATACTAACTTCAAATGTAATGGTTTTTCTTTTCCTAAAAAATTCTAAAATCATGCTTCAACATTTAAGTTTGATCAAACTTGGATGTGACAATGTTTTACACATTTTAAAATTTGAAATTTGAAATTTGACAAGTTCAAACCAAATTTTCAAACCCTAAATGATTTCAGATGTAAAAGTGATAAATACAAAAGTTGTTCAACTCATCAAGATCTACAACTTTTATTTTGGTTATCTTATCATTTGACTAAATTTGAACCTTTCAAATTTTGAAATTTGAAAAAAGACAAGTTGAAACCATAATTTGGACCCCCAAATCATTTCAACTGAAAAAGTAATGAATACCAAAGTTGAATAACTCATGGAGATCTACAACTTTTATTTTGGTAATTTCATAATTTGATAAATTCTTAGTACACATTGTTCACACAAACATACGTGAATATAGTCTCAAACACACACACATAAATGTAGTTTCAAACACACATACATAAATGTAGTTTTACATACATGAATGTTGTCTCACACACACATACATGAATGTAGTCTCACACACACATACATAAATGTAGTCTCACACACACATACATGAATGTAGTCTTATGAACACTGACACACTTACATAAACTAGCTAGCCCACCGTGACAACTTTCCCCTTGACACCTTTTCGTTCCCATGGCAATACATCTTTGGGCAGGTTCTTTTCCACAGCCTCGATCTTTTTACAAAAGTCTATGAATAGCGGCATCTCATCGCACTTATTGTAAGCTTCAACATCGTCCACGCCATCAACTCCGATGATATGTTGTTTCCCAGAGGCCACCACGTGCTTTGTCTTCTTCTTTGGGGGGAGGTTACTTTGCGGGTCGGGCATATAGAAGACTTGCGTGACACATTCAGCGAGCACCCAAGGGTCATCCTGGTAGCCTACATTCTGAAGGTCGACGACTCTCTGTCCGATCTCATTGAATTGATGTTGCTTGATCCAGCGACATCGAAACAGGACCACCTTTATATCCCTTCCATAGTCAAAATGTAGCAGTGTGAAGTATGTCGGACAGCCCTTCTCAGCATCATACACAGTCTTCTTCGATGCTTTTGTCACCCTCTCAAGATTTTCTAGATCTCTCTTGCTCTTTTCTAATATTTCTGGTCCAAAGGCCCTAAGCATTTCGTCCAAGTTGTCACCGTCATCTACATCCCCCTCACGTGCTTCGCCATCATTGCTGGCACCACCAGCATCATCACCACCTTGTTCATTGCCAAAGCCACCACCTTGTTGATTGCCAAAGCCACCACCTTGTTCATTGCCATAGTCATGATCCATTTGTTGCTCAAGATCGTCTATGAATCAGGACAAGTATGCTTGGGTTTCAGCTTCATCAGCTAGATCATCGTCGCTGTCATCAACAACCACTGTTTCACCATGATGAATCCACACTATGTAGTACGGAACAAATCCTCTCCTAATCAGATGTTCTTTGATGGTACTCACATCTCAAAATGCAATAAGGTTCTTGCAATCTTTGCAGGGACAAATAATCGTGTCACTATTCTCTTTCAACGTCGCTGCATGCTTCTCTACGGCTTTGATGAATTTGTCCACCTCATCACAGAAAAGAGCGTCGTGTCTTAACGAACCATACATCCAAAAGTTCCTGTAGTCCATCTTATAGAAACAAAACAACCAAAGAAAGAATATTACTCGAGAATAATTGTATATACCTGAGACACGCACCATGGTAGTAGAGGATAGTTAATTAATTGACTATTAATGCATAAATATTTTAAAATATAAATTAATTGGTTCAAATAAACAATTTCAAAGAAAACAATTAGCAACATTTAATATTTCATCCACTACCTTTCATGCAAACTCCATCCCAATTTCATGGTAGAGGATAATTAATTAATGACCTATTTATCCATAACTAATTAAAAACACACATTATAGAAAGGAATCAAAATAAATATTAAATGATAATTAGTAGCCATGGTAGAGGATATTTTACACATTAGCAACAATTAAAATCTTACACATTCACCTACATGCAAACCCTAGTCACATAAAGAAAAAATTGAAAAAAAAAACAAAATCCTAGATCTAGATCCAGATATAGGGTTTTATGACACATGCACCAAACTTCACTAATACTACACTAAAATCAACAAAGATGTACTAACAAAGGGTGCAATCTTACTTTCCTACCTAATTTACCCTAGTATAGTGAAAATTAGGGTCCAATTTCACTCATAACTAGCTCAAGCTCCATGGAAGAGAGAGAAAACCAAAAATCAAATTACTCACTAACCAATAAATTAAACTTCAAATAAAGAGTTGGAGAAGCATTTCCTTACCTTTTAGAGCCTCTCCACCAAAGGATTTGAGATCAAAACCTCCCCCCTTAGTAGAGCAATTTTTAAGAGGAGCCTAAGGCCTCCCAACCTTTTTTTGTGTAGAAGAGTGTGTTCCGAGGTGGAAGGAGGGGGTGGCTGCTATTTATTCGTGCGCCATCAGTAGGGGCGGCTGGTGATTCAGCTGCCCCTACAGTCGAACAGCAGGGGCGGCTGGTGGTAGCTGCCCCTATAAATGGGCACTGTAGGGGCGGCTAGTGATTGAGCCGCCCCTACAGATCAGCCCCAACTGTAGGGGCGGCTCAGGTTACCAGCTGCCCCTACAGTGCCATCTATAGGGGCTGCTGAGGCCTGAGGACGCCCACTATAGGGGCACCCCCAACCCCAGCCGCCCCTACAGTAAAAATGCCCCGTTCCTAATGTGAGAATCTGGCGTAGTGTACCATGATGATATCGCCGTTGTGGCTGCACATCCATCTGTGAATGAATCAGTACAGACCAAACTTACAGCCACAAGGGAGTTATCAAACCCAATTAGTAAAAAAAGACAAATGCACCAGCATGTATGTACAAAAAATGTTGCTAAGCTCTATGATAAATTTTAATTTAATAAAAATTATTATTTCTCTATGTTTTATGAACACAAAAATACATAATAAATCATTTTAACTCTATTTCAAAAAGAGTAAATTTTAGGGTGTTACAGTTTCCTTCTATTCAAACTCGCAGTCCCTGCGCCACTTTTGAAATCTGATTTATATTTATTTTAATTTGGAAATAGCTCCTAGTATTTACAAAACTGCCACCGATCTTGTTTAACCTATAAAATCTATGTTTTAGCTCCGTTTTGACCCATTCAAGTTTCGCTAGATTCATAACAACGTAATCTATGTGTTAACGATGTTGTTTAACATGTTTAAAGCTTTTGAATAAAATAATAATATGAAACTAGTTTTCTAATTAAAGTAATCTTTCGGTAGCAATATCTTGCTCATCGTAGCTCCGATTAGTGTGCTTTTCGCACCTGTGTGTTCGTAGCAACGTATAGAAGATCTTAAAAACCTTTTTACCTTTTGTTTCATATATTTGATATATTGTTCTAATTTAGTTCTATTGTTTTGCTTCGTGTATAATTACATGAATGCTTGTGTGGTGTTCTATGATCATGTCTAGTAGGTGGTGAATCTAGACGCAATTCATAATTGAAGGTTTGGATTAGAAGAAGGATATGAGTTTAAAGCAAGTATAGCATGGGATCATCCTTGCTGTCCTATTCACTATTAATCATTTTAATCATATGCATATGTCTACCTTGATACTAGTAGGAATTTTCCTAGTATTTGATATCTTGGTTCCTTGTCACCTATAGGTTTATGCATTGGGTAGTATGATGCTAGTGCTCTAATTCAATAACCATGATCTATAACTTGACTAATGGTATATGCAGTAAATGTTAAAACATGCTTTTTAGCAACTTGGATAAAGGGGGCCGGAGTATTTGGCTACTTTCCAAATGCTTTAGTTTCTCTCCTTAAGGACTTATCTGTAAGCGATTATTCGGGACTTACAGTGCAATCACAAGCTACATGGCTCTAGCTTGACTAAGTATCAGAATTTTACTAGTTTGTGGTAGCTTACCGAAAGGCACAAGAGGGGCTCCTATAGGTGAAAGGTCCTAATGGCTAGAGGGGGGTTAATAGCCTATCAAAAAATCTATAACAACACTTAAGCCAAGGGTTAGACGATTATAAAGCGAAGCGAGTGTTGCGCTAGCCTACTAAAATTGCAAACCTTCTATCCACAATTCTAGTAGCTATAGTCTCTATATCACACACACAAAGGGCTAAGTCACTACCACTAAGTTAGTGAGCTCTCAAATACTAACTAAAGAGCCTCACTAACCACTAGACAAGACACAAGCTAGCTCTCAAAACTAATTACACTAAAGAGCTTAGCTACACTAGGAAAGTAAATACAAGAGTGAGGTAGTGAATTTATACCACCGTGGCAAGAGACAATCAATCAATCACAATAAATACCAATCAAATCCTCGGAGACAAGATGACACAATGATTTTTCACCGAGGTTCACTTGCTTGTCGGCAAGCTAGTCCTCATTGTGGCTATTCACTCACTTAGAGGTTCACGCGCTAATAGGCATCACACGCCTAACCCGCAATTGGGTGCCGCACAACCAACACAAGATGAGGATCCCTAAGCCATGAGCAATCCACTAGAGCACCTTTTGGCTCTCCACCGGGGAAAGGTAAAGAACCTCTCACAATCACCATGATCAGAGCCGGAGACAACCACCTTCCACCGCTCGATGATTCTCACTGCACCAAGCCATCTAGGTGGTGGCAACCACTAAGAGAAACAAGCGAATCCCATAGAGAAACACAATCACCAAGTGCCTCTAGATGCAATCACTCAATCAATGCACTTGGATTCACTCCCAATCTCACAAAGATAATGAATCAATGATGGAGATGAGTGAGAGGGCTTTGACTTAGCTCACTAGGTTGATATGTCAATGAAAATGGCCAAGAGAGTGAGCCCAAGCTGACAAACACACTTATATAGGGAGCCCTAATGAATAGAGCCGTTGGCCCCCTATTTGCACTGACTTCGGGGCGACCGGACTCACGCCACCCAATGTTCAGTTGCTGATTGCCGTCCACATGTCCCCTATGTTCAACCCCAGCCACAGATCTCCAATGGCTAGATTTGCATGTGCCTTCACTTAAGTGATGACCGGACGCATAGCCACGATGACCTGACGCGCCAACACCGTGTCCGATCGTGCACCCGACCGAGCAGCAAGGCCTCCGACCTGACGCTCCAAGGTCTGACCGGATGTGCCACTAACGTGGTGTTCGGTCACTTCTAGAGAGGGTCCAGAGCCAGTAAAATGCGATTGGACGCATCCGCTCACACTCGACCAGACATACCCCTAGGTTAGGTCCTCTCCTCACTCACACGACTGCTCATGTCAGTGTACGTCACCACCTGATCGGATGCAGGCCCTACTTGTTCGGTCCTCTCCTTCTTCCAGCATCCAGTCACAAGACCGACTACTCCCCTCACTACGCAGTGAAGACCGGACGCAGGCACAGAGTCCGGTCGCTGGCCGAGCAGCGTCCGGTCACTAAAATACAGTGCCTCCACTTCTCTAACTTCGCCACCCTTGATCAAATGTGCTAACCACCAAGTGTATCACCTTGTGCACATGTGTTAGCATATTTTCACAAAAAAATTCAAGGTGTTAGCACTCACTAGAATCTAAATGCATATGCAATGAGTTAGAATATCTAGTGACACTTTGATAACCGCATTTCGATATGAGTTTCACCCCTCTTAATAGTACGACTATCTATCCTAAATTTGATCAAACCCACTAGGTGTCTTGATCCCCAAAACAAAATGGACCTATGGATATCACATTTGCCTTGAGCCCATTTTGTTTTTCTCTTTCTTCTTTTCCAAGCCTGAGCACTTGATCATCACCATGGCTATCACCACCATCATCATGATCTTCATCATTTGCTCTACCACTTGGAATGTGCTACCCTATCTCATGATCTCTTAGAGTAAAAGGGTTAGCACCTATGGTTTCATCAATTAACCAAAACCAAACTAGAGCTTTCAATTGGTTTGATCCTGTGGCCTACCAAGGGAGTGCACTTTGGTTTCTTTATCCTTTTGTTAGTCACACCTTGGGGGAGGGATCCTGCTAGTTAATGGGGAATCATTAGAGGGTGCTACATATTAGTGGAACCTGTGTGTAAGGAAAAAGGACCCTAGGCCCATTTACTTTGGATTTTGGTGTTTGATGACCAACACAACCAAATTGGACTAATAAATTTGTAAGTAATTGTTTTGTAGTTCAATAGGGTGCAAGACGTGACTTGGATGAAGGCAACATGATGATCCCACGATCAACACCATAAGCAAGACCCTAGAAGCACAAGAGAAGACTCAAGATATCAAGCAAAGTCCAAGCACGAAGATGGGAACCTAGCCGAACACAAGATCACGAAGAAACAAGCTTCACAGAGGTGACCGGACACGGTCCTTATAGCGACTGGATGCATTCAATCAAGATGCTCGCCAATGGTAGGCATCAGCAGCAGCGACCAAATGCTGAGGATTCAAGTGACCGGACGTGACACTAACACTGTTCACTGTCGCGACAATAGCTCAGCACTGACCGGATGCTGGAGGGTGATCGACCGGATGCGGGAATTGCAGTGTCCGATCAAGTCTAGAGCGGCACCAGCGTGACCGAACACGTCCGCTCGACAGTGATTGGACTCAGCGTCGAGTCCGATCAGCACGCTGGCTTCAATGGTCGGGACGACCAGACGTGTTCGATCAGGACGACAGCAGCATCCGGTCAGTAGCAGAAAGCTGGGTTTCATTCCCAACGGCTACTTTTTCAGTGGGGCTTATAAATAGACCCCCCAACTGGCTATTTGAGTAGGGTGGAGCTATGGAAACATACCAAGGGTGTTAATACACCATTTTAGTGATCTCCACTTGTATAGTGCTTAGTGATTCATTAGGTGATTAGCGTAGGTGCTTTGCGAAGTGCTTAGGTTGATTAGACCACCACTTATGCATTTGCTCTAGGTTTTGGCCTAGTGTTTAGTGAGGTTTGCATACCTCTTATCTCTCGGTGCTTGCGCGCACCATTGTTGTACATCGGAGGGGCTTATAGTCTTGCGAGATCACACCAACCGCGTTTGTGGTGTGGCTACCACCGTGTACTGAAGGGAACAAGGCCCACGGTGGTTCGGCCGGACGCTTGATAGTGAAGACGGTGGAGAGCATCTAGGAGAGGCTTGCCAGAAGGCACGTCAGAGATCCACTTGCGCGTGGGGAAGGCCCGAGGCTATACACGGAGTTACCCGACTGGGAGCTTGGCCCTTACGAGGGATTCCTTGTGAGGAGCTCCAACGAGGACTAGGGTGAAGCTTGCGTGCTTCTCGATACCTTGGTAAAAATACCAGAGCCGTCGATGGGAGTTTGCATATCTCTACCTTACTCTTTAGCTTCCGCATTTACATTGTTTGCATAACTCCTTTTGTGGTAGAGATAGCAACACACTAGCAAAACCGTAGTTGCATATTTAGATAGATTACTTTCTTGCATAGGTTTTGACTAGATGGAATAAGAGGCTATAGTTTAGAGTTAGACTTTTAAGTTGCCTAATTCACCCCCCCCTCTTAGGTGTCACAGTCCCTTTCAATTGGTATCAAAGTGGGTTGTCTCAATTTGGACCTTTGGCTTCACCGCCGTTGAGCCAACGCTATTTAAAGTGGTTGATATGGATACCTCTAGGCCTTCGCACTTTGATGGCACTAACTTCCCCTACTATAAATCTAGAATGGATTGTCACCTTGAGGAGGTAGATTTGGATGTTTGGAGAGTCACTCATGATGGGATGAAACCCATTAAGAATCCCAATAAACCCACAAAGAGTGAAGAAAAAGATTCATTTCAATGCTAGAGCTAAAAATTACTTGTTTGAATCTTTTAGCATGAATGTGTTTAACTAAGTGTTTACTTTAAATATAGCACATGAAATTTGGTTAAAACTCCAAGAGCTCCATGATGGCACAACTAATGTTCGCGAGTAAAAATATTGTCTAGCTAAACAAAATTATGATTCCTTTAAAATGAATGATGATGAGCTTGTTCGTGACATGTATTCACGTTTGAATCTAATTATCAATGAGCTCCATTCAATAGGATTAACGAAGCTAGATGATGCAGGCATCATGAGGAAGATCATCTCCGTGCTACCACAAAAGAAATATGCAAGCATCATCGCCATCCTTCACAACATGGAGGACTTGAGCACCATGACCCCAACCATAGTCATTGGCAAGATAGGGGCATTTGAAATGTCATGCAAGATGGGTCAAGAAGAAGCATCTTCATCAAGCAAAGGCAAAGCTCTCGCATGTAGTGAGATAAAGAAGATGAAGGGCAAGCAAGTTGAGACAAGCTCAAGCTCAAGCTCCTCAAGTGAAGAAGAAGAAGAAGAAGAAGAAGAAGAAGAAGAAGAAGAAGAAGAAGATGATGATGATGATGATGATGATGAAGATCAAGTAATGATGATCAATCTTCCTCCTCCACCTCTGACCTTGATGAAGAATCAATCAAACTTATCAACAAGGTGGAGAAGATGATCCAAAGGCTCAATGTCAAGGGTGTACCCATTCAAATTCAAGATTGCATCTTCACCAATCAAAGAAATGAGCAAAGAAAGAAAGGATGATATGGATGTGGCGAGTTGGGGCACTTTGTGGAAGTTTGTCCAAACAAGCCCACACCCAAGATAAAGAAGAAGGCATGCAAGGACAAAGCCCTCACATCAATAAGGTCATGGGACGATTCTTCAAGTGAAGAAGAAGACCATCACAAGAGGCGAGGCCACAAGCACTCATCATCAAGCTCTTCTCGTGTCTGCCTTATAGCACGAGGTAACAAAAGCTTATCCTCTAGTGAGAGTGATAGTGATGATGAAATGCCTTCTCTTAATGAACTTATGCAAGAAAATCTTAAATATTCTAAGGCTTGCACTAGCCAACAAAAGAAGCTAAAAATGTTACAAGAAAAGCTATTTAGTTCACAAGAAGCATATAAAACCTTGCTTGAACAATATGAGACATTTGCTAATCTCAACATTAAACTATCTACTAAAATTGAGCAACTTGAGGCTAGTGCAACAAAAAATGCTTGCACAATCAATGATGAGCAACTTGTAAAGAAAAATGAAAAATTAAAAGAAAAGTTAGCTAGCTCACAAGATGCTTATAAAAGTTTGCTTGCTAAAATGGAAACCATGTGCAAACATTGTGATGTGCTAACTAATAAAGTTGCTAATCTTGAAGCCGTTGGTACAACCTTCACCAAGGCACCTAAAAAGAAAAGTTCTATCTTTGACAAGCCTAAAATGATGCTTTTACTTCTTGCAATGATTTATGTTTAGACTCACCCTTGTGCAACCAAGTTTGTGTTGAGAAAGTTGTTGTAGATACATGCACACAAGAGATTGCAATGGAGAATAAGCAACTCAAGCAAGAAGTGGCTCGCCTTACTAAGGACTTGACTCAAGTAATAGGCAAAATGGAGCAAGCCCAACTTCATCAAGATAACACCATCAAGGGAGTGAAGAAGCTTGATGAAGGACAAACTATGGTTTGCTACGTATGCCACAAGGAAGGCCACAAGTCCTATGAGTACAAGGTGAAGAATGGGGGAGGAGCTAAGAAGAAAGAGAAAAACAAAAAGGAAAAAAGCAAGCTCTCCAACACCTATACCAACAAGGTGGACAAAAAGGCCTCCACACCTTATCTCTTGAAGAAGAAGAAAAATGACAAGGTGGTGGCCATCAAGGTGAACAAGCAAGCCAACAATGGGGCCAAACACATTTGGGTGCCAAAGGAGATCATTTCCAACATGAAGAGCACCAAGAAGGTTTAGATCTCGAAAGAGAAGTGAGAAGTCCATTTGGACTTCGGAGAATTTTGAGACTTGGCAAAGTATGGGTGTATTTCATGGGGTGCATTATTATGGACAAGGTAATTACCAAGTGGGTTAGTGAATACTATGGACCCAAATTCTTCTTCCCATGTTAGGTAACTAGATTTAATTTCTTGCAATCTCAATTAGCATCTAGTTCCTTTTCATGCCTAGGTTTGTATTTGCATGCTTAAATATTTTGTCTTGCATACACTAGGTATATGTTATCGTAGGCTTGCTTAGTTTCACTCTTAACCCTTGAAGCAAACCTACATGGTTTAAATTGTTTAGGAGCACAGCACATAGCTTGTTTTACAATTGTTCATCTAATATGTGCCAAAGTCCAAATTGTAGATAATTTCTTCCGAATATTACTTTCAAAAATAATTCTCACATTCCATACTTATGTGCATAAATTTAGGGGGGAGGTACTCTACAAGTTGGATGCCTTGAGACTAACACCTTTTCAAGCTTATCATGTGTGTAGTAGTCTCATTGCAAGGAAAATAGAGTCCTCGGAGTTAAGCATCATACTTCAAATATCCATCACCTATTACAAGTGGTAGAAATCAAATTGGTTTCCACATGTGGTATTTCTAAACCGATATCATCATGTTGATTTTACTTTTGTATTTATATGCTTTCTCCATGCATTATATAGATTAAACTCCCTTGAGCATTAATTTTGCCAATTATGCATAAACTACATTCTTCATCATAAGTATGCATATATTTAGGGGGAACTTAGTCTATGGAATGTGAGAGACAAATTTTGTGACCTATTCCACTCCACATACAAAGGATCACAAAGTTTGACCCTCCCTTGTGCTACTAATATCTTCCTTTTTGGTGTTTGATTCCAAAGGGGGAGAATTTATAGGACCAAAAGCAAGCCCGGTCATAATAATTTACAAGTGGTAATAGTCCGAGAAAGGGAGGATAGTGGATTATGGAGTTAGGGGGAGGCTTAAATCCATAATGCCACATGGGAACATTTACAAGGGCAAGATAAGTTTCCAAAGATGTTTACATGTGGTATCTTTTAGCTTTACAATTGGTATCTTTTAGTATCATATAACCTTGCCATTTACTTTGCATCCTAGCAAGTAAATAGTTTTTAAAATTCCCAAATTTTTATTATTTGTTTGTTTTGGTCATGTTATCATCGATTACCAAAAAGGGGGAGATCGTAAGGAAAATGGACCCCAGGCTCATTTACTTTGGATTTTGGTGTTTGATGACCAACACAACCAAATTGGACTAATGAATTTGCATGTAATTGTTTTGTAGTTCAATAGGTTGCAAGACGTGACTTGGACGAAGGCGACATGATGATCCCATGATCAACACCATAAGCAAGACCCTAGAAGCACAAGAGAAGACTCAAGATATCAAGCAAAGTCCAAGTACGAAGATGGGAACCTAGCTAGACGCAAGATCAAGGAGAAATGAGCTTCACAGAGGTGACCGGACGCGGTCCTTATAGCGACCAGATGCGTTCGATCAAGATGCTCGGCAGCAGCAGGTGTCAGCAACAGCAACCGGACGCTGAGGATTCAAGTGACCGGACACAATGATGACACTGTTCATTGTCGCGACAATAGCTCAGCACTGACTAGACGCTGGATGGTGATCGACTAGACGCAGGAACTGTAGCGTCCGATCGAGTCCAGAGAGGTTCCAGAGCGGCGCCAGCGCGATCGAACACGTCCGATCGACAGTGACTGGACTCAGCGCCGAGTCTGATCAACGCGCTAGCTTCAATGGTCGGGACGACCAGACGTGTCTGATCAGGACGACAGCAGCATTCGGTCAGTAGTAGAAAGCTGAATTTTGTCCCCAACGACTACTTTCTCAGTGGGACTTATAAATAGACCCCCAACCGACCATTTGAGTAGGGTGCAGCTGTAGAAACATACCAAGGGTGTTAATACACCATTTTAGTGATCTCCACTTACATAGTGCTTAGTGAGTTATTAGGTGATTAGCGTAGGTGCTTTGCAAAGTGCTTAGGTTGATTAGACCACCATTTATACGCTTGCTCTAGGTTTAGGCCTAGTATTCAGTGAGGTTTTGTCACACCTAATTTTAAGGATAAAATTGGATGCATAAAGCTCATGTGTGCCCAGGGATCAGTCACACACATAAGTCGACAAATTATAAAAAGTATCATCACGGTGTATCTTACATCACAGTTAATAATATCACATAGTCTTACACAACACAGCGGAAGATAAAATGTAAACTCTCTCATGGAACTCCATCATAGGGAAGGTCAACTAGTTGACCACAAGCCTAACAATCTCCAGGAAACTCCTCATACCTATTGTCATCTGTTACCCATCCAAGATTTTTATCCAAATATAGAAAGTAAACAAGCGTAAGTACTTCCCATACTTAACAAGATAACATGGGGTTATGAAGCTCAAAAAGGATGGCACCGGTATACTACAGTTAGCACTTTTAGTGAGTCAAGATTTTATTATCAAGTTTAATCAAGTTATGCTTAAGCTCCCATTTAATCCCACATAAGCAGATATCAGAATCATTTGCATCATATTATCATTGTATACCATCATAAATGAACCACAATGAGTAACCAGTTATTCTGTGAGTTTTCCGGGCCGCTCATGACCATGAGCACGGTTGTATAACAGTTTGTAACCCTCAGCAGAGGTGGTGCACATTCACCGTGAGTCATGATTCCCATATGCCCGGGTTAATTACTCCCATGTCACTGCCAAGGTGAGCGGACAGGGTACACTATAAAGCCATTTCATAGGTTTCTCTAACAAGTTAGGGCCGCTAGGTTTCCTCGGCAGGCAGATGTAGGAACCCCCCTTTCCTATGGCACATATCCATCACGGCTATACACATAGGAATAGAGGCAGCCCTATACCCAACGTGGTAAGCCCCTTTTGTGCCATAAAGATAACCTCTAACAAGCTAGAAAAGGGTCCTATTACTGAGCTAAAGTCAAAGCCATATGACTCTCATGGTTGCACTGTCAGTCCTAGCTTTTGCTGACAGTTAAGTCCTTATGGAGGGCCGGGAGCAACATGATCAAAAGTCATTTGCACCTTCGCCCTATGGATCAGTTGTTATAAATCATGTTTTACTTTTAGTTCCATAGAACCATTAACCATTGTATAGATCATGTTCAGTTAGAGCACTAGCAATCTACCCATATGCAATTAACCCATAGGAGTCAAGGAAACATGTCATCAAATAACTAGGAAGTCCTTATGGTTATCAAAGTTAGACACATGCACATGAGTGAATGATTAAAGTGAATAGGACATCAAGGTAGGCCCATGCTATACTTGCCTTGGTTCACAAACTCCTGCTAGTTCTACTGGTCGTCGAAGAACTCTTGATCTCCAACGTTCTCCTCATCGTCTGAACACGACCAACACGGCAACACACAATATTCCAAGAACATTCATGCAAAGCAAACAATCCTATAGTTAGAACAGTACACCAATAGTATAGAAAACAAGATAAAATGTTTATGAAAAGAATCTATGTCTCGCTACGATCACGTCAACGCGAAGTTCACAAAAATCAGAGCTAAAACGCGATAGTTATGAATTAAACGGGGTTTCCTATATCACTTTATTTAATTAAACTTAACCATGAAATTTAAAAGTTGCAAACTTGATTAACAATGATACTAACACGTAGATTATGAACTTACGAAGCTAACGCAATTTGAACAGGTCAATTCAGAGCTAAAACAAAGTTTCTATGAGTAAAACAAATCTAGTGGCATTTCTGTAAATACTGAAAACGTATTTTGGACAAACCGTATACTATACGTCTTCAAAACGAGAAAGCGTACTCTAGAAACAAGCTTTGGACTGCGGGTTAGGACTTAGAAAAACTCAGGGTCTCTTAAGCAAAACTGCCATGGCGAAAGGGTATCGGCTTCTGTGAGCCATTGATCAAACAATGGAGGGCTCGGATTAGAGAGGGGAAGAGAGAGAAAGGGAGGCACCGGCCAGAATAGTAAATCCGGCGGCAAGGCTCCATGGCCGACGGCGAGGTGGTCACCAGCGCGCGGAGAACAAGGCCTACGGGCCACGGTTCGAAGAACCAAGGGCACCAGGAGAAAGAGGGGGAGCAGGGGATCTCGTCCAGGCTGATACGGTGGCCGGAGGACGCTGCTGACACGGGGGTCACCATGGCCGGCGGCGAGAGCACACGGTCTCACATGAAACGGGCTCTAGAAGCCATGAAACGAGAAATAAACAACACGGGGAGAGAGAGGGGAGAACGGCGAAGCTCACAGCGTGGAAAACGGGGTCGATGGCGGCTTAGAGACGGCGGACCACGTGGAGGCAGACGGCGGATCCTGATGCGCACTACAGCGGTTACTGTGGCTTCCTCGGCGCCTGGTGAACACGAAGAAAAGAGCAGGGAGGCAGCAGGGGTGCGCACGGGGGTTTGGCACCCTTTAAATGAGGCCAGGGAGCAGGGCGATGCGCCCACGATGCCAGGAGCGAACGACGGTTGCGGCTTGGACTCATGCGGCGGTTGCAGGTGGAGGGAGACGGCGCTGACACGTGGGCCCAATTCGTCAGTGGCTACAGAGAGGGAAGGGCGCGCGGCAACGGTTGCTGCCCGAGTGGGTCGGCCTAGGAAGGGAAGAGGGGGAGGGTGAGCGGGCCACGGGAATGAAAAAGGCCAATTGGGCTAGAAGTGAGGAAGGGAAAGGGAGGGAAAATATTTCCTTTATCTTTTTCCAAATAAATTTTCCAAATGATTTTCAAATTGAATTTGAATTCAATTCAAACTTTAGTCAATGCAAATCATTACAAAAACAAATGTGCAGCAGCATGAATGCATAAAAAGGTTACTAACCTTATATTTGATTTTATTTTCACAAAAATTATTTCTTTCCTATATTTCAATGCTCACATAATAACATAATTAAATCGAATTTTCTTATTTCAAAAGACTAAAATTTTTTAGTTTTACAATTCTACCCCCTTAAGATGAATCTCATCCTCGAGATTCGGATGATCACTTACTCGAACAGTTGCGAATAAGATTTTCTCAGATCCTCTTCTCTTTCCCAAGTGGCCTCATCCTCTGAATATCGATTCCACTGCACCTTGCACATCTTTATAGTTTGACTTCTTGTAACCCTTTCCGCAGTTTCCAAGATCTTTATCGGATACTCTTCATATGTAAGATCTTCCTTAATAGCAAGTTCTTCTAAAGGAATTTGCTCTTCTAGTACTCTCAAACACTTTTTCAATTGAGAAACATGGAACACATCATGCACACCTGACAAACTTTCAGGCAGTTCCAATTGATAGGCCACTTCTCCACGTCTCTCTATAACCTAGAAAGGTCCAATATACCTCGGTGCTAGCTTACCCTTCATATTGAATCTTCTCACACTTCTCATTGGTGACACCTTCAGGTACACATAATCACCAACTTTGAAAGTCAGCTCTCTTCTGCGAGTATCAGCGTAACTCTTCTGTCGGGACTGAGCCACTCTCAAATTGTCTCTAATCATTCTCACCTGTTCTTCCACGTCTCTAAGGACATCTGGTCCAAACACTTGAGTTTCACCAGTCTGATTCTAGAACAAAGGCGTTCTACATTTACGTCCATACAACGCCTCAAAAGGTGCCATCTTGAGACTCTTCTGGTAACTATTGTTGTACGAGAACTCTGCGTATGGCAGACTCTTATCCCAACTATTACCATACTATAGTGCACAAGCTCTCAATATATCTTCCAAAATTTGGTTGATCCTTTTAGTCTATCCATCAGTTTATGGGTGATAAGCAGAACTGAAATTCAACTTTGTCCCCAAAGATCTATGTACTTTATGCCAGAATTGTGATGTAAACTGAGTGCCTCTATCAGACACAATCTTCTTGGGAACACCATGTAAGCACACTATCCTTTCCATGTACAACTCTGCTAACCTTGCACCTATATAGGTAGTCTTGACTGGTAAAAAATGAGCAACCTTGGTGAGTCGATCCACTATTACCCATATTGAATCATAACCTCTTTGAGTGCGGGCAAACCTACGATAAAATCTACACCAACTTCTTCCCATTTCCATTCAGGAATCTTCATTGGTTGTAACAACCCTGTAGGTCTTTGATGCTCAGCTTTCACCCTTTGACAAGTGTCACACAAAGCCACATACTCTGCCATATCTTGCTTCAAACCATACCACCAATACTTCTCTTTGAGATCCAAATACATCTTGGTACTTTCGGGATGTATGGAATAGGCAGACTCATGTGCCTCTTGCAGAATTACATCATGGATAGCCTTCACTTCAGGTACACATATCCTTTTTCCGAACCAAAGAGTACCATTCTCATCCATCCCGAATCCTAGTGCCTTTCCAAGCACTACATTCTCCGCTATTTCTTTTAGTTTTTCATCCTCCAATTGACCCTTACGTATCTCTTGCTCCAATGTAGGCTCTATCACCAATTCCATTGCATTAGTGACAAAACTCAAGTTGAGATGCTCCATTTCAGCATACAACTCTGCTGACATAAATGTCATCCCAAGTCCATTAGCATAACTCTTCCTACTAAGTGCATTAGCTACGACATTTGCTTTTCCCAGATGATAATGCACTTCCAAATCATAGTCTTTGATCAATTCTAACCAACGACGTTGTCTCAGATTCAGATCTGACTGGGTAAAGATATACTTCAAACTCTTATGATCTGTATAGATATCACTCTTATGCCCAATTAGATAATGTCTCCAGATTTTCAAAGCATGAACCACAGCTGCCAATTCCAAGTCATGAGTAGGGTAATTCAACTCATGCTTCCTCAATTATCTAGATGCATATGCCACCACTCTTCCTTCTTGCATAAGCACACATCCAAGGCCCAAATGGGATGCATCACAATATATAGAGAAGTTCTTGCTTAAGTCGGGCAAAATCAATACTGGAGCTATAGTCAATCTCTTCTTTAGCTCATCAAAGTTTGCCTGGCATTTATCCGACCATACATATTTAGCATTCTTTTCCAACAGAGCTGTCATAGGCTTAGCAAGCTTGGAAAAACCTTCAATGAACCTCCTGTAGTATTCAGCCAATCCCAAAAAGCTATGAATCTCACTTACATTGGTTGGTGGTTTCCAATTCAATACATCTTGTACTTTGTCTGGATCCACTGCTATTTCACCATTGGAGACAACATGACCCAGAAAAGAGACTTCCTTCAACCAAAACTCACACTTGCTCCGCTTAGCGTACAACTTATGTTCTCTAAGCTTTTGCAAGACCAACCTTATATGTTCAGCATGTTCTTCTTTAGTCTTGGAGAATATTAGTATGTCATCAATGAATACCACCAAAAATTTATCAAGAAACTCCATGAACACCTTATTCATCAGATACATAAAGTATGCAGGTGCATTGGTCAATCCAAAAGACATAATGGTATACTCATACAAGCCATACCATGTAGTGAATGTTGTCTTGGGTATGTCTGAGTTTTGAATCTTAAGCTGATGATAACCTGAGCGGAGATCAATCTTGAAGAACACATAGGCTCCTCTCAACTGATCAAACAGGTCATCAATCCTAGGCAAAGGGTATTTATTCTTGATTGTAACCTCATTAAGTGAACGATAATCCACACACATCCGTTGGCTACCATCCTTCTTATCCACAAAGATCATAGGTGCCCCCATGGGGAAGAACTAGGGCATATAAAACCTTTTTCTTGCAACTCTTTTAGTTGTTTCTTAAGCTCTTCTAATTCATTAACCCCCATTCTATATGGACGTTTAGCTATTGGTGCAGTTCTAGATAATAATTCAATAATGAATTCAATGTCACGGTCAGGTGGCATACCTAGCAAGTCATCGGGGAAGACATCCGGGAATTCCTCCATAACACGATCTTGTTTATTGGCATCACCATCCAACTGGTTCACTGTGGCTGTAGGCTGAGCTTGCACTACCACTTCTACACAGATTCTATCTCCATTGAGTGATGTCACAACCACAGATTTCTCTTGACACTAAATCACTGCCCGGTGTTGTTTCATCCAATCCATTCCCAGAATAAGATCAATTCCTGCTATTCTCAACACAATAGGTTTCACTTTGAAGTCTACCCCCTTAAAGAAATGCTAGTTGAGGGACTCCAATAAGAAGCGGGCATACTACCTCCCGGTGAATTTACTAGTATGGGGGTTTTTATGGCACACAAAGGTATGCTATGCATTCTAACAAAAGATTGGGAAATAAAAAATTGCAAAGCACCGGAATCAAAAAGTACTATAGCAGAGATAGAGTTGATGCTAAACGTACCCAACATGACCTCGGGCGTCTCCTGAGCTACATCAAATGACACATAGTTCACCTTCGTAGTATGAAGTGGTCGGGCATTGAACTTCTGATTGTCATTCTGGTTCTGAGGGACTTGCTGGTTCTGCTTCTTTGCACACTGATGAGCATAGTGACCTACTTCTCCACAGCGGTAATATGCGTTGGGGTTATTAGGTGCACCACTCTTCACAGGAGCATTGTTGGGCATTCCCTGGCATGTTGCCGGATTGCCAATCTATTGCGGGGGGCGCTGATTACCAAACTGTTGCTGGTACTGAAGGCATTGCTGGAACTGATTACGCTGAGGATACTGACCATGGTTTCCCTGGTTAGATGGTCCTTGATTCCTCTGCTAAAAACCCTGCTGGGGATAAGCACGTGGGCGGGTGTTGCTTCTAGAAGCTTGCCCTTGAAGCCTCCTCTTCTTGGCTTCCATCTCTTTGTGCTTATCGTCGATCACAATAGCGCGGTTCACCAAGGACTAAAAGTTAGGGTAGGTGTTGGACATCAGCTGGAGCTACAGGCCATCATAAAGTCCTTTGAGGAAACAGTGTTGCTTCTCCTTATCCTCAGCTACATCATTTGGAGCATAACGTGATAGTTGAGCAAACTTGTCACGATACTCCGCCACAGTCATGGATCCTTGCTTAAGGGATCTGAATTCCTCTTGCTTCAATTCCACCAGTCCATCGGGGATATGATATGACCAAAAGTTATCCTTGAATTCCTACCAAGTGATAGCAGGAGCATTGTTGGGGCGTCCATACTGGAAAGAATCCCACCAATCCTGAGCTGCTCCCTGGAGTTGACCAGAAGTATACAACACCTTCTCAAGATCATTGCATTGTGCTATGTTAAGTTGCTTCTCCACAGCACGCAACCATTCATCTGCCTCCATAGGGTCGGAGGCATGGGTGAGCACCAGTGGGCGACCCTTCATAAACTCTCCATGCTTATCTCTGACCTGAACAGGCGGTGGTACTCTTGCAGGTTCGTTATCCAAGCGTTGCATCATGGCTTACATTAACTGCGCTTGCATTCCCATCAATTGTTCCATGGTCATAGGTGGCGGTGGTGGTGGATTTATGAGAGCATAGCATCCACGACCACAGCCTCTGCCTCTTCCTCCTCTTGCGGCCATCTGCTTTCCAACAAATGCGCAAAATTTTAGAGATTTCCAATTTATAGAGAGCTTATAAAGATAAGGAACAATGCTGAAAGTTTTCTGGACAAGATTCAAATACAGCAGTTCAGTAAATCTGTTATAACTCGAGTTTCAGAGATCCAATAGAGGTGTACCAAGAACGATTGGAAATCTTAGGAGATCAGCTACAACTTTTATTTAGATCACTTTTACAGATTCTGAAATACACATGGTCATAAATAGAGCTAAACCGAATCTGTTCTGGGTTCCAGTCTGCGCAGGAACATCAACTTGTGACAGCTAGATCTCACAAACCTGAACAGCTATTGATGTGATTCTAGACACATTTGAAAGATACAGAAGTCTAGTTATCTCCACAAAAAATTCAGAATTTTTGGCAGCCTAGATTTCGAGATACAAGATAAAGAACACAGGCTACTCTAGAAAACAGCACAGCAGAGATAAGATAAAGCAAACCATCTACATTAAGATTTCATCTAAACTTAAGGTTCCAATCTATGGAAGTTGTGGACATGCCCACAAACTTCCAGCAAACAACCAAACTCCAAATCAACCAAGTTCACAAATTAAAACATCTAATCATCAAAGTTCACAAAGCCAGACAAGACTAAACATGAAACACGAACTAACAACGTCATAGCTTTAAAACAAGGCACCTAACATCTATGGGGCAGTGTCAATCATGGTGAATGACCGGCGCTTCTTCTTGTAGATCGGTGGCTGCCCAAGTTGAGCATGTAGTTCATCAACTTGCTTTTGGAGACGTCTCTCGGCCCTCTGTGATGCACGCAGCTCTCCCTTGACCTCTTCATCTACCCCCTGCATGGCATGGACATGTTGCACTGTTGCTTCCAGAGTTGGATCACTTTCTGGTGGTGCCAAGACCAGCTAGTTACCCTCATGATCATTGCGAGGAAGGAACCTAAAACGATCCTCCTTCATGGCCTCAAAACGATGACCATGGTAGTAGATGTTGGTGTCCTGCGCTGCATCTTCCATGCCATCCAATGCATGGGCCCTTCTGGCAGTGGCACGGTGGACAGTCTCCACCTCATGTCCATTCTTTATATCATTCCATGCGGTGACAACCAGCTCTACCTTCCAAAAGGTTGCCTCCAAAGGATGCTGGTACTCTGCACAATGATAGCTGATGGAGGCATGTAGATCGGGGTAGTAGTCATCCAGCACATGGGTGAGGAGGGTGTGGTAGTAGGCCATCTCCGGGGCTGGCTTGAAGTAGTACTTGCACTTCTAGCCTATCTCCTCATCCACCACAGGGACAGCTGGGGATGGCACAGGTGTAGGTGAAGTAGCTGATGACTCCTCGGGTGTAGCTACAGCAGGATAGACAGGTGCATCCGCTGGAGTAGGAGTAGGTGTAGGTGTTAGGGTAGCCATCTCCTCATCATCAGAGATGATCACAATCTCCTTCTCTGCCTGTGGAGAATGTGGGGTGAACAAGGCACAGTAGCCTGCAGTGCTGAGGCGGGCAGTCTTTGGGTTATGAGACATCTATAGATTTAAAGTGAGATAGAATTAGAATCAACAATTTTATATAATAGATTAAGGTATGAAAAGCATAAATGTTTTAGTAAAATAACAAGAATAAGACATTAAGCATGAAACCAGAGGAGCAAAGATGCTAAAACAACCGTTTCTAACTAGGCTTGCGTCCTACAGTCAACACGGCTTTGATACCAATTTGTCACACCCAATTTTAAGGATAAAATTGGATGCATAAAGCTCATGCGTGCCCAGGGATTAGTCATACACATAAGTCGACAAATTATAAAAAGTATCATCACGGTGTATCTTACATCACAGTTAATAATATCACATAGTCTTACACAACACAGCGGAAGATAAAATGTAAACTCTCTTGTGGAACTCCATCACAGGGAAGGTCAACTGGTTGACCACAAGTCTAATAATCCTTAGGAAACTCCTCATACCCGTTGTCATCTGTTACCCATCCTGGATTTTTATCCAAATATAGAAAGTAAACAAGCGTAAGTACTTCCCGTACTTAACAAGATAACATGGGGTTATGAAGCTCAAAAAGGATGACACTGGTTTACTGTAGTTAGCACTTTTAGTGAGTCAAGATTTTATTATCAAGTTTAATCAAGTTATGCTTAAGCTCCCATTTAATCCCACATAAGCAGATATCAGAATCATTTGCATCATATTATCATTGTATACCATCATAAATGAACCACAATGAGTAACTAGTTATTCTGTGAGTTTTCCAGGCCACTCGTGACCGTGAGAACAGCTGTTATAATAGTTTGTAACCCTCTGTAGAGGTGGTGCACATTCACCGCAAGTCATGATTCCCATATGCCCGGGTTAATGACTCCCATGTCACTGCCAAGGTGAGCGGGTAGGGTACACTATGAAGCCATTTCATAGGTTTCTCTAACAAGTTAGGGCCGCTAGGTTTCCTCGCAGGCAGATGTAAGAACCTCCCTTTCCTATGGCACATATCCATCGTGGCTAAACACATAGGAACAGAGGCAGCCCTATACCCAACGTGGCAAGCCCCTTTTGCGCCATAAAGATAACCTCTAACAAGCTAGAAAAGGGTCCTATTACTGAGCTAAAGTCAGAGCCATATGACTCTCACGGTTGCACTGTCAGTCCTAGCTTTTGCCGACAGATAAGTCCTTATGGAGGGCCAGGAGCAACATGATCAAAAGTCATTTGCACCTTCGCCCTATGGATCAGTTGTTATAAATCATGTTTTACTTTTAGTTCCATAAAGCCATTAACCATTGTATAGATCATGTTCAGTTAGAGCACTAGCAATCTACCCATATGCAATTAACCCATAGGAGTCAAGGAAACATGTCATCAAATAACTAGGAAGTCCTTATGGTTATCAAAGTTAGACACATGCACATGAGTGAATGATTAAAGTGAATAGGACATCAAGGTAGGCCCATGCTATACTTGCCTTGGTTCACAAACTCCTGCTGGTCCTGCTGGTCATCGAAGAACTCTTGATCTCCAATGTTCTCCTCACCGTCTGAACACAACCAACACAGCAACACACAACATTCCAGGAACATTCATGCAAAGCAAATAATCCTATAGTTAGAACAGTACACCAACAGTATAGAAAACAAGATAAAATGTTTATGAAAAGAATCTACGTCTCGCTACGATCACGTCAACGCAAAGTTCACGAAAATCAGATCTAAAACGCGAAAGTTATGAATTAAACGGGGTCTCCTATAGCACTTTATTTAATTAAACTTAACCATGAATTTTAAAAGTTGCAAACTTGATTAGCAATGGTACTAACATGTAGATTATGAAATTACGAAGCTAACGCAATTTGAACGGGTCAATTTGGAGCTAAAACGAAGTTTCTATGAGCAAAACAAATCTAGTGGCATTTCTGTAAATACTGAAAATGTATTTTGGACTAAAACCGCATACTTTACGTCTTCAAAACGAGAAAGCGTACTCTAGAAACATGCTTTGGACTGCGGGTTAGGACTTAGAAAAACTCAGGGTCTCTTAAGCAAAACTGCCAGGGCGAAAGGGTATCGGCTTCTGTGAGCCGTTGATCAAACGATGGAGGGCTCGAATTAGAGAGGGGAAGAGAGAGAAAGGGAGGCGCCGGCCAGAACAGTAAATCTAGCGGCAAGGCTCCATGGCCGATGGTGAGGTGGTCACTGGCGCGCGGGGAACAAGGCCTATAGGTCACGGTTCGAAGAACCAAGGGCACCAGGAGAAAGAGGGGGAGCAGGGGATCTCGACTAGGCCGATACGGTGGCCAGAGGACGCTGCTGACGCGGGGGTCACCATGGCCAGCGGCGAGAGCACACGGCCACACGCGAAACGGGCTCTAGAAGCCATGAAACGAGAAATAAACTGCACGGGGAGAGAGAGGGGAGAATGGCGAAGCTCATAGCGGGGAAAAACGAGGTCGACGGCGGCTCGGAGACGACGGACCACGTGGAGGCGGACGGTGGATCCCGATGCGCGCTGCGGCGATTGCTGTGGCATCCTCGGCGCCTGGCGAATGTGAAGAAAAGAGCGGGGAGGCAGCAGGGGTGCGCGCGGTAGTTCAGCACCCTTTAAATGAGGCCGAGGAGCAGGGCGACGCGACCACGACGCCAGGAGTGGACGGCGGTTGCGGCTTGGACTCGCGCGGCGGTTGCGGGTGGAGGGAGACGGCGCTAACGCACGGGCCCGATTCGTCAGCGGCTACGGAGAGGGAAGGGCGCGCGGCAACGGTTGCTGCCCGAGTGGGTCGGCCCAGGAAGGGAAGAGGGGGAAGGCGAGCGGGCCGCGGGAATGAAAAAGGCCAATTGGGCCGGAAGTGAGGAAGGGAAAGGGAGGGAAAATATTTCCTTTATCTTTTTTCTAAATAAATTTTCCAAATGATTTTCAAATTGAATTTGAATTCAATTCAAACTTTAGTCAATGCTAATCATTAAAAAACAAATGTGCAACAGCATGAATGCATAAAAAGGTTACTAACCTTATATTTGATTTTATTTTCACAAAAATTATTTCTTTCCTATATTTCAATGCTCACATAATAACATAATTAAATCGAATTTTCTTATTTCAAAAGACTGAAATTTTTGGGTGTTACAGGTTTGCATACCTCTTATCACTCGGTGCTTGCGCACACCATTGTTGTACATCGGAGGGGCTTGTAGTCTTGTGAGATCACAGCAACCGTGTTTGTGGTGTGGCTGCCACCGTGTACCAAAGGGAATAGGGCCCGCGGTGGTTCAGCCAGAAGCTTGATAGTAAAGACGGCGGGGAGCATCCGGAAGAGGCTTGCCGAAAGGCATGTCAGAGACCCACTTGCGCGTGGGGAAGGTTCGAGGCTATCCACGGAGTTACCCGACCAGGAGCTTGGCCCTTACGAGGAATTCCTTGCGAGGGGCTCCAACGAGGACTAGAGGGAAGCTTGCGCGCTTTTCGATGCCTCGGTAAAAATACCAGAGTCGTCGACGGGAGTTTGCATATCTCTACCTTACTCTTTAGCTTCCGCATTTACATTGTTTGTATAACTCCTTTTGTGGTAGAGATAGCAATACACTAGCAAAACCATTGTTGCACATTTAGATAGATTACTTTCTTGCATATGTTTTGACTATATGAAATAAGATGCCATAGTTTAGAGTTAGACTTTTAAGTTGTCTAATTCACCCTCACTCTTAGTCGTCATGGTCCCTTTCACTGTGAACGATCTTGTAGTGTACCCTGCCACACTCTCTTGGAAGAGGTGATGGCATATGGGAATCACGACTTGTGGGTAAAGTGTACAACCTCTGCAGAGTATAAAACTGGTATATCAGTCGTGCTCATAGACACGAGCGGCTTTGGACCCTTATGGAATGGATGAACACTAATGATTATTGTTATTGCTATACATTATTCTTGTTTACATGATCATGTTGTTATTATGGCTTATCTAAATTGTTGCTACTCAATTGCTAAAATTATGACTCACTAAGAGCTAATCGCAGTAAACCAATGTTAACTTTTTGAGCCTTATGAACCCCATGTTATATTGCTGAGTACGATATGTACGTTGCTTGCTTTACTTTTCTATACTTGGAAAAATCCTGGATGGGTACCAGATTGCTAGAGTCTGGACAAGATAGGCTTGTGATCAACCAGTCAGTTGTTCCCATGGATTTGGAGCTTTCACCTGAGGATTGGAGTGTTTTTCCATTATCTACTATATAAGGTTGTATTTTTTATATTAATAAGTTATATATTAAGCATTGTATATTGATATTACTCCTTATTTGTAGTTATATGTGCTGATTTTGTCCTTGAAAGCAGGTGCTACATTGTATTACCGTTGCCAGAGGGATAGGGGCAAGTAGATGGGACTTGACGACATCTCAATAGGGGTGGGGTTTGGTTGTGCGCAAGATGAGGGTCTGACTTTCATCTAACGAAGCACCTTGGGCATGCCAGCCGACACTGCATTCGAGAAGAATGGAGAGGCAAAAGAGGAGAAGAGGGATCACAAACGTATGGGAAGTTGAGTGAGCGTGAATGCTACTATTGGCAGATCTAGAAAGAGACATTAAGGAGCACGGGCTGAAACTCATAATTTTCTAGCTTAAGCCTCTCATTCCAAGCTTTCATGGCTACAAAATTTGTTGGATAGACTCAAGGGAGCTCCATGCTTCTTATGGCGGTACGGGGCCTCAAGCTCCAACCAGCTCTGGTGCTAGATCGCCTCTTGGGCAGTGTAGTGGTGGTTGTCGGATCAAGGGTTATTGTCGGCAAGTGAGTTAGGAAGGGGATGGAGGTGAACCCATCCTCTATCCATGGTCATAGTTTACGCAAACTCTATTGGGCGACGGGTCACGTGGTCATAGTTTACGCAACCCGGTCGTGCTGGCGACTCGACTGGCAGTGAGCGAGGCGGCGGGGGTGCCGCCGAGCGGATGGTGCTGGGAATCCGGTTGGCCTAGACCGGTGTGGTGGGAGCGACAAGCCAAAGCTTGCCCTTTGACTGGGATTAACGGAGGGCGGGGTGGAGTGACGAGGGTGGTATGGTGGGCTATTCGGCCGGCTATGAGAGAGCCGCTGGCCAGGGGTGTCGGGTGAGGAAGGCGTTGGGACAGGCATGACATGGCGTGGGGAAGACGACAGGGCTGAGCATGAGGAAGATGAGGGGCCGAGGTCGTGCTCTTCCATAGAGCGCGACGGGTAATGCACTCCTATAGTTTACATCTGTCTAAGCAAATTTGAAGCTTTGATTCACACGAGAGGTCACTATTTTTTTAAAAAAATAAAATGATAAATGGGCACACCACAAACATACCTTGTACTTTGAAATGCATCGTCCCTGGTCCCTACGTTGCAAGAGTGTGTATTACTAGATGAGAACTGCCTAAATATCTTGTATTGGATGCAGATGCAGCTGATCCTGATCGTACGTACCTCAAATATTTTGAGAAAGGACAGTGCTTGTTTAGTTCCCAAAAAGTTTCCTAAAAAGTGCTATAGTAGTTATCACATCGAATCTTACGATACGTGCATAGAGCATTAAATATAGATAAAAAAAACTAATTGCATAGTTTGGTTGGAAATTGCGAGACAAACGTTTTCAGCCTAATTAGTCCATAATTGAACACTAATTACTAAATAAAAACAAAAGTACTACAATAGCAAAATTCCCAAAATTCGTGAACTAAACACTGCCTAACAAAAAGGAAAAAGGGACTGAAGCAGCTAGCCTGTCACGGTCACGGACGCTTGTTTTGACTGCCGACGCGTGGGAAAGCAAGCGCATTCGGATGCATGCATGATAGATCGATCTTTGTCTCAAGGGCGTGGAAAAGTCGGGCCCCTTTTCCTTCCTTGGCAGCCAAGATTGTTTTATTTGAGACGTGTCGTTGTTGATTTGATACCTCATTCCTTTAAGTTCCCCAGATATGAATCAGAAAGGTGACAATGATAGAGTCATTTTTTGTGGTCACCAACAAGTATTAAATTGTTGCTGCTGTTGATATTGTCTTGAAGTTGTTGACGCGGAGGTCATATATACTCAGTTAATGGGCTCGTTCGCTTCGCTGAAAAAAAACAAGCTAAAATATTGTTCCAACTGATTTATTGCGAGAGAAAAACATCGTTTCGACTGAAAAAACAAGCTAAAAAGAATGGACTATAAGAGAAACGAACATGGCCAATATATAAAAAGAAAGAACAGAGAAACTTGTCAGTTTCACATGATCGATGTCTCAAGTGCACGCTTGTGCCTTATTATTATATATATACAGAAGAAGAATAAAAGAAGCTATAGCAAGGGGTAGGGCGATGGATATGCTCTAGCACATGATGCATGAATAGTTTCCAGCTTGTGTTATGTTGAGTATATATTGATGAGCTGCAAATCAATTTGGTAAAGACTATTCTACCCACTTTCCCTGACTCCTCTGCAGTCTGCACGGATTGGACGAATTAAAAAAAACAAAAAAACTAGACACACCAGTTTTAGAACTGAACTGACTCAGGTCCGTTCAATAGAAAAACACTTTCATTCCGGTGAGGCCCAAGGTCGATACCTGATTGGGCTTAATCCTCGGACCACATGCGACCATCTCAGCCCATGAATATGGATAGGCCAGGGAATCATCCAGTTCTTCAAAAAATTTTTGAAAAAAAAGAAAGAAAGGCCTTACAGGTGCTCGGGAGAAGAACTGCGCGGCGTAGCGGGCCGGGTTTGGTAGGAGCCTGGAGGTGCTGTTCTGGGCCGTCGAATCTTGTCGGCCCGGTTTTCGCGTTGCTGATCGTACTGGAGCGGCCTGTAGCGGTTCAGGCGAGGGCGGGTTTTGAAAATTTGAATTGCCGCCTCCAAGGACATGTGCGCGCTGCGCAGAGCGCCTGCAGCTCAGGATGAGTTGGCTGGCAAACGCAAAAATGCGTTACGCACAGTGTTTTTAGCTACCAAAACACTCCTTCAACTGGAAGACCGAACCCAGATACCTATTCTGGGTATTCGGCGATTCGGTTGGCAAATCTGCGTCGTCGAAGAGAGACGACGCAAACGTAGTGGTGGGCCCGTAGGAGCCGTCGGGGCAGGGTGCGGCTGGCTCGACTCGACGAGGCGGATCCGCGGCGGAGCGCGGCCAGCGGGGCGAGGCGGGCTCGAGGCGAGGAGCGCCCGGAGCGGCGCGGCGTGGCGAGGCGGATTCGGGTTGGAGTGGAGTGGAGGAGGCGGGCCACCGCGGGAGGAGTTGACGAAGAAGAGAGCGCCAAGGTCTGCCGCCGGGCGCGAGCTCGGGGGAGCCGCCGCCGCAGCAGGGGCAACCCTCGCCCTGCGCCACGCCCGCGCCCTCGCTGTTGCGCTGCCGCGTCGGGGCCCACCCTCGCCCTGCGCCCATGGCCACAACTGGGGCCTGCCCACGCCGGGGGACTCCCACGCCTGGGCCGCCTGCGCAAGGCTACCGGGCCCTGCCTGTGCCGGTGCACCGCCACGCCGAGGGGCGCCCGCGCCAGGGCCCACCTGCGCCTCCCTCTCCCAGACCCAGACCCAGTCCCAGCGCTGCTGGCCGTCTCGTCGTCTTCCTTCCTCCTCCGCTTCCGCCTGTAGATGCTCGGGCGGCATTGATGAAGGTGGGGCCGTCTTCCGCGAGGGCGCCGGCGCCGGTGCATAGATGGGGAGCCGAGGCCGGCAGCCGACACGCCCTCCCTCGAATCGGGATCTAGCAGGTGGCCACGCCCGCCTTGCCTCGGCGGCTCAAGGCCATGCGGACGGCGCCGGAGAGGAGAGCGTCGTTCGGTCAGGTAGAGATCTGGAGGAGCGCGATGGCTGGGCCCTGCCTGCCTGGGGCATCTGGCGCAAGAGGAGGTTCCGCCGACGAGCGCTGGCGAGGTGCTGCTGCCGCCTGGGGAGAGAAGAGAGTGAGGGAGCGTGGAGAGAGAGCACGGATATTTTTTTGCCGGATTTGGGGCTCATCCGTTGGAGAGGTCAAGAATGTAGTGCGTAGCTTTTTTTTTACTGTGCGGTACCTAAACGGTGAAATGGGTATCCGATTTGAGTCACGCTGTTGGAGTCAGTCTAAGCCAGCTGAAAGTACCGTTGACTGATTTATTGTGAGAAAAAAATATTGTTCGTTGATTGAAAAAGTACGGCTTATAAGTCAAGCGAACAGGACAGATCATCCTGGAAGGGGTGAGTAAAATCTGTCCTTAAGGACAAGTGGTCTCCTGCTGTGCCATTGGATTAGGTTAATGAAGACTAAATCAATGCGCTATTAGTTAATCTCTATCAAAGTAAAAGATGAAAGCTACTACAATCTTATCCATCCACCAGAGCTTTACTGACAATTGTGGATTCTAGACTCTATTTCCCTCTTTTCTCTGGAGATGTACGTGGTGCCTTTCCTCCTCCAAAGATAGCTGCAACTCAACCATGCAACCTAGTTCCATTCCAGACTCGATAATAAGCAAGCACTCAACCAAACCTGGTGCGATGATCCATAAATAATATAATAATGCAGCCATGACGTAAATACTACTAGTATTACTAGTCGATCAACCCTCGCACGGGCTAGGATTTTATGAGATATAGCTATTAGTTATTGTTTAATACATATGATGAATAAAGAATTACTTATATTAAATTTATATTTTTGTCTTTGTTTATTTTCTAACATAATAGATACTCATAATCTATATCCAATTATCATTAACTTATTAATACCTTTTTTTGCAAGGGACTGATGTTTAAATTGTTTTCACTCATATTCATATTTTTTCATACAATTAGTATGAAACCTTACCATTTACTACGGTGGTTATTGTTGCATCATGTTCACGAAATCATGAATCTGAATTTTGATCAAATTTTGTTCTTATTGACTCTAAAGATCACTACTACAGGAATCAATTTGCGCAGCGTGGCCAAAATGCGCTCCGTGGCGGGCACCTCTTTTGCCCGCCACGGTTAACCGGTGGCCGGCCAGCGAGACCGGCCACCGGGGCGCCCGCTACGGGAAATTGGTTTACCGCGGCGGGCAACCTTACCTGCCCGCCGCAGGAAATAGTTATTTACCGCGGCGGGCGGTATGAATCGCCCGCCGCGGTTAATACGGTTTACCATGGCGGGCTCTTTAAACTGCCCGCCGCGGTAAAGAGTTGATTTACCGAGGCGGGCGTTTTATGTTACCCGCCACGGTAAAGCCTGTACAAATACAGAGCACAGACCCTCCATCTTCTCCACGGGTCTTCCTCTCTCAAAACTCATGGGGGAGGTTTTGCCCTAAAATTTGAGGAAACTTTTGAT
Source organism: Miscanthus floridulus (assembly GCF_019320115.1). Taxonomy (NCBI): domain Eukaryota; kingdom Viridiplantae; phylum Streptophyta; class Magnoliopsida; order Poales; family Poaceae; genus Miscanthus; species Miscanthus floridulus. The sequence goes on from NC_089583.1 coordinate 19,590,107, forward strand.
TTGAGTTGAAGGGCTTGGATTTGAGGGAGGAGGACATCATAAGAGGTTCATAAAGGCTCTCCCTCTCTCCTTCCATCCTCTCTCTCTATTTCCATCACCTAGAGTTCTCTTTAGATCTAGATCTAGATCTAGATCTAGATCAATTTTAATGGAAAAAATGATGTCATGTATTTCTTTAACTTTAGATTCATCATAGATGCATGCTTCATCTTTCACATCGTCATTTCCTCTCTTTTTCATGATTTTGGACGTAAAAATCATCAATTTCTCCTAATTCTTCTTTATTTAATGTTGATTGTGATGGATAATGTTCGCAGATATGATGGATAGATCGGAATGGATGTACCGGATCGATAGAGTGAATGATCCACGGTACCTCTTTGAATTAAGGAAGTTTATTGCGGTTGGTAAAGCTCACCGTGAGAGACTGAAGCCGATGACAACCATATGTCCATGTTCTCGTTGCAAGAACCTGAAAGCCCACCGAGACAGCGAGGTGCAAACTCATTTGATCATGTATGGTTTCGTCGAGGGCTACACAGTCTAGACATTTCACGGCGAAAGAGTTGGTGCGAGTGGCGGTGCATCTGGAGTGAGCTCTTCGACGCCGACGACGACAGCACCACCGGTGAATAAAGATCCTTCCGCAGCAGCTGCTCCAGCCGACAGTGACAACAGTTGTCGTGATTACATCACGGTGGATGATCTAATGCAAGACATGGTCGACAAAGCCGGCGACGGTGGTGATGGTCAGGATACTGTGAGCCAACCCGAGGATGTGCAGCTTGTTGAAGATCTAGTCAAACACTTCGATGAAGACGACGTTGTGTTGGGTTGCCCAAAGTGGTTGGAGAATTTCAGAGAGTTGAAGCAGGCGGTAGTTGATCCTCTCTATAAGGACGGCGGCGATTGTCCAAAGGAGTGCACGGCGCTCCGTTTTAACCTCCATATGTTGATGTTGAAGGCTCGTCATGGTTGGTCTGACACTAGCTTCAATGAGTTGTTAAGCTACCTTGCCACCACGTACCCAATGGCTAACAAGGTGCCCGCCAATACTTATCGGGCCAAGAAGCTGATCCGGCCAGTGGCGATGAAGCTTAGAAAGTTTGATGCATGCCCTAACCACTGCATCATGTATCGGGGCAATGAGTATGAGAATTTGACGAGTTGTCCGCACTGCGGCTTTAGTCGGTACAAGAAAAATGCTGGTTGTTGCGTGGATGCAGAAGACGAGGGAGGCTTACGGGGTGGTCAGAAGAAGAACAAGAAGGGGGCAAAGAAGAGCAGTGTGGCCAAATAGATCTCAGCTCAGCAGGACGATGAAGAAGAGGGTTACACGCACAGGAAAAATCCAGCACTGTCGGTGTGGTACCTGCCCGTGACCGATCGCCTGCGTGCAATATTCGGGAACCTGGACGATGCCAAGCTCATGTCCTGGCATGCATCAGCTGACCGCCTGAACGACGATGGCAAGCTACGGCACCCATCCGATGGCAAGCAGTGGAAGGATTTCGACGAGGCCTACCCGGAGTTTGGTAAGGAGCCCAGGCATGTTAGGTTCGCGCTAAGTACTGACGGGATGAACCCGTTCGGTGAGCTTAGTAGCTTGCACAGCACTTGGCCCGTCGTGCTCACCATGTACAACCTACCTCCCCATCTATGTCAGAAGCGTAGGTACCTTATGCTGACCATGCTTATCTCCAGACCGAAGCAGCCCGGTAACGATATAGATGTGTTCCTGGAGCCGTTCATGGAGGAAATAAAGATACTATTTGATGTTGGGGTCTAGATGGTGGATGCATCCCGCAAGGAGAAGTTCACACTAAAAGCAATCATCTTTGTCACCATCACCGATTACCCCAGTCTCTTCTCACTATCGGGGCAGATCAAAGGGAAGACCGGCTGCGTAATTTGCATCGACGGGACCTGCTACACTGTCCTTAAGGGATCCAATAAGATGGTGTACATGAGGCATAGACGGTTCCTCACAAAAAATCACAGGTATAGAAGAAGTATTATGAACAAATACTTTGACAATCAGGACGAGCCGTAGCGTGATCAACCGACGTAGACTAGTTGGGGGACAAAGGTGTATGAGATGGTCAAGGACATGGATCAGGTGGAGTTTGGAAAGAAGAAGAAGCCGCCTAAAGAGGGGAGCAAGTAGACAAGGAAGCGAAAGCAGGACCAGACGGAGGAAGTCCCCGCCGCCGTTCCTTTCAAGAAGAAGTCAATTTTCTTCAAGTACCAGTCGTATTGGAAAACACTGAATACACCCCATGCCATCGACTGCATGCACCTGGAGAAAAATGTCTTTGAAAGCACGATTGGTGTCCTGCTGGACATCAAGGGCAAGACAAAGGATGGTATCAAGTCACGGACGGATCTTGTCAATCTGGGCATCAGGCCGGACCTTCACCCGGGACCGCCTCAGAACGGTAAAGTCGATATCCCGGGTGCAGCTTGCAACCTAACGCAAGACGAGAGGACGGCTTTTCTTAAGTTGCTTAGGGGTATCAAGGTGCCGACTGGTTCCTCTTCCAACATCAAGAGCCTGGTCTCCACGAAAGACCTCATAATGACCGGCTACAACTCACACGACTGCCACGTCATGCTGATGATGTTCCTACCAATTGCGATTAGGGCTATCCGTCTAGAGTACGTGAAGATGGTCATCACATGGATGTCATACTTCTTTAATCGCATCACCCAGAAGGTCATTGATAAGGCTGAGCTGCCTGCCCTGAAGGAGTTCATCGCGGAGACCCTTTGCCAGCTCGAGATGTGCTTTCCACCATCTTACTTTGATATTATGCCACACCTAATGATGCATATGGTCGATCAGATCCATCAACTAGGCCCTGTGTACCTACACTAGATGTGGACGTACAAGCGGTTCATGTCCACCCACAACAGATACGTCCATAACCACGCTTACCCGGAGGGCTCTATGATCGAGGCATACACAATGGAGGAGGCCGTGAACTGGTGTATGAGGTACATAAGAGATGGGAGGGTGATTGGGCTGCCTGTCCATCACCACAAAGGCAAAACCTCAGGGATGGGGTGCACAGGCCGAAAAGTGCGCACCGATGTGGCAAACCGAATGGTGCAAGAAGTTCATTACAGCATTCTTCATCAGTTAGTGAGCATGGAGAAATATATTGAAAAGAACCTGGAAGAGATCCGCGCCGCTAATGATGGACAACGCACGGAGGCATGGGTCCAGAACCATCACAAGAGCAATTTCATAGAGTGGCTCAAAGAGCAACACATACCCCTTGAAGGATGCCCTGATGAAGATACGGAGACCGTTAAGAGGCTTGTGTTAGGCCCATCTAGCCAAATCACCACGTGGCAAGGGTATGACGTCCAGGGCTACAGGTTCCACACGAAAGACAAGGACAAGAAGAGCTCGGCATAGAACTGCGGTGTTCGATACGAGGGCGAAGAAGAGTACACGGGCCAGAGGAGGCAATACTATGGGCAAGTCGAAGAAATATGGGAACTTGACTACGGCCAGAACCTACGCATAACCGTCTTCCATTGCCAGTGGGTCAAACCGAATGCGGTTGTAGTGGACAGTTATGGGCTAACCACCGTGGACCTCAAAAGTATCGGCTACAAAGATGACCCGTGGGTACTAGCAACCAATGTCGCACAAGTGGCCTACTATATATATGCAGAGGACCCAAAAAGGCATGTGGTTGTGTCCGGAAAGCAGCGGATTGTGGGAGCTGATGGGGTGCAGAGTCCCGAACAATACAACAACTACGCAGAGCTTGAGCTTTTTACCGATCATCCAAAGAAGATCAAGGCCGTCGAGGACCGATTCAACAAGTCCAGGATGATGCCGTGGGCCTGCCCCGATGGTGAGAAGAGGACGGTGAAAGCACCTGCACCAAAATGATTTATGTATCCCGGAGACATATATATGTAATAATGTAGTGGACTCTATATGTATCCCAGAGACATATATGTAATAATGTATCCCAGAGACTCTATATGTAACAATCCCAGATACTCTATATGCATGCATCAATCTACTACCACTACTCTACTACTACTACAACAATCTACTACTGAATCTACTACTACTACTCAATCTACTACTCTAACTGATGAACTGATGATCTTTACCATGGTAAAACAAACATGCCCAAACATGAGTTGAACAATAATGCTCCTATTTTATTTCCTATCCACACACGAATTTTTTTCCCCAAACATAAATATAAGATTTGAGTATTTAAATATGGATATAGTATCAGATGTTGAATATCCGGACTTGGATACGGACAGATCTGAACTCCTCTATACGAATTTGGTCTCGCATACGGTCGAAAAATATCCGTACCATTTGCACCCAGCTGAATGAAAATAGCTAATGAATTATGTTAGTATAGACTAGTTTCATCTTCATGAGACTTAAAATAGCTAATGAATTCTGAACTGATGATCTTTACCGCGGCGGGCATATAACAGAGCTCGCCACGGTTAATAGATTAACCGCGGCGGGCAACTTAACCACCCGCCGCGGTAAACATTTCTTGCGGTGGGCTGTTACGTTGCCCGCCACGGTTAATCGCAACCTATATAAGCCGTCCCCACCCTTAAAATTCTAAGCCTTTCGTGCGGTTTAGTTTTACCCCGAAGGGCTGCCAAAATCTCACGCCGTCGCCGCCATCTCCACCGCCGATTGAGCTCCTCCGCGCACCGACCCCCGCCCCCATTCTCCTCCCCGTGCTCGGTCCATGCCCCTGTCCTCCTCTCCCTTACCCGCGCCCTGCCCCCGTGCTCCTCCGGCGCTCCGTCACCGGAACCCTAGTGCCGGCCACTGAGAAGTCTCGCGCCATCGCCGAGCTCCTCCATGCTGGGCCCCATCCCCAGAACCATTGCTCTGGCCACCGAGCTCCTCCGTGCTGGGCTCAATCCCCTCTTGGAGTCTTGTTTCATGTTGCTTAGAGCACGCACAGCAAAATCCGATCAGCCCCAAGTTACGCGCGGTGATCCTCTCTCTCCTTTGCTGATTTGTAGATCGATTCTCCTCCCTAGGCGTGATCTATGGTTAAGACCTAGGCGGTGCCATGGTGGGGATCCTCATCGCTTCTGTTCGTGGATGGCTCATGGCTAGGGTTAGAACTTTTGTGTCGATTTGATAGGTTCCACTGACTTTTATCACTTTTGTGCGAATTATATTGGGGTGGGGGGTTAATTGCTTGATGACATGATGATCTAGGAACTACGGCCATCTTCTAGGCGACTACAGTACTAGATATGAATCGTATCTCGTGATAATTATTTATTTGGCTTATTGCTATGTTAGTAGTTTTTTAATTCCCGATGCAGATACGATCTAGTCAATCCTGTTTTTGTTCAACCTTATGATCCTGTCCTTATGGTTATGGAATTAGATGGGTGTGCCTGATTTCATTCCCAAACCTCTGGTAGGTCGATAGGTTTGTGTGCCTGGCTGATTCGTCAAGTAAAAATCAGTTTTGTTGCTTTGCCCCTCTAGAATCTTTTCAGTTGAATAATCACCTAAACTGGGCTTATTGAATTTGGATCTGTATGTCTAGGGTCAGTTTTGTTGCTTTTGGTCTCTTTGCTTTGCCCCCTCTAGATCACAATTATTGATGGATGGATGGATATGTGCTATGATAGTCGAAGATGTATGTTGTAGCTGTTACCTGAGAAAGTTTTCATTGTTGTCAATCTGCATGCTTAGGAGATACATGAAGGCTTATATGCAGTTGATGCTATAGCTTTTGCCTGTGAACACTACTAGTATACTGCCTACTACTACTCCCTCCTCCTCTACTCCTCTACTCCCTCCTATACTACTAGTATACTACTACTACTGCCTACCTCTACTCCCTCCTATACTACTACTAGTATACTACTACTACTACTGCCTACTACTACTCCCTCCTCCTCTACTCCTCTACTCCCTCCTATACTACTAGTATACTACTACTACTGCCTACCTCTACTCCCTCCTATACTACTACTAGTATACTACTACTACTACCTACTACTACTCCCTCCTCCTCTACTCCTCTACTCCCTCCTATACTACTAGTATACTACTACTACTGCCTACTACTACTCCCTCCTCCTCTACTCCTCTACTCCCTCCTATACTACTATTCTACTACTGCTGCTCCTGTTTTTGATTTGTGAAAGGTTTTTGTTTAATGGGGCTGGTTCCTTTTTTGGCATATGCAATGATGAACTTTTTTGGCATTTGCCTCTCTTGCTTGTCATTGGCAGTTTGGCATTGCCAATTGCCATGATGGCCGGGCTGGGGGCATATGAGCAGTCCTTTTACTCATAGCACAGGCCATGCCATTTGATGTATGCCCCTCATCTAGGATCTCATCTGGGGTGAACTTTGCCATCCCCATCGACACTGTGGTACAGTCGGTACCAAGCCTAATAGTATACGGGACCTCTGTGAGCAACAGGTTTTAACTCTGCTGTACATTAATCCACTGCCTACACTCTACTACCTACACTCTACTGTCTACTGCCTACACTCTATAGCTTGATGCAAATTTTTTGATTTGTGAAAGTTTTTTGAGATGGCTAGCTACTACTTATCCCCTTATTGGTACTCTACTGCTTGATGCAAAATGGTACTTGTATTACCTATTTCTCTCTACCACTGTTGTCTTACTACTGCTGCTGCTACTCTGAATTCAACTGAACTACTATACTACACTTGGTGAATTTTGAACTGCTATACTACTGATCTATGATGCTTTTGGTGAACCGTAGTATTTGAATTCAATTCTTTTTGTTGCCTATGATGCCAAAGAAATTTATGACAAAATTCTGAGCATATGCCACTGCCTATGATGCACCTTGCCTTTAAACTAATTCTGAGCTAAATTTGTGAGAATTTTGAGATGAATTGGTCACTCTGCTGCAATTTTGCCAAATTTGATATAATTTGTGAGAATTTTGAGATGAATTGGTCACTCCCTCCTATACTACTAGTATACTACTACTACTGCCTATCTCTACTCCCTCCTATACTACTACTAGTATACTACTACTACTGCCTACTACTTTCTAGTAGTATACTACTACTAGTATACTACTACTACTGCCTACTACTACTCCCTCCTCCTCTACTCCTCTACTCCCTCCTATAATACTAGTATACTACTACTACTGCCTACTACTACTCCCTCCTCCTCTACTCCTCTACTCCCTCCTATACTACTAGTATACTACTACTACTGCCTACCTCTACTCCCTCCTATACTACTACTAGTATACTACTACTAGTATACTACTACTGCCTACTACTTTCTAGTAGTATACTACTACTAGTATACTACTACTACTCCCTCCTCCTCTACTCCTCTACTCCCTCCTATACTACTAGTATACTACTACTACTGCCTACTACTACTCCCTCCTCCTCTACTCCTCTACTCCCTCCTATACTACTATTCTACTACTGCTGCTCCTATTTTTGATTTGTGAAAGGTTTTTGTTTAATGGGGCTGGTTCCTTTTTTGGCATATGCAATGATGAACTTTTAAACTTATTGCTGAGGCAGTGGCATATGCAATGATGTGAACCCTTTTATGCTGAGGCAGCGGCGATGATGATCGAGTGCCCCCGCTAAACTAGGATGGCTTGTATACCAGATACAAGCAACCAGTTTAAAAGCGATGTGATGACAATGGGGCAAATCTGAGCCAACTACTACTACTTTACTACTCTAGTACTACTCTACTTTACTACTCTAGTACTACTCTACTTTACTACTCTATAACTATGTCTATACAACTAAAATATGTATTCATTGTAGCTTTCCAATGGTGAAGGAACCGATAAGCGAATGGCGCGACCCTACCCCTAGTGCATCATCATCAACTAGCCTCGAGAGCCAAGTGTCCGTGACCCTGAAGCCAACAAAGAAACGTTGTATAGAGGACGAAGATGATCCGACCTACCAACTGAGGGACGACGAAGTTGAAAGTGCGCGGTCTCCAAACCCTAAACAGATGCCGGTGGTGCCTCGAGAATTGAATTTTGAGGAGGAACAAGTCAGTGACAAAGAACCCCCCGCTCCATCTCCAACCACTTTAGACAAGTCTAGTGGTCAGAGGACAAAGCTGAGAAGGGGGGAACACGGGAGGCACCGGAGGGAAATCCACGGCGAAGTCCATGTGATCCATGAGGTGGGACCAAAGGGAAACCCATTGTCACCACCCACGGTCCTTGCCAAGTTCAGCAACCAGGTGGCATGTATAGTCAAGGACAAGGTGGAGATCACTTGGGAGGAGTGGAACAATGTCCCGGTCGACTACAAGATGCATATCTAGGGTGAGGTGACGAGGAGCTTCCATTATCCCAAGGACGCTGATCTGGACAAGTGCAGGGAGTGGGTCATGCACATGGCAGGAAGAGCCTTTAGAAACTTCAACTCCATGCTGACTAGGTACTACCTGAAGCTAGGCAAGTCACCCTGTGTCAAATACACTATGGTGAAGGAACATCACTGGGAAGAGTTCTGCAAACAAAGAACAACAGAAGAAGCAAAGGCAAAGAGCGCCAAGTTCAGCGCACTCGCGAAGAAGAACCTGCACCCCCACCACTTGGGCATGACTGGGTTTGCTGGTAAGAGGCCCCAGTGGCGGGAGGAAGAAAGGGCTAGAGCTACCACCGGGCTTCTCGATCTATACGACGGTGTAGACTTGAGGGCTAAGGACTTCATTTATGCCCGCAAGCCGAAGAAGCTCAAGGAGGGCGCGAGTAAGTTCAATGAGCCTAAGTTCAAGGAGGTGGAGAGGGCTCTCATCGAGGTCGCTAAATCCAAGGATAGCTTCAAGGTTCGTAGGGGCCAGGACTTGCTGACCCTGGCGCTGGGAAACCCCGAGCACCGTGGCCGTGTCCGTGGCATGTCGTCGAAGATGAGCTAGAACTTAGTGGAGTCATGGCAATCCGATGCTGCCACATACCGGTCAAGGCAGAGGTATAAGGAGGGCATCTTTCAGAAGGGCTATGATCAAAGCGTGGCCGAAATGATCAGTCGGCCCATAAAAGAAGCCTTCACGAGCAATGACCCAGATATGGTGTCGATGAGGTCATAGATGCTTCGCCAGGCTGGCGTGGCCGTGCCTCAAGTTCCACAAGGGCAGACACTGCCGATGATCGAGGATCGCCCAAGGCACCCCGTCGACGACATCCGGCAACCCATGCACGTCCACCTCAACATCCCATTCGGCAGGGCGAAAAAGTTGACCGTGGGTGAGCGTTACATGCACCCCAAAGAAGATATCAAAGATTTTAAACAAGACCAGATCCCTGCCAACTATGCTGCCGTGATACTTACATGGTATGCGACCCAATACGAAGAATTTGAAATGGAATATCCAACTGCACAAGGGGTAATGATCCTTGGAGCTGCCATTGGTTCTAAAGTCCTGTGGAACAACGACGACATAGAGATCATTCTCTCGACGTCGACTTCTACGCCGATGGCGACACCAGCATCACAACCATCCGTTGCCGGATCTTGTCCCCCCGATGATCCAGATCACGGCGACAACGATGACGAAGGCAATGGCGGGGATGACAAGGGAAGGAAGTCACCCCGAGGCACAAGCCCTCACCCTCGTTCTCCTCCTCCAACAACAAGTCCACCTCCACCTCCCGACAGTCCGTCTAAGGGCACAAGCAAAGGACTAGGAGGCACGGAAGAACCGGGGGCAAAGACACCGCCTGTTGCCATTGCGAGCACAAGCCACTGTCCTCCACCGCCAGCGAAGACTAAAGGCAACCAAGGGCATCTCACATACTCACTTGAGTTCAAAAGGTATGGTAGCGGCCAGCATAATTTGCTAATAACTTTTCTTTGCCATAATATGGTACTAACATTTCTATCCCAGGCCGAGATCACCTTTCCATCTATTTCCTGAATCGGGTGACTGCCCCGGCCATTACGAGCATGGGAAGTTCATGATAACCAAGGCCCAGCTCATCGACAAGGAAAGGTGGGAGACAAGGAGGTTTCATCTCTGGTACATGGAAGCGGCAAAAGCTAGCCTACATGGTTTTCTAGTCAAGGTTGTGGCGGAGTACTTCCACTTGCCCGACAATGATGTAGAACTCCCTGTGGACTTCCACGACATGTACAGACTACTATGGGAACAAGACTTTGACATCGCCCAAGTCACCTTGTTCTCTATGTAAGTGATGAATTGCGAGTTTCACATATCACCTGCCTTTGAATCGGTCAAGACTACTTATATATGCCACGATGGCTTGTCCTTGCAGGTTGATGGCCTATATATCCAAGGAACTAAAACTTGATGTTATCTATCTATCTCCAATGCATATTGCTCAAAGAGTCATCATTGGTTACCACCTAGATGACAATCATCCAACCATGAAAGACTTGACCAAGCGACAGAGAGAGGCGCACAGGAAGAAACTGATGGACAATGAGAAGTTGAACATTTCAAGGTACATACTAGGAGCAATGAAGAAGATCAGGAGAAATGGGTGTATCGTAGCTGCCTACCACTTTGGGTAAGTCGAAGACATGCCTGTAGAGATAAGTGGGTAGCTAGCTAGTATTATTATTTCTCATCGTAACCTGTATTTTGTTTCAATAGCGCAGCCAAGGCCTCGAGGGTCACTGGGTTGCATTTATCATCTACCCTCAGGATGGCAGGGCCTGCGTATTTGATTCGTTGAGAATGCCAAACTTAAAAGGGTACAAGGCCTTTGAAGATTGCCTCAGAGTGTAAGTGACTGAACTATCTTCTCATATGCGTTCTAATGCCCTGCCTAATACTAGTACATTTCGTATAGCGCTTATAAGGAGTACATGAAGGATCCTAAATGCTATGATCAAAGAACAGAGAATTTTAAGGCTAAGCATAAGAACCGCATCAAAATCAGACGCAACTTTTCGGTAAGTATTTGAAAGGTTTAATTGTGCTTTCTGTTCATAAGCGTTCTAATGCATGTATTCTAATGCTTGTGTATCGATCATGCAGTGTGCTAAACAATCGATAGGATCACAAACCTGTGGCTTCTACGTCTGTGAGTACTTGAGGGAGTGCAAGCAGTACAGCAGCAGTTGGAGGGTGCTCAAGAATGGATTGAACTGGTGGAGAGACGTGCAGAGCACCCAACACTCCTTCAAGCAGACAAAGGCGGACATATGTAAGTTTGTCTTAGACAAATGCGTGCTTGAAGGGAGCACGTTCTTCAATGAGAACAGCCAGCTAGCGATTTTACCGGAGTACGAGAGGCTGAGGAAATGGCCCATGATGATGCGTCCGCAAGATTACTCCTTAGGGCATGTATAACGACTTTAATATGTAAATGTAATGAATTAACGATGACAAGAATAACTAAGTGAATGTATATATATGTATATTATCTCATGTGTAATGCCTGCATACTTTTTAAGTTTAATCTGTGAAATCTGGATGTGATTTGAATTTGAATTTGAATTTGAATTTATATGCCTGTTGTATTTTTTTAATTCAGGAAATAATTTACCGAGGCGGGCAAATAATAATGCCCGCCACGGCTAACGAACATAACCGTGGCGGGCCACGAAAGGTGTCCGCCGCGGTAAAATAATTTACCACGGCGGGCGATGCAACGTGACCGCCATGGTAAAAGTATATTTACCGCGGCGGGCACGTTACACCACCCGCCGCGGTAAATCGATTAACCGCGGCGGGCAAAGCCGCCCGCCGCGGTTAAGCCATGATTTACCGTGGCCTCTAGGTCGCGGCGGACGGCTTTGCCCGCCGCGAAAAATCAAAAACGCCCGCCTCCATTAAAGTTTGTGTAGTAGTGGATTCTTTTTATCCTCTAATTAAGTTAAAACTCTTGCGGTTGCATTTTTTATTAACTCTCTTTTTAGCACTTTTTAAAATAAGAATTTTAGGTCATAGAGTACGTTCTTAAATACTATATTACCATAACCAATCATTTGAAGCATGCACCATGTCACTCAACATAATTGATAGAGCATGATGTGAGATCTCGAATGGGAGTCGCAATGCTAACCTTAATAGAATTTTAATACTTAAACATTATAATGATTGTTTTTTCTCTAAAGCAATCTTATAGGGTCAGAATACTATAGTGACCAGTGGTCTCCCACACTTCTTGAGATGATCAAATTTAACTATCTAAGAAATACATGTGCAGTTATAGTTATATCTATATCTCTTATAAAGCTAAATCTCATTATAATTTTTATCTCAACATGTAAGACATCCACATTATTTCCCACTATGTATCCACATCACCTCCCACTAATAGCCATGTCATCTCACTACTTTTCAATCTCTTAACGCAAGTTGTTCACACCATCTCCACTAAGCGTAATTTAATTTCAATATATAATAAATATAGAGGGCACTCATATATTGCTATTTGGTTTGACATTCCATCATCTTATAATTCGATCTAATTCTGTTAGTTTTTTTATTGGGTTCTTTCGTTGCCTTGTCTAATTTTAGTAAGAATGGATGTAAGAACATATAGGTTTAATTCATATATAGAACAATTTTATTTCTAAGAAAGCCTCATTATAATTTTTATCTCAACATGCAAGCCATCCACATCATTTTTTACTATCTATCCATATCACCTCCCACTAATAGCCATGTCATCCCACTATTTTTTAATCTCTTAATACAAGTTGTTCACACCATCTCCACTAAGCGCAATTTAATTTCAATATATAATAAATATAGACGGTATTCATATATTGCTATTTGTTTTGTCATTCCATCGTCTTATAATTTAATCTAATTCTGTTAGTTTTTTATTGGATTCTTTCATTGCCTTGTCTAATTTTAGTAAGAATGGTGTAAGAACATATAGGTTTAGTTCATATATAGAACAATTTTATTTCTAAGAAAGTTTCGCAGCAACGCGCGGGGAATCCTTCTAGTTACCAATATAGACGTGTCAAATATTTTAGTTAAAAATATAAATATATTTAATGTAACAACCTATGTAAATTATAGTTCATAGTTACTAATTGGGTTTTAAACATTTTTTTAGTATGATTAGTATATGAATTGTTAAGGAAATAATTTTTTATATGATGAAACATAACATATTGCTCATGTATGCTTCTACGACACACACACATATGCTTACTATAATCAAATTAATATATTTAATACTAACAGAAGTGGGTAATGTAGAAACATATATATGCTCTGTGGTTAAACATTTTTTAATAGAAGATGTTGAAAATTTGTATGTAGATTTGAGGGGAGACTTATTTTTTCTTATAATAAGATGAAAATTAGGTTACGTAAGATATCTATCATAATAGGTGGGCACATGTAATTAGATGTAAATTTAGGACTACTTTAGATCATATTTTTTTCATAGCATAAGTGGGCAATTTAAACATAGAGTCATTGGTTACTTTATGTTTTTCTGCAATACCAACGGAGGGTAGTTAATTATAAAATAAAATATTTCCAAGAGCTATTATTATCAGTGGTGATTAGGTTATACTGAATTGATGGTTAGATGCTTCTGAGTTATGTGAGATTTTTTAGGATCTATATATTGTTTTTCTATCGAGTCTTGGGAGGATAAATGTGGAGGCTCCATTCGGGACATCTAGATAGAGTTTATAGTATTTATCTTTTTCTTCAATCATATGTATTTAGTTGAACATAATCTTAAGATATATACAGTCATGTTGCATTTCCTTTTGCGACTTCATGAATTTATGTTTGGCTTTCAACTTTTAACGGAGTTGTTGCAAAAATTTTCACTTGTTAAATAAAAACTCTAGTATTTTTAATATTTTAATAAAGGAGTTTAGGTCCATGTAGTATTGTTTTCCACATGTTAAGTTGAAACTCAAATTGCACCACAACACTAGGCATGTTAAATTTGTTATATCACATGATTATATGTGTGTAGGTTATATATCATAAAGTGTTTAAAACTAAATTAACAATATTTATATGATCTAATGATTAAGTCAAAATGTATAAATTTATTTAAAATAACTGAAATTTATTACCATTGAGTACTAATATAAATTGAAGTCAATAGTCAGCGTTATTGCTATGTCATTTGTTGACTGAATATTTTCCACACGCACCATACTTTATGAATAATAGTTTGTTTTCTACAATAAGATATATTAAATTTACATGTAGATTTGACAGATATTTTTGTTTATTTTTTAAAACGACTTAGGTACATACAAATATTTATCTTTCATAATGACATTTATGGGTAGGTTGAATGCAACCTTAGGAGGTTATTTTGCATTATCTTTTATAATGATAAGGAAGGAAAACTTATAGAAGCATTAGTATTTTAAATTATATCTTTTATAATGGTAGATGTGAGTAATTTAGATATAATGTTAGAATGTTATTTGAAATTATCTTTCATAATAGTATAAAGATGGATAATTTAGATATCTTATGGGGTTATTTGGAATTATGTTTCGTAATGATAAAGGTGTGTAATTTAGATGCAAATTTAGGGGTTATTTGAATTGTCTTTCATAATTATAGATGTGGGTAATTTATATTTATATACAAATTTAGGGGGTTATTCTGAATTATCTTGCGTAATGGCAGCGGTGGATAATTTAGATGCAAAATTAGGGGGTTACTTTTATGTATTTTTTATAATGGCAGTGGTGGGTAATTTTTATTCTAAATTACAACAGATCTAATGGCTATTATCGATTATGATGATTCGAGTCTACTAAATTAAAGACTAGATATTTCTGATTATTGTGATAATTTCTAGGATTTATTTTTTTTTTCTAGCGCATCTAATGGAAATTAACGTGGTGCCTCTGCTAGCTGGGCCCTCTAATTAGTAATAGTAAGATCATATTAGCACTTGAATTTGCACGGGCCCAACATGATGTATGCTCGCCAGCTTAGTTTGTTCTTACTTTTAATTTCTCTGTGCAGCTCAGCGTTCCTTTAAAAATATTCATGCACCAGTATTGCATACCACCTGAAGCTAGAATTTTTTCTCTCTCTCTCAGTCGTCATCTCTTGCTCCATTCGAATAAGAAGGGAAACCAACTGACCAGTCGCATACTTCTTGAGTTGTTTTTCCTCAAGTAATTTAGCACCAATGAATATTCGTTTCCTTGCCACAACATCAGGGGCTAAAATTTTCTTAGTAATATTTTTGTGAGGGATCGCATTAAATATAGAGGACCAAACCGGGGATAAATATTTTTTTGGAACAATATTGTGTGAAAATATTTAGACCACTATGCTTGCATTTTAACATTATTAGTTCATGTACCTAGACAAGTTATGAGCCTACTGATGATGATTATCGGGCAAATCCTAATAAACCACGCAATGAACATGTGAGTGTTGATGAGGAAGGTCTGTACTAATAATAAATCTAGAGTTGGTCATTGTGACCGTGGTGACTTCGAGTTTGAATCTGATGAGGAGCACCACCAAGAGGATATGCTAGTTGTGGAAGATCCTCTACTGCCTATATATATATACAATACCGGAGACGGCTTCTTTGTCGAGTGTCCCAGACTTTGCCGAGTGCTTTTTATCGGGCATTCGGCAAAGAGGCTGTTTGCCGAGTGCCAGAGAGAAAGCACTCGGCAAACAACTGGCACTAGGCAAAGAGGTTGTTTGCCGAGTGCCGAGCACTCGGCAAAGAGGTGGTTTGCCGAGTGTCAGGATAAGACACTCGGCAAAGGACCGCCTCCGTTAACGGCCGGCAGGCGCCGTTAATCCTTTGCCGAGTGTCTTATCCTGACACTCAGCAAAGAGGCTTCTTTGCCGAGTGTCATTTTTTGACACTCGATAAATCATATTTTTTTTACTTTTGACCTCCAAACTTTTTCTGCGGTCCTCATACAATACCTGGTACTCCATGTTCTAATGTGGCATATTTCTCGGACTTTTTCTATATTTCTTTAATTTATTTTATTTAATTGAATTTTCTTGGATAATTCAAATTATAACTGCTAGTCATTTGAATAATGAAAAAATGAATAGAAAAATGATATTCATGTTATTTAGTATAATGTGAGGCCGTATCCAGGAATAGACCACCAGTTTCGAACATCTTGTTCACGAAACATGACCACGACTAGAGTCTGAAATATATTTTCACTCAGATGGATCTGAATATGAGACAACGTCGATGGTTGGTATTGATCAAAGATTATGATCTAGAGGTACACTATCATCCTGGGAAGGCAAATGTTGTTGCCGATGCTCTTAGCATGAAGAGTTATGCCAATGAGGTGCAAGTGGCACCTATGTCAAGTGAGTTGTGTGCTGAATTCGAGCGACTAAATTTAGGCTTTGTCACTAATTCGGTGGAGTTGGTGTTAGAGCCTAAATTGGAGCAAGAAATACGTAAATGACAGTTACAGGATGCGAAGTTAAAAGAGATAGCAGAGAACATAGTGATTGGCAAGGCACTAGGTTTCCGTATGGATGATAATGGAACTCTATGCTTTGGAAAAAGACTATGTATGCTTGAGAATAAGGCTATACGAGATGCAATTCTTCATGAGGCACATGAGTCTGTTTATTCTATTCATCCTGGGAGTACTAAGATGTATTTGGATCTGAAGGAGAAGTATTGGTGGTATGGACTTAAAAGAGATGTTGCAGAATATGTTACTTTATGTGATACATGTCAGAGAGTCAAAGCTAAACATCAAAGACCTGCAGGATTGCTACAACCAATGAAGATACCTGAGTTGAAGTGGAAAGAAGTTGACATGGATTTTATTGTTGGGTTACCATACAGTCAGAGAGGTTATGATTTAATCTGGGTAATAGTAGATCGGTTAACTAAAGTTGCTCACTTTATATCGGTCAAGACTACCTATAATGGACCAAGGTTAGCCCAATTATATATGGAAAGAATAGTGTGTCTACATGAAGTTCCCAAGAAAATTGTGTCTGACCGAGGTACTCAATTTACATCTCATTTTTTATAGCAGTGCATAGTTCATTGGGAACAAAGTTGAATTTTAGTACAGCATATCATCCTCAGACATATGGACAAACCGAGAGGATTAATCAGATATTAGAGGATATGTTGAGAGCTTGTGTATTGCAGTACGATACAAGTTGGAACAAGAGTTTGCCTTATGTGGAGTTCTCGTATAACAATAGTTATCAGAAAAGTCTCAATATGGCACCTTTTGAAGCTTTGTATGGATAAAAGTGTAGAACCCCATTGTTTTAGAATCAAACGGGAGAAACTCAAGTGTTCGGACTAGATGTTTTAAGAGACACAGAAGAGCAAGTAAGGATGATCAGAGATAACTTGAGAGTGGCTCAATCTCGACAGAAGAGTTATGCTGACACTAGAAGAAGAGAATTGATTTTCGAAGTAGGGGAATATGTTTACTTGAAGGTGTCACCTATGAGAAGTGTGAGAAGATTTAACATGAAAGGGAAGTTAGCACCAAGGTATATTGGGCCTTTCAAGATTTAGAGAGACGTGGTGAAGTAACTTATCAGTTGAAATTGTCGGAAAGTTTATCAGGTGTGCACGATGTGTTCCATGTGTCTCAATTAAAGAAGCATTTACGTGTACACGAGGAGCAGATACCGTTAGAAGAACTTACAGTTAAGGAAGATCTCACTTATGAGGAGTTTCTGGTAAGGATTTTGGAGACGACAGAAAGAGTTACAAGGAGCCGAGTTATAAAGATGTGTCAGGTTCAGTGGAATTGGTATACAGAAGATAAGGCTACTTGAGAACGAGAAGAGGATCTAAAGAAAATATACCCGCAGTTATTTGAGTAAGCATCGTCCGAATCTCGGGGACGAGATTCATTTTAAGGGGGTTAGAATTGTAACACCCTAAAATTTGTATAACTTTGAAATAGGAGAAATTGATTAATTATGCATTTTTGTGGGCACTTGAATTTAGGAAAATAATAATTTTATTAAATTAAAATCAAATGTAGGTTCATAATCATGTGTGTGCATCTATGCTGCTGCATATCTTTTTGTATTGCTTGATTTAAAATCAGATTCCACGTTGAATTGAATTTGCATTCAAAAATTGATTTTGAAATTCCTTTGGAAAAATTAGAAAAGGAAAACGAATATCCCTTTCTTCCCTTCCTTTTGGCCTGGTTGGCCTGCTTCTGCCTGTGGCCCACTCCTCCCACCGGCCCATCCCCTTTGGCTTGCACTCTCGTGGGTCGTCCCTCTCCTCCCGCTTGGGCCTATGCCCCGCGCCTCCCTTCCTGCAGCGGCCCAGCAAGGCAGTCGGCCTAGCTCCGCACGCTACGCCGCGTCTTCGTCCTGCTGACGCGTCGGGCCTGCCCGTCAGGGCGTCTTCTTCCTCTCCGCGTCATGTCCACCTTGAGCACAACCGCACCGATGCCCGTCCGTGTTTGGCTCCGCTACGCCACGGTGTCGTGCTGCCCAAGTCCCCGCGCCTCTTAAATAGTCGCCCGAGCCTCCACCGCCTCCCTATCCCACCTTGCAGCAAGATTTTCATCCCTACATGAGCTCACAGCCACCTAGCCCTAACCATGACCATTGTTGTTCACCTCGTCGAGTGTCGCGCTGCCTTCGTTGATCCCCGCTCGCTTCTCTCGGTTCCAGTGAATTCCCCACCCTCTCCTCTCTCTCCTGGACCTTCCTGTTTGAAAAACCGAGCACCATAGGCTCTTAACCATTGTCTCCGGCGAGCTCATCGCCTCATCGGTCATGGCGCCGCCGCGCCCATCCTGTTCGGCCGGCCGCCGTCGCCTCTCACTCACCCGAACAAATCTCAGCCGCTCAAGTCTAATCCGACGGCCCCAGATGAAGGATACCCCTTCGTTGGCATTTTTGCAAAAACCACCTTACAAGTATTTGGGTCTTAACCCACAGTCCAAAATGTCTTTTCAGATTTTGTTTTCTTCTTTTGAAAGCGTATTTTATTTCGGTTAGATCTAAAATACGTTTTTAGCTATTTACAGTTTTGCCACTAGATTTGTTTTAGGCATAAAATCTCCGTTTTAACTCTGATTTGGTCCGTTCAAGTTGCGTTAGGTTCGTAATTAAGTAATCTACATGTTCATACTACTGTTGAACATGTTTTCAATTTTTTAAAATTTGAGGTTAGATTTAATCTATTATTTTACTAAAGGAAACTTGTTTAATTCATAACTTCTTCGTTTTGGCTCTGATTTTTGTGATCTTCACGGTTGTGTGTTCGTAGCGAGACGTAGATTTATTTTACAAACTTTTCATCTTGATTTTATGCTATTGGTGTACTATTCCAATCTATAGCTTTTGTTTGCTATGCATGATTGTTTCTAGATGCTTGTATGTTGTTGTGATTATCGAGTATAGACGGTGAGCAATTCGTGGGAGATCAAGGGTACTACTTTGACGAGCAGGATCAGCAGGAGTACTTTGCTCAAGGCAAGTATAGCATGGGATCATTCATGTTTCCTATTTACTTTAATACATTAAATTCATGTTGCATGTGTCGCCTTGATAGGAATTCTCTAGAATTGAACTTATACCTTGTCACCTAAGTGATGTGCATTGGGTAGCTTTGCTAGTGCTCAATTAAACCATGATCTTGTAACTTGACTAGTGGTATATGCAATAAACATTAAAATATGACTTTTTAGCAACTTGGAAACCGGGGACTGGATTGTTTAGCTACTTTCTAAATGCTTTAGATTCCTCTCCCTAAGGACTTATCTGTAAGTGATCATTCGGGGCTTACAGTATAGTTATGAGGGCTACATGGCTCTGGCTTTAGCTCAGTATGAGGACCTTTTCTAGCTTGTTAGTGGTCACCTTTATTGCCATAAGAATGGCTTGCCGAATCGAGTATAGGACAGCCTATACACTTATGTGTATGGCCGCGATGGAATTGTGTCATTCGACAAGAGGGTTCCTATATCTGTTTGTCGAGTGAATCTAATAGCCTTAACTTGTTAGACGAACCTTTAAAAGGCTTCATAGTGATCCCTGCCTGCTCACCTTGGAAGTCTTTTGGGAGTTGCAAACCTGGGCATATGGGTATCACTACTCACAGTGAAAGTGTACAACCTCTGTAAAGTATAAAACTGGTATATCAGTAGTGCTCACGGTCACGAGCAGCCTTGGAATCCTTATGGAATAGATGAACACTAAGAATTATCTGTTTATGCTATTCATTATTCATGTTTACACTGATCATGTGTTTTGTATTGGGAATCGAAACAACTTGTTGCTACTCTTAAGATAAAATTGTGACAACTAAAAGTGGAATGCTGTTAAACCTGTGTCAAACCTTTTGAGCCTCATGAACCCCATGTTACACTTATTGAGTACGACATGTACTTACGCTTGTTTATTTTCATTATTTGGATAACAATCCCTGATGGGTAACATATGGCTTTGGTAATGATGATTTCCCTGAGGATTACTAGACTTACGGTCAACCAGTTGACGTCCCTGTGATATGGAGCTTCCATGAGAGATCTTTCTTTTATACTTTCGCTACATTTATGTGAAGACCCTGTCTTGTTTGTGATGTAATAAACACTTGTGATGATACTATTCGTAGTTTGTCGGCTTATGTGTGTGACTGATCTCTGGGCGCACATAAGATTTTTCATCCTATTTTATCCTTGAAATTGGGTGTGACATTTACTGGACACGGTTTGAATCCTAGAACGACATTGTTATTGGGACTAGGATAGAGGAAGTAGTGACTAAATAAAAAAACACGGCCACCCAACCACGCTTAAATAAGTATTAACAATAATATACATACCAAACACGACCACCCAACCACACCTAAATACGAAACACGACCACCCAACTGTTGGATTAATTGACTTTAGCCAATAACTCGTCTAGCAATTAACAAAACCCTCTGCAAGATGGTTCCAACTCTAAGAGATCGTGTGTGCGTGCTCTGTTGTAGTTTACTGCTATGCAATGTGAGTATGTGATCAAGGGAATGCGTAGTGAACCTGCTCATAAGGAAGAGAGTAGTTTCAATGAGGCCGATAACTTGTTCAAAGGTGCTCTTATCAGTATACTGGCAGATAACATAGTGGAGGTGTACATGGACTTGCCTACGGGTAATGAGTTGCTGATGTTGGCAGTGAGCTGTATATCATGGAGAAGTTCTATGACTACAAAACGGTTGATGACCGATCTATAGTACAACATGCTCATGAGACTCAGATGTTGGCTAAGGAGCTCCAAAACAATGAGTATGTGTTATCCGACAAGTTTGTGGCTGACGGTATCATCACCAAGTTACCACCTACTTGGTCAGGTTTTACCACCTCTCTAAAGCAGAGGAGGCAGGAGTTCAATGTGTGAATAACCTCGTTGCTACTCTTGGTGTTGAAGAGAAGTCAAGGGCAAAGGACACTCGTGGCAAGAAAGTGTTTGAGGAGGGAGGTTGCAGTGCCATCCTGGTGTAGAAGAAGAACTCATGCTTCTCACAACAAGAAAAGGAATAAGCCTGTTGTCAAGCCTAAGACTGCAACAAATAACTTTAAGAATAAAGGTAAGGGAAAAAAGCATATGCTTTATGTGTAGTAGCTCTGAGCATTGGGCTAAGGAGTGCATGGCTCCCTCTGCCATTTGTGAAACAATCTGTACTTTAGTTCTAATGTTGTTCTTCATCACTCCTATTTTGACTCCGGACTATCTTTTTATGTGTTTCCTAGGTATACCACTTTCACTATTTTCCTTTTTTCGATCCTGTATTTTGACTCCGGACTATCCTTTTATGTGTTTCTCTTTAAATTTTCATTCAGCACTATGATTTTCTCTCGTGCTCGTACAAAGTAAAGGAAAGTGGTACGGTGTCGTTGACCATGTCGAGAGGAAGCGTTTTCATTTATTCACTCTCCTCTAGTATTTAAGTATTATAATACTGTATCTATACGACTGCAAAGGTTTTCTTTAAAAAAAGTGTATATAAACACGGTACAGGTTTCCAGACGAATTAGAAAGCATAGTGTTAATATTGAATAAATCTCCAAGCACTCCATTGACCAAAAGATATACGTGTTAGGAGTGTTTGGGTACGGTACGGAGTTTGATTTTAAGTTGGATTAGAATGAATGATACAATCATTGAATAGATCTGTGAGCCGCGGTAAGTCATCTTTTTTTCGAATTACACAAGTACAGACGCTCAACATGCATGCACACTCACTCATATAAACACACATGCAAACTATTTAACACAGCTCAATTTCACCAGTGAATTAGTTTTCTCTTTAGCTCTACGAGCAGCTTTATCATTAAAGTTAAAGTTGTTTTGGTGAACCATTTGGCAAAACAGTTTTGCATATAGATTTTGTTAAAACACATGCTCTCATATAATCCTACACATAGCCCACAAGTGTGAGGTGAAACTATGAAAAGTTATTTTTTCTAGCTGCATCCCATCCCATTCCTTTATGAGAGCATAATTGTAAGAAGCTTCATTGGTGAAGTTGTTTGAAAAATATCCGTTTGGCGCAAAACAGCTTCAAATAATTCGTGAAGTTGCTATAGAAGCTATGCCAAACAAGGTCACATCTCGTAATGCACGGACATATATTTGCTAATTAGCGAGCAGTCGAGCTATTCGGCTGATGGTTTCTGCGGCTGATACTATTTTGTTGTAAGAGAAAAACACTATATCATGGCTGATAAACCGGGCTGATAAGTTCAAGTGAACATAGCATCGTCAAAGATCTTCATTGTCGTCGTCAAAATCATCATCGTCATCGTCAAAATCATCCTCATCGTCGTCGTCATAGTTATCCATTGCCATCGTCAATGCCATCGTCATCGTCGTCTGTATAGTCGTCGTCGTTGTCGTCGCCATAATCATTTGCATCTACAGTGCCGGCTGCCGCCACCAGCTTGGAACTATCATCATCACTGAGATCAAGACAGACATCGTTGGCCCCCACGCATGACTCTGTTCCACCATTAGCCATTGCTTCCGTGCCACTACGCTACGCCGTCGCCGCACCGTCGCCTCCCTCCGCCTCCTCCTCCTTGGCAACCTTCTTGAACCTGCGGATAGATTAGCGTCAATCACCCTTCGTCCATTGGTGGACGTATCATTTGGCTTCGCGTCCACGGACGCAGACACTTCTTCCTCCTCTTCAGAGTTCTTCGTTTCCTTCTCGGCAGCCTTCTTCTTGAGCTCATCGATGAGGCGGGCAAGGCAAGCGTCCGCGCCACGGTCGGTGCGCTTGGACACCATTAGGCACTCGGCGACATCGGCCGGCGTGATCTGCACCACCTGCAGCAGCTCCCTGACGGCGTCGAACATCGGGTGCGAGTCGACGCCGAGGTAGTTCATGGCCAGCGTCGTGAACGCCTCGAAGTAGCAGTAGGACATCTCGACGTGCATGTCCATCCGCCCGCGCCGGATCAGCGCCGGGTCCAGCCTGTCGACGAAGTTGGTGGTGAACACGATGATCCGCTCGCCGCTGTGCGCCGACCAGAGCCCGTCGATAAAGTTGAGAAGGCCGGACAGCGTCACCTCGCTAGTCCTCTTGCGCTTCACCGCCGCGGCGGCGGCTGCTGCTGCTTCTGCGGCTGGCAAGCTGCGGCCGGTTGTTCGGGCTCTGCTGCTCCGGTCGCCGGTGAGGTCGAGGGAGTCGATGTCCTCGATGACGGTCGATGAAGAGCTTGCGGAGGTCGTTGTTGCCCTGCACCATGGTGAGCTCGATGTCGTAGATGTCATAGTTGAGGTAGTTGGCCATGGCCGCGATTCCGCGATCATGGTCGACTTGCCCGTGCCCGGCGGCCCGTAGAGCAGGTACCCTCTCTTCCACGCCTTGCCGATGCGGCGGTAGTACTCCTTGTTGCGGAAGTCGTCGAGGTCGTCCATGATCTTGTGCTTCTTCGCCGGGTGCATTGCTAGGGTTTCGAAGGTGGTCGGGTGGGTGGTCGAAGTCAATGTACCTCCATACCTTTGAAGAACTGCTGGCGCGGCGTGCAAGTTAAGATCGTAAACAATTGCTAAATCCGTAAATAAGGAGGAGGATTACTTACTAATCGATGCTTTTCTTGTTGGTGTAGAGCCGCCGGCGCCGGTTCCGGAACATGACGTCGCGGCCGCTCCGGCGGACGTGTGGCAGGTACTCGTCGACGACGAGCCGGCGGTGGCGCTGGTCGAAGGTGAGGCGGAGGCAGTACTGGTTGCCGCTGCCATGCCCCTGCTTGGCGGGTGGCACCGACGCCCCGGAACTCGTCGGCCACCTCCTGCCCCTCGCGGAGGCTGAGCACGAAGCCGTCGCCCTCGGCGGCGCCGTCGGCGTGGAGCTCGCGCGCGTCGCGCACGCACGCCGCGCTCAGGTACGCCTTCACCTCCTCGTAGGCGTCGCTGGACTTGATTTTCTCGTCCAGGGAGTAGCCGGCGGCGGGCTCGCTGCAGATGTCGATGCTCACGAACGGGTTCAGGAACGGGAGCATTCGCCGGACACGGTGCCGGAGGTGCATGTCGAAGTACATCTGGGCAGCCGGCACGGTACGCATGCACGTAGCGACCAGCGGCGCGGCCGCAGGCGCCAGGAGGAACCACGCCGACGAGCCGAAGTTGGCGGTCACCCATGTCGTCATCATCTAGCCGTCTCTCGCTGAGATCAGCCGGCGTTGCCCGTCTCACGCCGACACGTCTGGCTGAAACAGAAATTATTACGTGCGCCGTCAATATATATGTTGACTGTCTCCAGTTTATTTATTTATTTATGTAATCTATACAATGAAACTGGGAAGAGAGAAAGGCTTTAAATTGGAGTCATGCAGGGACACGTTTCGTTAGTGTCTCCCTCGTCGTTATTTTGGTGTCCTGTGGGCTCTGGGGTTTGGGACGTATCAATGCATGGCAATTGGCAACATCAATGCATGGAAATTGGCAACCTCCCGTTCGCTGGTCTGAAACTTGACTGAAAAATAATGTTCCAGCTGGTTTGTTGTGAGAGAAAAACACTGTTCGGCTGAATGGATAAACAGTGTCACGTGAGGAGGAACCAGCCGGCTGGCTGGTTTCCTCAGACCAGCAAACACCAATGTAAAGCAATTAGCTACTTGTAGCTTCTTTAAGGAGAAAAAAACTATCGGAGGCCCTAGCGTCCGGACGTCCGACGCCAGCAGTGCATCCGGACGCAGCTCCCAAGGCCCAGCTCCAAGTCTTAGGCCCACCAATGGGAGCATCCCATATAAGCATCCATGCGTAACAGAAAATGTGAACTGAAGCACTACCTGCCCACGTAATGGAACGGGGAGCGTGCGGTCCATCCCCTGGCGTGCCCCCTGCGTCGGCCCCCGGCGCACCCCCTCACTAGTATGAGAAAGGATGCAAGGCAGCAGAAGGCAAAGAGGAGACACCAAGGTGAGGTAGCAGAAGGCGAAGAGGGAGATGTAACACTCGATCTATTTTTGAAACATCCAAATACAACACTTGTAACATACGTCTGAAGATATATGAAACATTTGAAACATGCGTCTGATCTAAACACTTACAAAAACAACACATGAAGCACTTGAAAACCCGTTGCAATACATGCGCAACATCCAGATAAACCACTTGCAACATATGTGTAAAACATATGCAACATCCAGGTAAACACAATTACAACATACGTCTGAAAAAACAGATGAAACATTGAGAATAGACGTTTGCAACATAAGCGCACAACCATTGCAACATATGAAACATCCCGATCTATTTTTGCAACATCCATACGAAACCTTTGTAACATACCACTGAAACAACTGAAACACTTGAAACATACGCTTGCAACATACGCTTTCAGCACAATGTCACCTTGCTGCTTGGACGAATGAAGCTCGTCGTTGCGGAGCTCGACGCCGGCGCGGAGCTCGATACCGTAGAGTAGCGGAGGTCACCAGAGCGGAGCTGGTCGGGGCCACCATGCCTCGCCGTTGAGCGTGATTGTGTGACCCGTTTCGGTTGTGATTTGGCTGGATATGGGCAGGACGTGGGTTGATCCGGGCCCAAACTAGGTCCAGGTAGTAATTAATAAATGGAAATAATTATGGAATTGCTTTGTGATGAGTGCAAATTTTTAAATAAGGAGTACCAAAGCAGTAGCGTTCAAAATTATATGAATGTATGAGATATCGAGATTACATAAAAGTACATTACAAATTAAACTCTACACTCAAACTAAATTGTTCAGAATCCATTAGTAATGGTTAAACTTTAAATGCTTGACTATATTTTAGTCAAACCATCAAATATTTATGACAAGAGGGAATACAAATGTAAACACTTTAACGCTAGAATAGTGTGGAGACAAGCGGTTCTTAGAGTCGGTGAGCTTCGATATACTCCTTTTGCGAGTTTTTCAGTTTCCCTAGTGTCCTAGTGTACGTCCTTCATGTTCAAAGGGTAGAGCGGTGTCGGAGAATTGGAGGTCAAAGATGATGTGAAAGACATTATCGCCCCGTTCGTTTAGCTTATAAACCGTACTTTTTCAGCCAACGAACAATATTATTTTCTCACAACAAATCAGCCAACGATACTTTCAGACATGGCTTATCAGCCAAGCGAATAGGGCATATATTCCGGTTCAAATGTGGGTGCAAATATGCAATGTGCCTAAAATTAAAAATACATTTTGATCACTTGAGAAGTTTTTGAAACATAGCACATCCATAGATAAACTTTTGTTGCATAAGATCGGACGCTACGTGGTTTGTGGACGTGAGCAATTCGCAGCCTTTTATTTGCCGAGCAAGAAAAAGGACCCGATGATTCATCTCGGGCCAAAAAAAAACAGAGAAAAGTTGGGATACACGAGGCCCCTATCAATCGGGCATAGGAAACATCTTTCGGCCTCGTTTTACAGGTTGGGCCTGTTTGTTTTGCGTAGGCCCATGCATGCCAAGTAAGCGATTCTATCTAGTCCCAAAAATTAACACCGACAACAAGGGCTGCTTCCGCAATTTTTAGTCCCAAAAATATAGGAGCACGCTGCACGCATCTACCATCCCTATTGATTTTTTTAAGAAGCTGTGCGAGTCTCATTATATAAAGATATTTACTTAAAAAATAGTGTTTCTCTTTAGTATAAAAAAAAATATATTTCTTTGCACCTTGTCGACGAGCTCAGGTGGCTGCCCGGGCTCGTCAGGCGGTGGCTCCGCCGCTGCAGGGAGGTGGCCTCTGTTTTACCTATGGTGAATGGTGGAGAACTGTTCTAGTATCTGCCATCCCTCCTCTGTTCAAATCCCGTTGTAACTTCGTAACCAGACACCTGCTACTGCTGGTATGAAATATGAGTCGATGCAAATAAAAAAAAATGTTCTAAGCCTTGGTCCACGGATCTTTCCAGTTTCAGTTGCCAGTTCCTGACCGTATTGACATATTTCTGGCCAAATTATTTCATTTCTAACATCCTGAGGTATCGATTTCGTTCTCCGATTGCGTTTTCGTTTTCAGGTAAAATGTGAATTTGTTAGCTGTTAGAGAATTTTCCATACCATTCTCAACCATTTCCATCCCCCCTAGCAACTTAAAATCCTGAGCTCATATCAATGACCTGGGGCAATATATATCTTGCCTAGACGGTGGCATGATTTATGGGCACAAGGAGAACCAATGTGGGCTGACAGATCAAGATGGCCGCCTCATCATCCGGGAATGAGACAATCAAATGTTTCGAAGTTACTACACGTATACTTATGTGAATGTGAAGATAGAGCACGACAAGAGGCATTGTAATCTCAGAAATGATAAATGGTGATGGAGTCCACGGCGATAGGCCTGAGAAAGTCGGTGCCACTCTGTAAGTTTTTTGACCAACAAGGTGTCATGAACCAACCGGCTACTCAAGCGGTACCTGAAGGTGGCTGAAGGGCAGGCATTGGCGCCGGGGAAGGATTAAAGGCTTATTCATTTGAATAGGTGAAGTTGGGCTTGGCCCAGTAGGAGTAGGGGCTCGGCCCAGTTTGGGAAGACGGTGACGGCGTCTTTATAAGCCGGTGTAATGAACTGTGAGCGGTTATCGAACATAAATTATAAACTGTCCCGAGCTGAATCCTCCGTCTCATCCTTTTCTTGTTCTTCCTTCCACCCCAAATTCCCTTCTACTGTTCTTTCAATCTATCCTTCCCGATCAAGATCGTCACAATTGGTATCAGAGCCGTCGTGTTCTTCCATCTTGATCGCGTTCATAATTCCTGATGGCAGGAATCATCGTCTTCACCTTGGTGTTGGTCGACTGATTCCAGAGGTCCGTTTCTAGGTTGAGCGGGTCGGTGGTGAACACGAGGTGATCCTGAGCCGAGTTATCTGTTCTAGCGTCGGGAAAGAAGCCTAGCAAGATTCAACAGCATATGGCGACGGATCTTGAGGATCTGGCAAAGCAGTTCCAAGGGTTTAAGTCGATGATGAAGCAGGTCTTGGACGAGCTGAGTAGCATCAGCTCATGGCTGGGAGCCATGGATGAGTCCATGGGTTCGTTGTTGAAGAAGTCGGATATCATCGTAGCACGCGTGCTACGTCTGGAGCATGCACCCGTTTCGTCGCCGCATCCGAGCGAGCCAGGTGGTGTGGTTGACCTCAACGCGCACCCAGCTTCTTCCGCGACCACCGCAGCCGGGGGGCGTGATTCGTCTCCCAGCCACCAGGAGGAGGAAGGAGACAGGGTTCTAGGACCCATTCCTCACTAGGGCAAAGGTCTGTCACCCAATCCCCACCTTGTTCTGCTGATTGGATGGATTTTGAGCGGGAATTTAGGGGGCGACATCCACATTTGCCCAAAAAGGATTTTTCCAAGTTAGATGGTTCTAACCACCGCTTGTGGCGTGATCTGTGTGAGCGCTATTTGGAGGGTATTCTATTGTGACATTCTTGAAGACCTGGTTTGCCGCTCTGAACTTCACGGTACCAGCTTCAGTTTGGCTTTAGACTGAATAACGCAATGGGCAGATTCAGGATTGGGATGAATTAGTGAGGGTTGTGTTTGCTCATTATGACAAGGATTAGTACCCTAAGCAGTTGAGGCAATTTGATTCACTCAAGCAAGTGGGGTCAGTGCTTGAATATCATACAAGGTTTGAGGAATTAGCTCATGGTATATTACTATACAATCCTACTTATGATAATACCTTCTTTGTCACTCGGTTCTTGGGGGTCGAGGAAATTAGATCTGCTTTAGCCTTGCATAGGCCTAAGACAGTCTAGATTGCTAGCGAGCTTGCCACTTTGCAGGAAATGGAGCTAGAATTGCTGAAGCCAAAGGCATTACAAAAATCTAAGGGCAATAAGGTTTAGACTAAGCAAACTTGGACTTCAGAGAAGACTAAGCCTGTGCCTAGGAAGGAGGATGCTAAGTCTGTGGACTCTGATGATAAGTTGACAGCTTTGAGATCTTACAGAAGGGCCAATGGGTTATGTTTTACCTGTGGTGAGAAGTGGACAGGCAAAGGCCACAAATGCCTAACCCATGTTTCTATACATGTGTTGCAGGAGTTGATGGATGCTGTGCAGGTTGAGTCTGAACCAAATTATACTTTAGAAGAGGAGGATACTGAGGCACCTGCTGGTCAGGTTGTTATGACTATTCAACAACCAACTATGAATATAAAGAAAGGCAAAACTCTCATATTCAAGGGTTGCGTAGATCAGCAAGAGATTCTTATCCTGCTGGATTCTAGTAGTTTAGGCACCTTTATTATCTATGAGTTGGTGGAGAAGCTGCATCTTGTCTTAAGAGATTGTGATCCTGTACAATTTATGTCTGCTGATGGTAGTGCAATGAGGTTTGATAAGTTGATTCCATAGCTTCTGTGGCACATACAGGGGCATACTTTCTAGTTTGATACAAGAGTATTGTCCTTTAGAGGGTGTGATCTTATTTTAGGAGTAGACTTGTTAGAGGAACACAGTCCCATGTGGTTTCATTGGGAAAAGAAAAGCATGAAGTTTACTTATCAAGGCAAAAGAATTTTGTTACAAGGGGTGAGGGATGATCTTGTCACGTGTTCTCAAGTACTAGGACATAAGCTGAAAGGGTTGCTTAAGAGAGGGGCAGTCACTCATATGTTGGAATTAAAAACTTGTTCATCCCCCAGTCCACTCTGAAATAGAACCGGTATTGACTTTAGCTGTTATCAGTGATGATCACCAACCCACAACTGAAACCAATAGCCAGTTGCCCAAGCCAATTTAGTCCTTGGTGCAACAGTATGATCATCTCTTTCAGGAGCCTTACCTCCTCAGAACTCCTATGATCATCATATACCCTTAATGCCAGGAGCTCAGCCAGTTAACATCAGGCCCTATAGATATGCCCCACAACAAAAGGATGAAATACAGAGACAAGTGAATGAGATGCTCAAATCTGGTGTGATAAGGCACAGTATGAGCTCTTTTGCTTCTCCAGTATTATTGGTCAAGAAAAAGGATGGGACATGGAGGTTCTGTATAGATTACAGGCACCTCAACAACATAATTGTGAAAAACAAACGTCTTCTGCCTGTGGTTGATGAACTATTAGATGAGCTTGCTGGAGCCTCTTATTTCTTCAAATTGGACTGTAGGTCAGGCTATCACCAGATCAGGATTGTGGAAGGTGATGAACTTAAAACTGCTTTTAAAACCCACAATGGGTTATATGAGTTCACAGTTATGCCATTCAGGCTATCTCTCTTAAGGAAGTGTGCCCTGGTGTTCATGGATGATATACTGGTATTTAGTAAAACCATGGAAGACCATGTGCATCACTTATAGCAAATTTTGTAGATTCTTCGGGATGATCATTTCTTGCTCAAAAGGTCCAAATGTGAGTTTGCAAAAACTTCACTAGAGTATTTGGGACACATTGTATATGTTGATGGTGTACCAACAGAGCCTTCAAAGATCCAGGCAGTAGCTCAGTGGCTAGTTCCTACCAATTTAAAGCAGTTAAGGGGGTTCCTTGGTCTCACTAGGTACTATAGAAGATTCATCAAACATTATGACATCCTTAGCAAACCTTTGACTCAGATGCTGAAGAAGGGAACACAGTTTCAGTGGACCCAGGTAGCTCAAGATGCTTTTCTGTTATTGAAGAAAGCCCTCACTGAAGCCCCAGTTCATGCCATACTAGATTTTTCAAAATCATTTGTGATTGAGACAGATGCATGTGATTTGGGAATGGGAGCTATTTTGATGCAGGATGGTCATCCAATTTCTTTCTTGAGCAAAGCCTTCAGCTCCAGATCACAGGCCTTTTCTACTTATGAAAAAGAGTGCCTTGCCATAGTGCTTGCAGTGGATAAATGAAGACCATATCTGCATGGATAGGAGTTCATAATCAGGACTGATCATAGAAGCCTACTCCATTTGGAAGATCATAAGGTAGTGTCCAGAATTCAGCAGAAGGCTCTCTTGAAACTCATGGACCTACAGTACAAGATACAATACAAAAAAGGAATTTCTAATGTTGTTGCAGATGCTTTGTCTAGAATGACAGATGACTCTTATATCTTGGTCATTTTTGTCAGCGCACCTTCTTAGTTGGAATAACTACAACAGGGCTATGGGGAGGATGCAAAAACCAAACAATTGTTGGCAGAATTGAGTCTATAGACTACCAATGATCAGGGTTTTACTCTGCAAAATGGAATCATAAGGCATAAGGATAGAATTTGGGTGGGCAACAACTTGTTGGCCCAGCAGCATATTATGCAAGCCTTACATGCTAATGGACTGGGTGGTCACTCTGGCATCCATGCAACTTACCATAGGATCAAGGCACTATTTTCCTAGCCTAAGTTGAAACAATGTGTGACACAATTTGTGTAGAGTTAACAGGTCTGCTAGCAGGCCAAGAGTGAACATGTCAAGCTACCTGGATTGTTACAACCCTTGCCCATTCTAGAGCAAGCATGGCATATAGTGAGCTTAGACTTTATTGAAGGGTTGCCTAAGTCCAACAAATGGGATGTCATTTTAGTAGTGGTTTACAAACTGTCTAAGTATGCACATTTTCTACCATTATCTCATCCTTATACAGCTCTGCAAGTTGCACAAGAATATTTTAGCAATATCTACAAGTTACATGGTATGCCCAGTGCTATTATCTCAGACAGAGATACGATATTCACCAGTCAGCTTTAGCAGCAACTCTTCACCCTTTCAGACACTCAATTGTTGATGAGTTCCTCTTATCACCCTCAAACAGATGGATAGACCGAGAGGGTGAATCAGTGTCTTGAAGCTTTCTTGAGGTGTACAGTCCACTCTTGTTCCAGGGATTGGCATAAGTGGCTTCCCTTGGCTGAATTTTGGTACAACACCTCATTTCAGTCAGCCTTGGGCACCACACCATTTGAAGTATTGTGTGGCCGTCCACCGAAGCAGTTGGGTATTACTGATCCTCAAGCAGTCATATTCCCTGATTTGGCTTCCTGGCTGGCTGACAAATCTTTTGACCAAACTGATCCAGCAGCAGTTGATGAGAGCTCAGTAGAGGATGAAACACCAAGCTGACAAAAATAGGTCTAAACTCATATTCCCTGATTTGGCTTCCTGGCTGGCTGACAAATCTTTTGACCAAACTGATCCAGCAGCAGTTGATGAGAGCTCAGTAGAGGATGAAACACCAAGCTGACAAAAATAGGTCTAAAAGGGAGTTCAATGTGGGTGAGTTGGTTTATCTCAAATTGCAACCCTACATTCAGTCATTAGTTGCCTTCAGAGGTAACCATAAACTGTCCTTTCGCTATTTTGGACCCTTCAAGATATTGGCAAAAGTGCGTTCTGTGGCATATAAGTTGGACCTTCTACCATCAGTGGCCATTCATCCTGTTGACCATATATCTCAGTTGAAGAAACACATTCTACCAACAACCGAGGTACTTGATTTACTTCATTCAGTTGCTACTGATCCCTCTGTGAAGATTCAGCCAGTACATATGTTGAGTTCCAGAGCTATTTAGCGAGGTGGAGCGTTAGCCAAGTAGGTCCTGGTGCAATGGGCGGGACAACCACCATCAATGGCTTCCTAGGAAGATATTCAGGATATGCGTCGACACCATCGAACAGTTTGGGGGCAAGCTGTTGCTAAAGGAGGCAGGAATGTCATGAACCAACCGGCTACTCAAGCGGTACCTGAAGGTGGCTGAAGGGCATGCATCGGCGGCGGGGAAGGATTAGAGGCTTATTCATTTGAAGGGCTTGGCTCAGTAGGAGTAGGGGCTCGGCCTAGTTTGGGAAGATGGTGACAGTGACCTTATAAGCCATTGTAATGAACTGTGAGCGGTTATCGAACGGAAATAACAAACTATCCCGAACTGAATCCTCCGTCTCATCCTATTCTTGCTCTTGCTTCCACCCCAAATCCCTTATGTTGTTCTTCCAATCTATCATTCCGGTCAAGATCGTCACACAAGGCCATTGCCGTCCTCGATGACGGCAACATTGACCGGACTGTCAAACACACCTTTGCCTTCATTGACAATGTACGACGTTCCTGAGAGCACACATATAAAAATAGTACATGTACGTCTGCACGACCAATTTGATCTTCAGAATGACATGCAGGAGTACTGTGTATCTTTAGTAGTGTTTGGTTCAAGCACGGCAGCGCTGCTCCTAGATGCCTCCATGTAAAATAATTAATGTGTTTTCATGATAAAAATAAGTGCTTTCATGGGAGATGGGCCCTCAAAAGTCTGTCAGCAAGGGGCTGGGCCTCCATGTAAACCGCCAATTACCAAACGATAATGTTGTGCTCTTTGCTAAGGACGTCCGGCCGCTTGGACTTTCCCGTTGATGGGCCATGACACTAGCCTAACGGGCCAACTCTACACTTGTGTATCCGCTCGCCCAACCTTATCTACTTGTGAGCCTATCATCGTTCATCTCCATTCACTGCACCACCGTCGGGTCCGCACAGCTGCACGCGCTCTAGGGCGACCACGCCGCCATGGCGCCCTCCACCGCGTGCCTGCTCTAGCGCAACCACGCCGCCACAGCGCTCTCCACCGTGCTCGATTGGCCACCGTCCTCTCTCTCCAACACGCTCGAGCGCCGCCGCCCGCCATCCTTCGTCTCCACCGGGCCATCCGCTCACCACAGCGTTCTCCACCACGCAGGCCGCCTTCTCCACCGGAGCGGCCTTCTCCACCGGAACTACGCGCCTCTCCACGGCACCGAGCTCTACATCGGAGTCGAGCTCCGCGTCGATGAGCCTCCAATCGTCCGAGCAGCAAGTAGATGTTGCGCTGAAAACACATGTTGTAAGCGTATGTTTCAAGTGTTTCAGATGTTTTAGATGTATGTTGCAAGTGTTTTATAAGGATGTTGCAAAAGTAGATCGGGATGTTGCATATGTTGCAATGGTTGTACATGTATATTGCAAACGTCTGTTCCCAATATTTCATCTATACTTTAGATGTATGTTGCAAGTGTGTTTATCTGGACGCTGCATGTGTTTTACACATATGTTGCAAGTGTTTTATCTAGTTGTTGCGTAAGTTTGCAATGGTTTTTAAGTGTTTTTAAATGTTTTTGCATGTGTTTTAACTCATGTTCTAAGTGTTTCATCTATCTCAATGTTGCATCTGAATGTTTCAAAAGTAGATCGGAGTGCTGCACATGTTGCAATGGCGCGAGGGGTCAGACGAGGCGCAGACATCGCGTAGGGTAAGGCGGGGGCGCAAATGCCACGTGGGCTTAGGTGGGGGCGCAGACATCATGTGGGTCAAGCGGCATGAAGGGTGCAGCGCGTGGGAATGGGGTGCAGACGCGGGATGTCTAGAGGCAAGCACTGCCGAATACCGAAGCTCAATTGAAATCCGACCATTTGGACATAAGGTATAGTCGGTGCATTGTTAGTTTTGTTTATTTACGACAATGCAAATACCATAGCGCCTACGACATGATGGGTCCAGTTGGATTCCGCTAAGATGTCACATCTGAGCCATATATATATACATTATACATAGAACGATAGCAGTACATGTTGGGCATACTACCAAATTAACAAATTGTTGCACCACATTGTCCGTCGCGTCAACGTTCCGGCCGGGTGCGGCGTCGAGACGACGATGGACTTGTGGTGGTTCGCCAACTTCACGACGGCGTGGTTCATCATCGCGCCGCTGATCGCCGCGTACGTGCCGCAGCGGCTGCTCAAGTCCTACTTCAACCACCACGTGTGGCAATGCACACGTCAAACAACGTCATCTGCGACTACGGGTAGGGTATATATATATATATATATACGATCTTTATTAATTTGTTCATTAGCAATGCACATATAATCATGTCATGCATGATGATCATTATTTGTTTCCGATCCGGCAATGCAAACGCAAACATCAAACAGCTACTCAAGAGACCGAGGATGGAACCACATCGACTTCAAGCACCCGACGACGTTCGACACGCTGGCCATGGACCCAGCAAAGAAGAAGGAGATCATGGACGACCTTGACGCGTTCCGGAGCAACATGGAGTTCTTCAAGCGCACCGGCAAGCCGTGGAAGCGCGGGTACCTCCTGTACAGGCCGCCGGGCAAGAGCAAGTCGACGATGATCGCGGCCATGGCCAACTACCTCAACTACGACATCTACGACGTGGAGCTCACAGTGGTGCGCCACAACCACGACTTGCGCAAGCTGCTGGCCGAGACGACGGACAAGTCCATCGTCGTGATCGAGGACATCGACTGCTCCCTCGACCTCACGGGCAAGCGCGGCGGCCGCCGCCAGAGGAGGTCGTCGTACGACGATGACGACGACGAGAGGCCTAGAAGGGTGACGCTGTCCGGCCTGCTCAACTTCATCGACGGCCTCTGGTCGTCGTGCGGCGGCGAGCGGATCGTCGTGTTCACCACCAACCACGTCGACAAGCTGGACCCGGCGCTGATCCGGCGGGGCAGGATGGACATGCACATCGAGATGTCCTACTGCGGATTCGACGGGTTCAGGACGCTGGCCAGGAACTGCTTCGGCGTGGACGAGCACCAGCTGTTCGACGCCGTCAGGGAGCTGCTCCGGGAGGTGCAGATCACGCCGGCCGACGTCGCGGAGTACTGCCTGATGACATCCACGCGCGCAGGCCGGGGAGTGGAGTCTTCGCTTGAGCACCTCATAGAAGAGGTGAAGAAGGACAAGGCCAGGCAGAAGCTGATGGCGGAGGCTGCGGCTGGGGCTGCGGCGGCGGCCACAGAAGCGGCTAAATCGCCCGGTGAAAAGAAGGGTAGGAGACGAAGAAACCGCGGGAAGAAGCAAGAGGAGAAACATGGTGACAATAGTATTAGTAATAGTGTAGTGACGAAGGAAAGTTAATAAGGTTCAGTTAGGTTTCATGTAGTATTTTTCAGCGAACGAATAGTGTTTTTCTCTTATAACGAATCAATGTAAGCCAAATATACTACTCCATCCATTTGGCAAAGTAAGGCATAGTTTAGAAGAGAAAGTCATCGAGAGTATATTTTGGTTATTGATTTCTATTTCATTCACGTCAATTACGTACTACAAAATCAACACCATCTTAAAATCTAATTTTGATAATCTATTGATGCAACTTTTGGAAATTGAACATTCATATAATTAACTAACAGTTAGTAAAAACTGTCAAGTTTGACTTTTCAAGAGTACTTGATTGTTTTATAAAGTATATAGAGTGGAGCTCAAGCTCCTACAGCTACTAAAAGCATGGAGACCCTTATAAAATTGCAGTTATTCAAAACTTAAAAGGAGAGTAAAAGACGAAAAATGAAGGGTAGAAAGCTCCTGACATTTTTTTTCTAGACTAGATCTACCCGGCCGGCTGCAGCACAAATTTCTCTCTATCACTGCGGCCAAATGATCAAATTATTTCAGTTCTGATTAGGTCCGAATACTCACGTATAGCTTCTATTCCTTCCCCTTTTTTTTTGAGAAAAACTAACCTCAAGTCACGTGTTTTAGCTAACCTCGACTTAGAGCATGTCCAAGAGACTCTCCATATTCTTCCTAAATGTTATGAATAGAGATTTTAGTGAAATTCTACTCTCCAACCGCTTCTCTGAATGGTCATCCAAATATAGCCATCTTCTATTCCGGATTTTTCCTAGCAAAAAATAGAAAACGAGAATGACTCTCTAGAGTGCGCATGAGATATAGAAAAACTGTTGGAAAGTGAAAAGATATAGAAAGC
Source organism: Miscanthus floridulus (assembly GCF_019320115.1). NCBI lineage: Eukaryota > Viridiplantae > Streptophyta > Magnoliopsida > Poales > Poaceae > Miscanthus > Miscanthus floridulus. The sequence goes on from NC_089583.1 coordinate 19,627,252, forward strand.
GAATTTTATGCAAATGGCTCTCAAAATAATGATTTAGAGAGTGAGATTTAGAAATGCTCTTATAATACAGTTGAAGCACAGTAAATATGGTTTTTCTAATGAAATTTTGGTTTTTCTTGCTACATAGCTTTTACTATACACCTAAGATATATATAAGATATGCCTAAAAAAACCAAAATGACTTATGACGTGGAACAGAAGGAGTACATTAAAAATAATATATAATGATAAAACAAATGAGTATGTGATGCCATTTTTTTACTTAAGAGATATGTGAGCTAGAGCATGTATATTTGTTACCCCTTTTATTTTTGTGCTAAGGGCAGTTATCTAGCATTGCTAGTGACATAAACTTTGGGTGTGTTTGGTTAGGCTCCCAAAAGTGCTTTTGTTAAAAAAAAAGCTAAAAGCCAACCAAATAGATGGAATGGATAATAGGTTCTACTACAAAGAAAAAACATCTTTTCCTCCACTTACAATTCTCATGGAAACCCAGCAACTTGCTTCCACTTCCACCTTTTCACCCCACTTCCACCTTTTCACCAAAGTTACACACTTGCCACTGTGTAGGGTCGAGATGGCGAACTAGAGAGGGGGTGAATAGGCTAAAGAAAAATAGAGACATGATATATTACATATGGGTTGGTCTCACATGAAGAGCACTTGCCAAATCAATCCAAGAATATTAATTCTGAATTTTATATTGGTCAAAAGAAATGGTGAATCCTATGGAAGATTGATTGATCTCCAAATTGATAGACATAAAGACATTCAAGTAAGAGACATAATATTGAAGAAAGAGTAAAAATACATGGGCGTCCTTCAACTTGTCTCGGGGTGTCACTCAAGTCCCCAAACTCTTAAAATGCATTTTTAGGTCCTTTAGGTCCTCAATCTTGTCTTTGTGTGTCATCTAGGTCCCACACTTTCGGTTGTTGTTTTTAGGTCCCCGAACTTATCTCGGTGTGTTATTCAGGTCCCAGAACTTTCCATAGTGTGTCATAGGCCCAAATAGACCCGATCTACACCGTATCATGACACCACTGCCATAGTGGTTGGATCCACACCTGATTCTTGACCATGGTAGGAACTTAATGGCAAAGCAATTGTTTGTCCACCTCTTTCACCTAATGAGCACTAGCTTTGGCCTTGTCGCCACCATTATCGATGACATGTCGTGGCCTTTGATGTGGAGGATGATGAATGCATGGGTTGGGGATGGTGAGTTGGTGACTATGCCACACTAGATTGGAAAGCGAAGAGAGTGGGAGAGAAAGGAGATGGAGGTAGAAGAGAGATGGAGAGCATGTAGATGGAGTGCTACAAACCAACACATTGGCTGGTTGGAGATTATTTGGTACTAGATGACATATTGTGACAATGACACCCTAAAACAAGTTTGGGTACCTCAAATTGCAATTTGAGAGCTAAATGACATGAGGAGACAAGTTTAAGGACTGCTCGTGCATTTTACTCTTGAAGAAATGAAATTCAAAATATGTTTAATGTTGATTCAACGCATGTTGTGACTTGAGAATGGCTCGATTGGGTGAATGTAGCAAGGAAAGGGTGCTGAGGTACTAAGTCAAGGTAAATGGCAAGTGATTGCTTGATGGCCAAGGTGTGATGGCTAAAGTGAATAAGAGAGTACTTGCAATGAGCCCATGAACTAATTGCTATGAGTGGTCATGCTATGTGGAGGATCAAATATTTGTTCAATCATACGAAGAAATGACTTATGGATGAAAGTATAGTCTTGATCATATGGTCTAAGAGATCATGAGTCACAAGCTCAAGGAAGACATGCTCACAACAATAGCAGTGTTCAAGGCCCTCAAATGGTGAAGATCAAATCGACGACACTACAATTTAAAGAAAGAGGCTCAAGTGTGATTCAATTCTACACTAGGCAACCACAATACAAGGTGTGGTATTTCTTGTTTCTTGCACTATTACATATGACTTTGACGCATGTGTTTGCTACCTCAAGAAGTGGCGAACGTGCTCGACTCTGAGACCACCCGGTTGGACCCCTTCATTGTGCTCCAAGTGGCCGAAGCGTTGAGGGGTCAGATTCCTCTACTGAGGGTGGTCTCTCGGTCGAAACACTCTCCATATGGTTGTATGGGAGATCCTCGTCCCTTAGAGATCATGATGCGTGAGCACATCTGTTGGGTGTAGCCTAAAGCTCCTATCCAACCGGCCGATTAAAGTTGGATAGGGGGTTAATCTTCTAGGCAGTCGTACTTATGAGGGCACCTATATATGGTGCAAGTACTCATCAAGCTAAATATTCATAACCAAGCTCCAAAGGAATATCCCTTGACATGGATAACATCCTGCAACAAATAATTGACTCATTGTGCATCTTAAACATATATGTCAATCAAAACAAAAAAAAATGACTAGATGCCATTACGATGATTGCAATTACCTCTCTCTCTTTCTCCCCCTTAGATGAACTCGTGAGAAAGCGCCACTGAAGTGGCGAGTATGCAATCATTAATCAATGTATGCGTATTTTCTTGGACGGGAATATGTTGGTGTTCATAGGGCATCGTCTAATGACAAGGGGAATACCACTTTGTTCGGAATAGACTATATATGTTAATGTATGTACGACCTCAAGCTTGCCGGCTTTGCGCTGTAGACAAGGTGGCTTTGGCTGCAGAAAACAGACAGCTCACGCACCTGGAGCGAGCTACCGATCAACATAGACCCAGAAGTACAGGCCTTCTTCAGAGCATCAACTTACACGGTCATCGGCGACGGGCGGAACACGAAGTTCTAGGATGATCGATGGATCGAGGGCACCGTGCCGTCAGACATCGCTCGAACCTTGGTGTGCCTAGTGCCCAGTAGGGTTAGGAAACGCCTCACCGTGTGCCAAGGGCTAATAGCCAGAGACTGGATGCCCTCATTCTCGGGCTCCATGACGACGATGGCACTGGCCGAGTATCTAGCCCTGTGGGAGGCAGCGGACCATACTAAAGATGGCAACGGGGATGTACCCATCGGGTATCATCGGAACGTTCTCTTCCCCGCTGCGGAGAATTCATCCCGTCTCCGTCCCCGTTAACTGTCTCGGGTATAGATTCTTGCCCATCCCCGTACCCGTCGGGCATCGGTCGGGTAACAGATACCTGACGGGTACTGCATACCCGATAAACAAGGACACTTGGGGTCGCAGCTTTGCAATCAGAGACATTTCTTCTTCACCCAGGTATATGTGTCGGAGTCTCGGAGATGCCGAGGAGAAGGAGCGAGGTTGCGAGGAGGACGAGCAAAGGTGGCAGAGAGACCGAATTGAGGAAGCGAGGGGCACAAGCACTCGTGAGGCAGGCGTGCTTGTGCTGCTGGCGGAGATGGTGACGAAAAATTGAACTAGGGTTCCTAGAACACATAGACTATATATATGATTGTTCAGATTTGGGCCAAAATACCTATGTTGAGCTTCTTTGGGCCTAATACTTGCATGACAGCTCAAATAGTCGGGTTCCCCAATGGGTAACGGGGACGGGTAAACAGGGAATGTTCTCGTACCCGCTATACCCATCGGGGATGGATTCTTGCCCATTTAGATGCCCGCGGGTAAAGATATGATCCCATCCCCATCCCCTAATGGATCAAATACCCGTCGGGTATCGGGTATCGGAGCCCCGTTGCCATCTTTAGACCATACCATCCTCGGTGAACAACCGGATAAGACCGTGTGGCGCTGGACACCTGACGGGAACTACAGCGCCAAATTAGCCTACACTAGGCTACACACAGGTTCAATCCCGTTCCGAGGCCACACTCTCATCTAGAAGACTTGGGCGTCACTTCGAGTTAAAATCTTCCTATGGATCGCATTCCGGAGGCGTCACTGGACTAATGTTTGCCAGGCAAGGCATGGACTCGAGGCGAGAGAAGAGTGTTACCTCTGCGACCAGGCGCCGGAGACAATTGATCACACTCTGTGTTGCTGCCCCTTCGCACGAGAGCTTTGGTTCCGCATCTGCCAAGCTCTAGGACACCAGTTACCGCCATTGGAGCAGTCAGTCTATGCTTGGTGGAGACGGCTGCGATCAACTTGGAATCAGCAGCACAACAAAGGGCCTTGACTCCCTATTCGGCCTCGTCTCCTAGGAAATTTGGAAGGAACGGAATGCTCGCGGCTTCCCAGAGGCCACGTCCACGGTAGATGAGCTACTGATGTTCATTAAAGCTCAGGCCGACCAGTGGATTCAGGCGGGGGCAAAGGACCTTGGGAGTTTAGCATCGGGGGTAGCCCACTGTCCACCGAGGTTTCAAAGTTGTATTCAAACCATGTAGCACCCCTGGGTTGTCGGCCGGATGCCGGTCATTTGTAAAAACTTTCTATTTTCTACTTATCATAAAGATACGCAACGCTCTTGCGTATTCGAGAAAAAGATAGATCTTTTACCTAACAATATGTTAACATATGCATGTGACTCATTCGTAAGTACAGAGAGAGGGCTTAGTTGAACATAAAAAAAAGTGCGGTTGTGGACAGCATAGGCAAGGCAAAGAGGAGTGGTTGCGCCGGCCGGCAACAAAGTAAACGGTGACTGGATGTTGCACCCATATGTCACAAGTCCTCGATGTAACGGGCCAATCCTTGCCATCACGAAGGCCTGTTTTGTTTGCCTAATAGCTACTAAATTTAGTAGTTTTTAGTTATTTTAGTAATTTTTTAACTAAACATTATGACTAAAAGCTACTAAAAGAGCTTTAGTCATCTCTAGTAACTCTGGAGTTACTAAAAGTGACTGAACCGTTTAGTAGCTACTAAAGTTTAAGTTTAGTAGCTCGAACCAAACACCCCCTAAAGCAGGAGCCAGGAGCTGATCACACTTTCTGAACTTTGTCACTGTCTCACTGACATCAGCTACTTCAGTTTCACGCTGGTGAGGTGGCGCGCGCATAGAAAAACAGGGCAAAAGCTAGCAGCTCCACTAATCCACTTGCATGCTGCCTTGGCGGTCAGAGAGGCTGAAGTTTCCTAGTAGGCACGCGCGCACTGTGACAGCACGGTCATGGGTAGCGACACGCAGCTTATATCCTTTCTAATTTACAAAAAGCAAGATTTTTGGTAAAAAAAAAGTACTCTCCAACAATTTTTTATTAAATCTTCGAACGTAGACATTCTTTATTTAAGATTTCTTGCTAGCTAAAGATGAAGAGCGGGATGACTCATGACTCTAAAAAATGTGCAAAAATACACAAAAGCTATTAGAGTGTACAAAAGTATATAAAGCGGTTTTACTCAAATGACTTTCCAAATGATGATTTAGAAAATAGATTTTAGAAAGACTCTTGAAGATTCTCTCGGTTGGACCGGAAAAAAAAGAGAGGTGGTTTTTCATGGGTTGAAAAATCATATCCGATCCGTCACGTCCATATTTTGTGTATAGAAATATGTGAAATAAATACACGGGGCTGGTCTTGAGCCAAACTATTTTTTCGAGTTTATTTTGTTGTTCTTCGGGCCCTGTTCAATAAGCACCGTGGTAGGCAACAAATGCTAGGACATTGGTTTGGAGGGATGCTAAGACCCAACTGACACCAAGCTTATCAAGCCGAGGGAGGAGCGTGCGCTTCTAGAGCTTTTGAGAAAAATGAGTTAATTTCATTCAAAATTAAGTCAATTTCATTTTAAAAGATAAAAAGAAAAATGAGTTCAATTAAAGCACTTTTGAGACGAGCCACCAAGCCAGCTCAAGAGCTTTTTGTCCAGCGTGCGCTTCTAGAAGAGAATATAAAGGCAGGGTAGATTCGCCTTTTCATGCTTGAAGAGAAGAAAAATCTAAAAAATCTTAGAATCCTTAGAGATTATGAAAATCTAGATAAAAAAAACCCTTAGAACCCCAACTGAATTTTAACTACAGACAGAGAATCTAATAAAACATATTAGATATTTTTATTTAAATTCTTAAAATCCCTGAAGATTCAAACAGGACCTAAAGCAGCTGAGACTGATGGATTCGGGTATTAAGAATCCAGTCATATGATTATTCTCACCCCTTCTAGAAACTCTACCGTTTGCACATCCTAAAATTTTATCTGATTTTTCAAAATCCTAAAGGCATTCAAACAGGCCTTCAGGATTGCTACTAGTAAATTCTCACAAATCCAAGCTTTCTGTTCATCGTGTTCAGAATTACCGTGGGTTGCCACGCTCCCTTGCGGCCGCATTTGCTTCCACCGCCGCCCTGGCCTCTGCTTCCGCCCACGCCTTGGCCTCTGCCTCTGCTCTCGCCTTGGCCTCTGCCTCGGCCTTGGCCTTCTCCACCGCTCTCTTCTTCAGCTCATCGATCAATATCTCAAGGCAGCGAGAAGGCTCGCCGGAGCCTGCGCGCCTGGCCGCCATGAGGCACTCGGCGACGTCGGCCGGCGTGAAGGTTCACCTCCCGCAGCACCTCCCCGACGGCGCCGAACAGCTCGTGGTCGTCGACGTCCAGGTAGTTCTTGGCGAGCGTCTGGAACGCCTCGAACCGGCAGTAGGACATCTCAATGTGCATGTCCATCCTGCCGCGCCGGATCAGCGCCGGGTCCAGCCGCTCGACGTGGTTGGTGGTGAACACGACGATCCGCTCGCCGCCGCACGCCGACCAGAGCCCGTCGATGAAGTTGAGCAGGCCGGACAGGGTCACCGTCGTGTCACGCGGCGGCCTCTCCCTCTCGTCGGCCTCTCGCCGCCGCGGCCTGCTGCTGCTGCTGGCGCGGTCGCCGGTGACGTCGAGGGTGCAGTCGATGTCCTCGATGACGATGATGGACTTGCTGGTGGTCTCGATGAGGAGCCTGCGGAGGTCGCTGTTGGTGTGCACCACCGTGAGCTCCACGTCGTAGATGTCGTAGTCTAGGTAGTTGGCCATGGCGGCGACCATGGTGGACTTGCCCGTGCCCGGTGGCCCGTACAGGAGGTACCCGCGCTTCCACGGCTTGCCGGCGCGCCGGTAGAACTCCCTGCTGTTCCGGAACGTGTCGAGGTCGTCCATGATGTCCCTCTTCTTGGCCCGGTCCATGGCCAGCGTGTCGAACGTCGTCGGGTGGTCGAAGTCGATGTAGCTCCATGACTTGGACTCGTAGCTGCTGCATCATGCCACCATGGATGCAAATGAAATCAGCAATCAAATGGATCGAAATAGCTTGTGAGTTGTTCTGCTGAATGATGCGTACAAGGAGTCGCGTGACTTGATGTTGGTGTAGAGCCTCCGGTGGCGGTTGCTGAAGAGGATCTCGCGGCCCTGGCGGCGGACGTGGGGCAGGTACTCGTCGATGACGACCCCGCGGTGGCGGAGGTGGAAGGTGAGCCGCTGGAACCGCCTGTCGGCCTTGCGCTGGCCCTGCACGTCCTTCTGGACCACGGAGGACCACCAGAGCGAGACGCCCCGGAACTCGTCGGCGACGTCCTGGCCGTCGCGCATGCTGACGACGAGGCCGTTGCCCTCCCTGGCGCCCTCGGCGCGGAGCTCGCGCGCGTCCTGCGAGCACGCGGCGCCGCTCAGGTACGCCTTCACTTCCTCGTAGGTGCTGTCGCTGTCGGAGACGGGGCCGTACCGGGAGTACCGCACCTCGCCGCCGGGCTCCGAGATGTCGATGGTCACGTAGGGGTCCACGGCGTTGAGCAGGCGCCGCGCGCGGCGGCGGAGGAAGAGGTTGAAGTAGGTCAGGAACAGCCGCCGCGGCGCGTAGGTGGCCACCAGCGACACCACCGGCGCCAGGATGAGCCACGCCGAGCCGAAGCTGGTGGTGTTGGTGAACAGGGCGGAGAAGGAGCCCAGGTTGGCGACCGCCCACCGCCGCCACCGCGCCACAGCCCTGTTGCCGTGCTCCGCCATGGCAGCTACGTACGGCTGCGACGGTGCCAATGTGAGTGAGCAGGAGATGACTAGCCAGTGGGCTACTAGTATGTCCGTGAGCTGTCACACTGTGCGTGCCTACCAGGAAACTTCAGGCTCTCTGACCGCCAAGGCAGCAAGCAAGTGGACAGTGGGAGTGGAGCTGCTTTTGCCCTGTTTTTCTATGCGCGCGTCGCCTCACCAGCGTCAAACCGTGGAATAGCTGATGTCAGTGGCAGCTCCTGGCTCCTGCTTTCTTTGGTACCGTTTAGTTCCCTTTTAAAATGCCAAATTTTTTAAGATTTTCTGTCGCATCAAATTTTTGAATGCATGCATAAAGTATTAAATACAAATAAAAAATAAAATTAATTACACAGTTTAGATGAAATCTACGAGACGAATCTTTTAAACCTAATTAGATTATGATTAGACATTAATTGTCAAATAACAACAAAACTGCTACAGCGTCATTTTACCAAATTTTTCAACATCTAAACATGCCTCGGTATCCTACGACGTGATGAGGAGGACTGGCCCTCAACATCGAGGACTTTAACATATGGGTGCAGCATCCAGTCACCGTTTACTTTGTTGCCGGCCGGCGCAACCACTCCTCTTTTTCATCTACGGTCTGTTCGCTTGCTCGTAAACAATCGTAAATTTCCAGTTAGGAACAGTGTTTTTCTCTCACACCAAACCAGCCAGCAGTAAATAATCCACGATACGATACGGCCTCCCGAACAGGCTGCTAATCATTAATTTTTCTCCGAAAGCCCTGTTGGTTTTGCTGAAATTTAGCTTACGTTAATTTGGTGGGAGAATAAAACGTTGTTCTTTGCTGAAAAGTAAGGCAAGGCCTAGCCTGCGGCACGACGGGAGCCACGCCTATTTCTTCTGCCGGACTTTTTTTTTATGTTCAACTAAGCCCTCTATAGTTTCGAATGAGTCATATGCGGATGTTAACCTGTATTGTTAGGTAAAAGATTTATCATTTCACAGCAACAAATTTGCAGTCTTTCATCTTGTCTATTCAAAACAAAGTGGTATCCCCCTTGTCATTAGACGGCCGGCCTGTTCGCTGGTTGGTTTCTGGGCTAATTTAGACTGGCAGATGCTGGTTTATTGTGAAAGAAAAACACTGTTAGCTGGCTGATTTGGGCTGGCTGAAACCAACAAGCGAACAGGCTAGGTGTTCTATGAACACCAACAAATTGCCATCAAAGCTAGGAAACACGCATAGTCACTTCGTCCCAAAATAAATATTTTTCTAAGGTTTACAATTTGTCTCCCTATCCACACACAAAAATAACATTATACATAAACATGAAACATTACATCCTGATACGGAAGCTAATCATGGTGTATGAAAATAATAACTACCAAAATCGAGAGATATCCTCCGAAAATGGAACGGAGAGAGTACATACGCTCTTTTAGTAATATCCTTAATTTGTCTAAATATTTCTAGAAACTTATTTATTATAGAACAGAGGGAGTACAGACTGCACACTCACCACCTCAGCGGCGCTTCAAGCTGAGTTCATCTCACATATATAGAGAGAGAGAGAGGGAGAGAGAGAGAGAGAGAGAGAGAGAGAGAGAGAGGCAATTGCACTCATCATAATGGCATCGAATCCATTTCTTTTTTTTTCTTTTTTTTTTTTGACTTACGCATGTTTAGCCCAATGCGCCTTGCTCCATATGGTTTGATCAACATTACTATCATATCCTAGCCTTGTTGCACCACTCCAACTGCGGACCTAGCTCAATCACAACTCATTTGAAAAACATTAGTCCACTAGTTGTCACACCTAATTACCAATACCAAACTTAGGGCTTTCAGGTATAAAGTGTAGGCCGCTAGCAATGCTAGATAACTAGCCTTGGCAGCTGGCACCAAAATAAAAAGGGGCAACAAATATACATGCTCAAGCTCACATATCTCTTAAGTAAAAAAATTTGATATCACTTACTCATTTTGTTTCATGTTTAATTATATAATATTTGTAATGTACTCCCTCTGTTCAGTCATTTTGGCTTTTCTAGACATAGCTTATTGTCGGTGTTTCGTAAACCGGACTAGCAAACTTATACGATTGCCGCGCTGCTTCAGGAAGACGATTGTAGCATTCAAAAGACACGAGGATTTATACTGGTTCAGGCCGAAGCCCTACGTCCAGTCTCAGAGATGATCGAGTGCGTGTTCATCGCTTGAATGCTCTAAAGTTTTTACAATGGGGGTGCAAGAATGGTGGAAGAAGAAGAAGAGCTAAAGCTAGGAGAAGGGAAGCTTCAGGGGCTTACTACGATGGAGAGTGAGTGAATGAGTAGGGGACTCAGAATGTCTTGTGATGGGTGCCCTGGCTACCCATACATAGAGTTCGGGGCCAGGGTGCATACAATGAAGGAGGTTCTCTCGACCGAACGGTCGTGAGCCTGAGGAAGGTCCTAACTAACTTGTCTTGCAAGCTACGTCGTCTTGAAAAGCAGGTCCGGATGTGACTGTCATCATGGTCTTGTGAACACGTTGCGATATGGAGTGGCGCGGTGCTACTGTGCTGGTCGTGGTGGAACTATAGGCACGAGGGTGATGCGCCAGCCGTCCTGCGCGACGTGCTCTCCGCTGCGCTCTTCGTCATCGTCTCTCGGTTTTCTGGGACGTCGTACAGGAGTTGTGGCAGTCCCCAGGTCGTCGTTCGTTTGGTTGCCTTGAGGAGCTAAGGGCCACTATCCTGATCGCTGGGGTCGTGCCCCCCCCCCCCCCCCCCCCCCCCCGTCGATCTGGATGATCTTTAAGTCAAAGCCTTCGTCGTGGATCGCATCTCGTAGTGGGTGGGGTCGTACCTACGTCTTGTCGGGTCGTATCTGGCCGGTGCTCATCGTACTTGTCATCACTTTAGAGCGGTATTGTCTTGTCTTTGCGGTGTGGCATAGAGATGACATCTGACCGGACCGAGGTGTACCTTCACCGGCTCCTACTTGGCCTATGAGAGGAAGAGGGAAGAGAGAGAGTTTTGACTCTGATAAACAGTGTGCTGCAGTGTTCCTGCAGGTGGGAGCCGGAGCCGTCCGGATCTGTGCCAAATGGGGCCTAAATCGCCAAATACCAAAGTTAGATTGAAATCCGACCATTTGGACATAAGGAATAGTCGGGGCATTATGGTGCATTATTGTAGTTTCGTTTATTTAGGACATGCAAATACCGTAGGCCCTACGACATAGGTCCAGTTGGATTCCGCTAAGATATACCATCTCACATCTCAGCTATATACATATTTAGGAGTAGTGTGGTCGGAGGAATGACGGAGAGGAAGGAGGAAGAGGTCAGGTGAGAACAGAGTGAAAAATAACCGTAAGCGGGACATGCTGGGTGAGATAAAAAAATAAATAAAAAATAATTATATAGTCTATCTACCTAACTAAACTTTAATCCTAATTAATTTAATCAAACAAACCCAAATACTCTACCACGTCTTTGACCTATTTGGATCCACTAGCTAAACTTTAGCTATCTAAATTTAGCTGTCAGAGATCCAAACGGTTCGACTAAAAGATAAGCTAAATAAAGTTTAGCTACAACAACCCAGCTAAATCTAGTTAAAATTTAGCTGAGTCGATTAATTAGAGAATTCAAACACCCCAACTAAAATTTAGCTAAGAAAACTTTTATCTAGTTAAAATTTAGCTTTAAAATTTTAGTTGCGTGGATCAACCAGTCTCTTCGTATGGTCTGAACCGAGAGCATATCATCACGCGGCTTCTCCACATATAGCCAAAGGTTGGTTACCCGTCGCATTGCTGTCCAGTCCACCAAGTCTCCAGCAACCGGTATTGTCGTCGTCGGAAGCAAATATAAAAATGGACAGGAAGGACTTTGAATTTCCTTCTTTTTGGTTTGTTTTGATGTTATAAACTTTCCATCATCTTGCCACGTGAAAGCGACGGTCTCCGAGTCAAGATATTCTTTCACGTGCCCGTCACGAACACGGGCCATATAGTACGTGCTGCCCGTAGACTTAAGCGTTGACCTGCTTTATCATTGTGGTCTAAAATTCCATAGTCGTCTTTAAACAACGAGGAGATATTGCAGGTTCACTGGAGAAATTGTAAAATAGAACTATATATATATATATATATATATATATATATATATATATATATATATATATATATATATATATATATATATTTTAAAAAAAAACTTTACAACGGCACTTGAGAGAAATGTTTGAAAAACAATCCGAGATTTAGATGGAACCATTGTGTTAGACATGGTGATATGTTCCTGCTTTTGTTGTGTATTTAAATATATATCATGTCTACATACATAACAAAATTAATGTATCTAGAAAAACTAAAATATTTTATAATTTCAAAAGAGAGAGAATAGTTCATATTATTTTTAGTGGGGGCAGTGTCTATTTAGATTTGACTTGTAAGGAATGAGAAGGCGGCCACCTACATGAATGACTGCTTTTAACCTTTCTAGACGCAAAGGAAGGAAATGCCTCGCTAAACCAACATAATCACTGTCCAATATGATATATATGAGGGCTGCTATTTTTAGGGCTTGTTTGGCACGGCTCCTCCCGAGGGGCTCCTCTGGAGGAGCCAGAGCCGTTTTGGAGGAACCACAAATTGTGGCTCCTCCAAAACGGCTCCGGCTCCTCTGTTTTTTACTGAAAAACGGCTCCTCCAAGAAAATGTTTGGCAGGGCTCCTCTGGAGGAGCCGGAGCCGGAGCTAGAGAGGAGCCCTGCCAAACAAGCCCTTATTGTTTTCCCAAACACAATCCATAGAAACTATAGGTGGTATGGAGTGGACAAATTTTCTATAACAACAGGATCCGTCCTTGTAAGGGCCTATTTGGAACGAAGGAATCCAAAACACAGGAATAGAAAAAAACGTAGGAATAAGGTATGATGAAAAGTGAAAAACTATGGGATTTCAAAACATAGGAACAGAAAATTTAGGCTGTTTGGAACACATGAATTTATAATATAGGAATTGTAACATGTTAGGTAAATATGGGTACTTAGAAAGTATTAAAAGCACCTAACCTCACGTGAGCAAGAATCTACTTTGCGTTGGCTGCTGCTTCTCTCTGTAGGTCAGCGCTTTGTCTCGGACTTCGCGATAGGAAGAGAAACCAAGAGATCAGAGTGGATTTTCTGATTCCTACGTTTTGAGATGGGAAGCAAACCTTTCCTCAGGAAAGGGAAGGTGTAATCCTCCGTTCCAAACAGACGGTGACATCAGCGAAATGAAGGAATGCTATTCCTTTGAAGTTCCTACGAGAAACCTGCAATCCAAACAGGCCCTAAAAGGTGATGAGTTAGGCCTCATTTGGATGGGAGGAAACCCTTTCCTTTGGAATATTGTAGCTCGCTAGCCATTTCACAGGAAATAAATTATTCGCTCAAACTTGTGGTTTTCGTTCCTTCGCGGTTGCCCGAGGCAGCACCTGTGAAGAAGAGAGACAAAAACAAAGCAGTGCATTGAGGAAGAGGAATCTAGCAGGGTTGTTGCTGCCCCCACTCGTACGCGAAGCTTGAGCTGCTTGTAGGAGCAACATGCCAGTGTCCAAGAAATGCAACTTGAGAAGCCATGTACCTGTTTGACTTTTCTATACGTGGAACCCACCTAATTCTTTTTCCATGTATTTTCATTCCTTTATTTTTTTCTTTGGTTTTCCATTCCTCTATTTTCCTGTTTCCTTCTTCTCTCGTTCCTCTATTTTGGATTCCTGTATTCTGCTTTCTTTTCTTTGCTAGCACAAATGAACGACAGCTAATAAACCAACAAGCTTATGATCCTTGTATATTAGCAAGCTATATCATTGAGTGAAGACTTTAAACCGTATACTCGACTCACGTATACGTCGAGTATGCAATTTTAGAGAAAAATACATGGACGCCATATATACAAGCTGTCCGGCATGATGAACCAAACTAGGAGTAACTGTTAGCTTGCTTCTCTTATACTCCCTCCATCCACAAAAAAATACAATTCTTGTTTTTCGAGTTTAAACTTTGACTAAATTTATATAAAAAAAGTGCAAACATTTATGATACAAAGTAAGTACAATTAGATTAGTTATAGAATACTCCCTCCGGTTCTCTAACGCAAGTTGTTTTGAGGTTGTGTTAAGTCAAATATTTTAAACTTTGACTATAAATAGCTTCTTTTGGGTTGAGTTTGAAAATATGAAAATGATGTAAGTAGATTCATCTCGAAATGTAGTTTCATAAAAGTATATATTGACTATATTTTATAAATATTTTATAGCAAAAAGTTGCAGTCAAAGTCGTTTCTTAAAGACCGTGTCGATGTCCAAAACGACTTGCTTTAGAGAACCGGAGGGAGTATATTTTAATAATAAATTTATTTGGAGACATAAATTTGGTCAAACTTGAGGTTCTTTGTCCAATATGCATCTCATAATTGCATTTTTTTTTGCGGATGGAGGTAGTATATTTATTAATTACCACGCCCATAAAGATGCATGCATGCTTCTTTAGTGGCATATATATAATACGAGCCCATGCACATATGAACACGTTACATACGGTTACATTTATTTTGAATATTTTGTACAAAATCTTATCAAACAATAATATTGTTTGACAAAAATATACCATGTGACATATCATGGAATATGGAAAAAATATATGTAAGAGATAAAACAAATAAAAAAGATAGTAATCAAAAGTAATAGATAAATATAAGGAAGGAAAAAAAACTAAAACACTAAAGAACACCACATAGAAATAGAAACTGCTTAAACAACCTAAATATACCATAAAACATTTCACGGATACTATGTGGATACTTAAAGATAATCGTGAAACATCTCATTTATTTGATATGAACATTCTAAAAACATCATATCTAAAAACATCATAGAACATGACATGTATACCACGTGAACATAAAAAACATCATAGAACATCCTGAACATCAACAAAATACATAGTATAACTGTAACACCTCGGGTGTTAGCCTTGCATAACTTGACTTGTATAGCATGAGCATGATCATAAAGCATTCATATATAAGCTTTGACACTTGAAACATTGGATTGAAATATCTGCAACATTTGCTTATTATCGCATGTTTCTTAAACATATGCAACTTTTCTCGTTATTTCATGTCTCCATGTGTCTATGCATATGATCATGAGTGGACACATGTACTTGGTAGATGTGAGTCACACAAACATGTAGCAACACCTAGAGTAGCAAATAGGACCTTGTTCATGGTTACATTTCATGAGCCAACACTTAAGCTTTCTTGTGATTACACTAACTAGCTCAATGAGTGACTACTGCATGAAATGATTGAATGACCTTGCAAATTGCCTAAACATGTTTAGAGTATCATTATGAACAACTTTGATATTCATGGTTAGGGGTAAAAAGGTCATTAAGCCATGCTTTGATGTGTATCATCATGTAAATGTGACATGTTTGACCAAGTTTGAACTAGGTGTTAGAGACCTTATATGGAGAAGATCACTAAAGCAAAGTTGTAGTATTTGACATAAGGAACAACTTTTATTTTTGGGTTATTGACTGATTTAGCTTCTAACATGCTTGAATTGGTCCCACAAAAATCAGCAAAACCAAGATTTCAACACTCAACAAAATTTTGCTAAGTTTTGGATCACTGACAACCTGACAAGCCGACCTTGATCATGATTTTACTCTGTCTCGGTTGCGAATTAGAACTAGATTCTTGAACGAAAGTTGTAGCTGGTACATGGTTCTACAAATCCTATTCAGATAATTTTTACCTTGGAGCCACGGATTAGCAGTTAATTGAACGTCAAAATTTGTCGTCAGGCTCGGCATTTCGTGACTGAACGAACTGAATCGATGGATTCAGTGGCCTACCGGTTCAGACCGTGGCCGCCGCGTGGTGCGGGAAATGGCCGCGCATCATTGGCGTTCTGCCCAGCGCGGTAGTGACGCGCCAGAGCGTGGCCTTAACACCGCCAGCGCTCGACCGACCCATCCCGCGCTCCATTTTGCATTTCCTCTGCTCCTCCTTCGTCCTTGCGCGTAGCCGCTGAGCTCCCGTAGCACCGAGCAGCGCCGCCGTCGCCATAGCCTGCGCAGGCTCGCGACGAGCCGTCCATTCTTCACCGCAGCAGCACCACCAGCTCCCCAGCGACCCACTGCCTCCACCCGCGCTTGCTGACCGCGCTTGGTAAGCCACCGCAACGCGTGCGAGCTCGCTGGAGCTCCGTCGCTAGCCCCGTCTCTATGGCCACGTCGCCACCGTCCACCTCAGGCCGCGATAGGGCGCTAGCTAGCTCCGCCGCAGGTCGGTGATGCTCGGCGTAGCGTTTGATCGAGCCGCCATAGCCTCCACCGGCATAGCGCCGTCGTCCAGCGCCACCGCTCCGACTTGGCCGCCGCCGTCGTCACTGGCGTCGACGATAGGGCCGGCCAAGTGGTTCAATAGATGCGCTAGGTCGAGTAGGTCACGTCGTGAAGATGTTACCACCGGCAGGTTCGCCGTCGGTGAGCTCTAGCCGCGTCCGTAGAGTAGCGCCGCCGGCTCTGTTTTGTCTCGCTGACCGGTGGGGTCAACTGACCAGTGGGTCCCGCGTGTCAGCGACTCCATGTATTAAAGCCAGTTCATTTTGGATGCAGATTTCATATATTTTGTAATTTTTGTATCTTCAGTTTGGTAGCTTCAAAAATTGTGAAATAAATTTGTTAGTGTTCCTTAGGAAGTGTAGTATTTAGAAAAAATATGTTCTTGACATTTACAGTAGAAATTTTTGGAGATTTAAATAGGGATTTGAAAGGTGCTTTTGAATGCATTCAAATTTGTTTATTTTATATCTAGAGTTCCTGTGCTCCAAAAATTATGTAATTTTTGTGGTAAGCTAGTCTTAGTATATATGAGCTCTGGTAAAAATTTGAAGATGAGTGCATGTGTAGAGTTGTAGTTATAGATTTTTCTTTTATAATTAGAAGATCCTTGTGTAAATTTTTATAAATTATTTATGAATCCAAAATTCATGAAATTTGTTGGAGGTAATCCTAGTACCATATGGATGCTAAGAAAAATAGGAAATCTATTGTTTGACACTTTTCAATAAGGTTTTCCATTTATGCTATTTCAAGCCTTGCTTCCTTGTTATTTTTGTATAGGATGTTCTACTTGGTAAAATGACATAAAATTTTTATAGTAGTCCGTTGATAGCTTTAGCAAGGCACTGTAAATTTTTGAGAAATTATGAAGTACATCTGGTATATATTTATTATTTAACCTAAATATCTCAGTAAAATAATAAAGGCATTTAAATAAATAGTTTGGGCTTCACCATTATTTTATCTTAAATGTATTTAGTATGCTTAAACTGTTGGTAGATTTTATGTTGTCAAATTTTGACTGATTACATGAAGTAGAAGTATTGTTGCTTTGTATTGCAAATTGAATAGTTTCCGGATAGATTCTGGAGTTTGATGAGTTGCATGTTGAAAATGATGTGTACTGTAAAAATAGTTAATAACAAAGTTGTAGAGAATTTGATAAGATTTCCAGAAAGTCTAGGATCACTGTATTTGAATTAGTAGAACTCCAGTTATGAGTAAAAACAAGTAGCTACTGTTTTATGGCATAGTCGATGCATTGTGGAAGTAGATGATTAAATAATCGAGAAGAGATATGCACCTACTCAATAAACATGATACACTTGTTAACTTATATGCATTCGTAATACTTATATCATATTCATGCATCTAGGATCGAAGGAAGAGATAACGTTGCTGGAATTCGAAGAAGCAGAGGAAGGAGACCCACAGGAGAATCCGCAAGTCGCAGCCCCCGAAGGCGTGGAGCAGAACCCTGAAGAGCTTCCGGAGTGTCCTGACCACTGCCCTACTTCCTTTCTGCGAGGCAAGCCCCGGAGCATTCTAAGTCTTCTAGTAATTTACAATTGTTTACTTAAGTACTTATGATTGATGCATTAAGTTATAAGAGTTGAATGAAACCACTTGATGCATGTACATTCCTTGTCCAGATATTACACCTTTAACCGGTATAGGTTCAGTATCGAATATATGCTTAGCCATGCTTAGACCGATAGAAGTCGGGTGATGTCCTATTACCTACGAGATATATGTGGATATCAGAGCACGATTGGCTATATCTGCTATCGTGGAACAAAACCATGAGGTAAAAGTAAATCAAGACCGGACGGGAGGTCGATAGAGAAGCAACAAGGCATGGAGGTCTTGGGTGTGGATCTATCCTCGTCTGTGTCGATTAAGGACCGTACCGTTGTTGGAACTTCTGACAAGATTGAACGCATGCCTCTCACTTAGCTGGCCGGATAACTCATTCCGACCGCGAAGCCGAGTAATTCAACTCAGGCCGGGAACCGTTCTGTTGTGCGCTCCTTCCGGGAAATGATCAGACTGAGCCCAAAGGCAGGCTTGACCTGAGCATCCTGGCATCTGGTGTTCCAGATTGTGCGGCACGGTATGGACCCACGAAATGTGTACCTGAGCTATACCAAAGGTGACCTAAGGCTATCGTGGCTGGTAGACCTAGATTTGTGTTAGGAATAAATTCCCAGCCGATTGAAATCGATTCGAATCGCCGTCTCTCCTGAATAGTGAGAAACTTAACTAGCTCCAACATCGTAGTAACTGTGTTATGAAACATGATGGTTCGGATGAATATGGAATTACAATACCTGCTTTGGTTACTATTGTATGCTTCTAAATAATATACCACATGTTTGGCACAGGATAGTTGCTAACCTAGAAATGAATAGTTATAATTAACTCGATAAAGGAATCATAATTGTACAATGGGTCAATTGCCTTTTACGCAAAATGTTGTCAAGTTACGTCTACTTATACAGCCTTGCATAATCCTTGGAGTCATTTTATTTCTGGTTTATGACGGGTAAGTCTAGCTGAGTACCTTCTCGTACTTAGGGTTTTATTTTTCATTGTTGTAGATGGCACTGTGTATCATGGTTATTGCAAGAGTTGCTTCTATTCCGCCGTAGATGAGGAGTAAGCCTTGGGCAGGCTTCTTTATTAATTCCTATCCTTGCTTTTTTTGTGGACCGTGATCCGACTTGGCACTGTATCAAACTATGTTGGAAACTTTATTTTCGAACTTAATTGCTTCCGCTTATTTATCAAACTCGGTTTGTAATAACTTTTATTCATACTCTGATGATAAAATATATCTGTGAACTTTATGTAATATGTGGCATGTATGTTGAATCCTGTACGATCTTGGTTGTTGTAAATCGTTTATCGAGACCCGTCGTGGTACTCGACGGACTACCGGGTTTATATGGATCCAAGTATGACAGTGCGACCGCTTGCAGACTGCCATTGTACTTGTACTCTTATAAATTGGTCGGTTCTGCGACAATAACATCACATGTATATTACATGAACATCACATATATATTACATGAACATCATAAAATATCACATGTATATGTGAAAAGCACAAAACACATCATTGATCATCACATGTATGCTGTATGAACATCATAAAATACATCATAGAACATCAAATGTATATTACATGAACATCACAAAATACATCATAAAACATTATATGTATACTACGTGAACATCACTGAATATATCATAGGACATCGTATATATCACAGGATATCGTATATATACTATGTAAACATCACATGTATATACACGAACATCACAAAATACTAACAAAACTTCACATGTATAATACCTGAACTTAAGAAAACATCATAGAACATCATATGTATACTACATGAACATACAAAAATACACTATAGAACATTACATGTATGCTACGTGAACATCACAAAATATATCATATAATACATTATAGAACATCACATGTACACCACATGAACATCATATTTATATTAATCATAGAGCATCACATGTATAGTACATGAACATCACAAGATACATCATAGAACATCACATATACACTACGTGAACATCACACTTATCTCATATAATATAGAAAATAAAAAATAAAATAAAGTAATTAATTAGAGAAAAATAACTTAGTAAAAATTCACATAGAAACATGAATAACAAATAAAAATATATAGATAAAATAAACCAATGAATAACTTAAATAAAAAAGGAAAAAAAGAAATTTAAAAATTATATGATATATGTATCTTATGTAACATATGAAATGAAAATTTTTAAAATAAAAAACAAAAATAGTTCATATAGTAATTAAAAAAGAAACAATTGGGAAAATAGAAAAGAAAAGGAAAATAAATAGAAATAGAAAAAAAACAAAAGATTAAGAAAATGAAAGAGAAGGAAAAACCACATGAGAAAGAAAAGGAAAAGAAATATAAGAAAGGAAAGAAAAAAAGATAAACTTACCAACCTATGGGTGAACATAGAAAACAAAAATGGAATAAAAAAATAATTAGAGTAGAAGAATAAAGAAATAAAAGAAATAGAAAATAAATGAAAATAATAATAATAATCACATAAAGCAAAAAAGTAGAGAAAATAAAAATAAATAAATGAAGCACGAAAAGGGAAAAAAAAGAAATTCGGGTCCGGCCGTTCGCGCGGGATTTGGGTCCGCCCGTTCGGACCCGAAGATTTGCGGTTTTTAGCCGCGTACGCGTGCGGCGTTTTCTTCAATCCCGCGACGGCCCGTTTTGTACCGCGTGCGCCGCTTAGACGCGCGAGCTACTTGCCTGCTTCCGTAAAGGGCATGCAACGCGCAAGTACAGTAGTAGCTCTGTTTGCTTAATAATGATGCAAATTAAGAAAGAGATTCACCTAAAAATATCAACAAAAAAATAAAAAAATAGCTATAGATGTTAGGTTTTTTAATATCCTATAACAGATAAATCAAAAGGCATGCAGTATTACATCAGGTGGCAATTTAGAAATAAGGTTTAGACAGAACTATGAATTGAAGATTGGTAGATGCTACTGGCCTCGTTCTAACAAGTATTCGTTCCGTCTCAGAATAAGAGCACATCGCGCATATCGAAAGGTTATTTTTTTTAGTTTTGACTCAATATATAAAAAATAGTATTAATATTTGTATCTCTAAATAATGTTATTATGAAAGTACATTCCACAGCCAATCTAATGGTACTTATTACACATCATAGATATTAGTAACTTCTTATGTATTTTGTAAAACTTAAAATTGTAGAATGACAAACAAGAATCAAATGTTACCATTTAATAAACAAATCATCAATAATGCATGTTTTAATAAAGTATCACCGTACAAAACATGTCAATTTAAAAGACATATCAATTAGAAAATAAAAGATAAAAGAATAGCAGAGAGGCTTCTCTAATGTGTATAATCGTTGAATCCTCTTGGCAATAGTGCTTTGAAGCCTTTCCAGAGAAAGTCAGTTTTTGACAGAATTGTTTTTCCAAGAACTTCTGCTTTTGAGCGATTGCAACCGATAAGTTGAGCGCTAAGCATAGTTTTTCCTTGGTTCATGAACCGCGTCTTAACTCAGCTCCTAATCAAGCTCGGTGCTCAAGGTGCCTGGCTTCGAATCACTCGAGAAGCAGCTGTAACAATGCCATTAAATGTCTTGCCTGCCTTGGGTGGGGACATGTTTCAGGGACGGCATTTCAAAGGGGAAGCTGCCGTTAGACGCTCCTAATGGCCCGGTAGCCTTGTCCCCGTTCTCTTCCTTGTTCCGTCAAAACCCAAAACAGCCCACTGGGCCTTCCTCTAGCATGCCCCCAATTTTTGAGTCTTTCAGTGACCTTGCATCCTCCATGCTGGTGAAAACGCTCCAGATGCCTTTGGCGCCGCGGCAACCGATCACTATGAACTGGAATGTCCCCTCGTCTTCTGAGGTGGGACCAGTTAATTGCTCTCTCTCTCTTTGGCGGGTGCCTTCTCGGCTTCAATGTTGCACGATATATCCCCTGGCCTCCCCCTGATCAAGCAACTCAGCGAGCAAATCTCATCTAGCCTGCCAACCCAGCCACGCATGAACACCAACTAAACTCTGACAACGCTGATCCAACGATGGCGTATCAGCGAGCGGATCCTGCTCCCTTTGTCCCCATTGGGACGTTCCTGGAAGAATTCCCATGGTGCGTGCGGTGGCAAGATCAAGACCTCAACGACGAAATGAGACAGTGGCCATCGTCACCATCAACCCATTGCCCAGTATTGCTCTGCATTTTTTCTACCGTTAGAGAGGTTCTTGAGGAGTTCTTTGAAGAAAGACACATAGCTTTCACTGATATTCAACCGAGTCATCTTGGTTAAGCTTTAGTTTGTTTTAGCTCCCCAAATGATAGAGATGCTTTAGTTATCAACAGCCCTTTGCCAATGGGGGATGTTCAGATTACGTTCACTAGGCACAATCAAGGAAGAAATTGGCGTAGGACAAATTTTAATCATGAATGCTGGTTAATGCTGATGGGCTTTCCTCTTGATTATTGGGAGATGGACTATATCCAAGATGCAATCTGCTCTTTTGGTAGGCTAGACAATTGGGTAAACAATAGAAGGCGCCTGACCAGATTGCTTGTTAGAGCCAGGGTCGCGGATTTGCAGAGCATTCCTCAATGGATTGTTTATTCTGATGGGGTTGGAAATGATCTTGACTCATGGACTGTGCAATGTGAAATAGTGAGTCATGATTTTGTTGGTGATGTTCCTCCGCCAGAAGATCCTGCTCCTCATCACTTGGACCATCTGGCTCCATTTGATTTCTTTGGCTTAGGCCAGCCTGGTGCTGGCCCTATGATTGGTGCTCAGCAGAATAACCAACAAAACAACCAGCACCCTCAGCGTGGTGCTGGCCATATTTTGGAGGACAACAGAACAATCAGCAGAATCTTCAGCAAAACAATGAACAGGACAATCAGCAGTTTCAGCCTGGGGATGGTCAGGTGTTTGGAGGTCAGCAAAACTTTCAGCAGAACATTCAGCAATTACAGCTTGGGCAGGACATTGCAGACAATAATCAAGAGCAGAATAATCAAGATGTGGAAGAAGTCAACCCCAATGCTCAGTGGGATTTGCTAGCAGCCCAGAATGTCCAGAATGTGCCATGGGATGAATGGCCAGCCCCCAGGATCAACAACCAGCACCTTCTCAGAACATGGAAATTGATCTGAACTTAGACCTAAACCCTGACATGCAAGAGGTCATCATTCATCCTGCAGTAGTAGCCCCTGGTGCTATGAATGGGGATTTCCTGGAACTTAATGGTTTTCTGCAGGAAGCTGAAGAAGAAGAGGAAGCCATCCAACCAGTGGAGCACCCTGGTCTCAATCTTAATGATGGCCCGGCAGATCAGAACCTGGAGCAGGTCAATGAGGAAGTGCAGGTTCCTCATTTCAATCTGCCAATTGAACCTTTGATTGATGAGGAAATTCCACTGCACATGCTGCTTAATGGGGATGAGCTTGAAGATGAAATGGATGATGAACAATTAATGGAGAATGCAGGAAATCAGATCGTACATGTTGGTGCAGTTTTGCTGAGAAGTGAGCCACCAGTTTTCCCCGCCTTTCAGCAGCAGTTCAACTTTGAAAAGAATGTCACTGAGCCCTGGTTGGCTATTGCTGAAAGCATTCCTGGCAAGAAAATGAAAGTCTCAACTCAGTGGACTCCCTTCTTCACTGCTCTGCTACTTTCACCAGCAAATTACAAGTGGGCAAAAAATTTCATTGAATCAGAAGCCTAGGCAGTTTTCAGCAAGAATCTGACAACTACCCTCATAAAAGTTCCTGATCAGTGTCCATCGACAAGGCCACCATGTTCTAATAGACTCACTGTTCTTGAGGAACCCAATGACCCTTTGATGTTGCATGCTAACCTAAGCAGCCAATCAGACAAAAGCACTCCAGCAGGGAAAGAAAGAAAGAAGAAGCAAACACCTCTAGTTGAGAGTGAAGTAAGAAGGAGCCCCAGGCTCAAATAAATTGTTACGGCGTTGCCGCCGATGAGTATGCAGGGGAGAACGGAGGAGCAGCTGGGATTCAGAGTTGGAACGCAAGGGATACCAGGGCAATTGAGCGGAGGGTTCGTCGGCGGCGGCCACGGCTGAAACGCCCGTGGACACCATCGAAGGGAGAACCCACCCGCTCCAGGGAGGTTCTATTTCCTTCGATACCCCTTTATTACATTCCTAAGTGCAACCTTTATAGTCCAGGTGAACTGTCTAACAAACTCTAGTTGAGATCCTAAAAATCCTCCCTAGTTATTCTCTAATTATTCCTTATTTCCTAAATATAGTGCCTTAGCCACTCCTGGCCGTGGCCCTCCTCATCCTGCGCCTATAGTGGCGACCTATAAAGGAGTCCACAACATTTCCCTCCTCCCCAACAAACAGCTCGTTCGCAAGCTGAAACGTCGGGTAGCGCTCCTTGAAATCAGCGATCGGCTCCCAAGTGGCATCAGCAGGGGAACATCCTGCCCACTGCACCAACAGCTCCCAGCGACCTCGGTTCAGACGAGCTCGAACCACCTGAGAAGGAGTAGGCACCACACGACCACGAAGAATGGCCGGTAACGGCATGATTGAAGCAGGCGGATCACCTTCATACTTCTTCAGCAAGGCGACGTGAAAGACATCATGTATGCGCGCCTTTGGAGGGAGCTGCAAACGATAAGCGACCATGCCAAGCCGCTCGATGACTTGATAAGGGCCAAAGTAGCGTGGCCCAAGCTTGGAGGGGGAGGCAGCCGTGATGCCCACTGCTGTGCACTGCTGCAAGCGTAGCAGCACCCATTCACCAACAGCAAACTCCACATGGCGACGTTTTTGGTTCTGGTGCTCCCTCATGGTGTCCTGAGCCAAGATGAGACGCCCGCGAATCTCAGCCAGGAAGATATCACGGTCGCGGAGCTGGCAATCAACAGCAGCCACACGGACCCCACCCGGCGTGTAAGACATCAGCGCCAGAGGCGGTCTGCCATAGACGACCTCAAACGGTGTAGTCCTAAGGGCAGATTGGTATGAAGTGTTGAAGCAAAATTCTGCCCAAGGAAGCCACTGCAGCCATGAACGGGGCCGATCACCAACGAGGCACCGCAGATACATGACAATGATGCAGTTAGTTACCTCAGATTGACCGTCCGTCTGAGGATGGAAGGCCGAGCTGCACAGGAGCTTCACCCCAGCCAGCTTGAACAATTCTTCCTAGAAGTGGCTGGTGAAGACCGTGTCACGATCACTGACAATCGAACATGGAAAGCCATGCAACCGGACGATGTTATCGAAGAACGCTCGGGCCACGGACTGTGCGGAGTAGGGGTGGCTCAAGGCCACAAAATGAGCCATCTTGGAGAAGCGGTCAACGACGGTCAAGATGACTGACTTCCCGTCGACTCGCGGAAATCCCTCCACAAAATCCATGGCGATGTCACTCCAGACATGGGTCGGCACAGGCAAGGACTGATGAAGGCCTGCCAGGTGGAGATGTTCCATCTTGTTCCGCTGACAGACAGCGCAGCCGCGTACAAAGTCCCGGACAAGGCGGTGGAGGCGGCTGTTGTAGAACGAAGCTCGCAGCCGGTGAAGAGTCTTCTGGGCACCCTCATGACCGGCCTCATGAGCATCACGGAGTAGCTGTGGCCACAAGCTGGAGCCCTCCGGGATGAAGACACGGTTGTTGTAGAGCAGCAGGCCATCAACAAGCTGCCACCCTGTAGGAGTCGTGCTCGCAGCAAGCTGATGGTACAGCTCCTGAGCCGCTGCATCCTCGTGTAGCTCAGCACGCAGGGTGTCATAGTCGGTGAAGAGGGGCCCAGACAGGGCCAAGACTGCAGCCTCTGCATCACGGCGAGACAGCGCGTCGGCGATGGTGTTGAACTTGCCGGCGCGGTACTCAACTGTGAGGTCATAGCCGAATAGCTTGGAGACCCACGTGTGCTGCGGAATGGTCGTCGGGCGCTGGTCGAGGAGGAACTTGAGACTCCAGTGGTCGGTTCGGATGTTGAACGCACGACCCCAGAGGTAAGGTCGCCAATGACGGATAGCCTTGACCAGCCCAATCAGCTCACGTTGATATGCTAGGAGCTTGGCATGGTGAGGAGCGACCAGCCGGCTGAAGAAGGCGATGGCGCCGTCGCCTTGGTGCAACACAACGCCAAACCCAGCGTCGGACGCATCGTAGTCGACGACGAAACACTTGGTGAAGTCTGGCAGCTGAAGCAAAGGCGCGGTGACTAGCGCCACCTTGAGAGCGACGAAGGCAGCTTCCGCGTCGGCCGACCAAGTGAATGCCTCCCGCTTGAGGAGGGCAGTGAGAGGTGCTGCCACGCCGCCGTACCCAGCGATGAATTTTCGATAATAGCTAGTGAGGCCGAGGAACCCTTGCAGGGCACGTGCAATACGCAGGCGCGGCCAAGCTTCCACTGCTGCGACCTTCTCAGCATCCATGGTGACTCCCTCGACGGAGATGATGTGGCCGAGGTAGGCCACGGACGGTTCGCCGAAGTAGCACTTGGATTGTTTGGCGAAGAGACGATGATCGCGCATGAGCTGCAACACCTCTTTGACATGCTGTAAATGTTCAGCCCACGAGGGGATATAGACTAGGATATCATAAAAAACCCCAAAACAAAGCGGCGGATGAACGACTTCAGCACATCGTTCATGAGCGTCTGAAAAGTCGCCGGCGCATTGGTGAGGCCGAAGGGCAAGACGACGAACTCGAAGTGCCCCCAGTGCGTCCGGAAGGCGGTCTTGGCAACGTCATCCGGGTGCATGCGCACCTGATGGTACCCGCTGCGCAAATCAATCTTGGTGAAGAAGTGGGCACCCCTTAGCTCGTCCAGGAGCTCATCCACCACTGGGATCGGGAACTTGTCCTTAACGGTGGCGTCGTTGAGAGTGCGGTAGTCGACGCAAAAGCGCCAACTGTCGTCCTGCTTGCGGACCAGGAGCACCGGGGAGGAAAATGGTGAAGTCGACTCCCGGATGATCCCTTGGCCGAGCATGTCCTCGCACTGCCGTTCGATTTCATCTTTGAGGAGCTGTGGGTACCGATACGGGCGCACCACCACCGGTGAAGAGTTCGGCATGAGATGGATCCTGTGGTGGTGGTGGCGTGGTGGTGGTAAACCACGGGGCTCCTCAAAGATGTCGCCGTATGACTGTAGGAGCTCCTCCAACACAACACGGGAATCGGTGATAGCGCGAGCCGCCAATCCCCTGCTGTTCACGCCGGTCCAGTGGTGAGAGCGGCCGTTGTACCAGAACGACATCGCCAGGGCGCCGAAGTCCCAGACGATCGGCCCCAGCGTCTAGAGCCATTGGACGCCAAGGACCAAGTCGAAGCCGTCCAAGTCGAGCGCGAAGCAGTCGATGGAGAAGGCCTCGCCACCAATGGTAACCGGTGTAGCGAGACAGACGCCCGGGCTACGCACCCGGTCGCCATTGGCCACCATGACGTTGAAGCTGGCGCGTGGGGTGACGGTAAGCCCTAGGCGTTGTGCCAACATAGCTGTACACCACCCACCGTGACCTGCAGCAACATGGAGTCAGCGGAGTTGAGGCCGGTGAGCGCGTGGAGAGAGATCTCCACGTCATTGATCACGTTGAGGGGGTCGTCCTCGCCGTCCGCCAAGTCCATGAGGAAGACGCCCTTGGTGGCGCACTTGTGCTCCTTGCTGTATGGTTCTGGGCAAAAATAGCATTGCCCATTCTGGCGTTTCTCCTGCATCTCTGCCGGTGTGAGGCGACGAAAGCACGGCCGCGGCCCTTCCGACACTGTGGCGCCAGACGTAGCTGGGGCGGCTGATGCAATGGCGCGGCGACCCGAGCTTTTAGGCGCCGCAGAGCTGTTGACAGCAGAGGCCTCCGCCTGGCGCTGCTCGAATGCCCGTGTGAGGCTCATGGCCTTCTGAAGATTGGCCGGGTACTGCATCTCAACATCGTGGGCCAACGGCTGCCCCAACCCGCCCGTGTAGAGGTCGATCACCGTCCGCGTGGTGAGGTTGTCACAGCGTGAGAGCAGGGCCAGGAAGCGCCGCGAATAGTCCTCCATGGTGCTTGTGTGGACCAAGGCCTTGATCTCAGCGATGGAGTTGGTGCGGATCGGCGGCCCAAAGCGGAGGTTGATGAAGTCAACGAACCGTGGCCATGAGACCATACCGAAGACACGTTGCATCTTGTAGTACCAGTTAGCCGCGGTACCGTCGAGGTACAGGGACGCCATCCACACCTTCTCATCTTCTGGAACACGATGGCCACGAAAGAAATTGTCGCACTTGTTGAGCCAAGTCAGTGGATCAGACTCGCCGTCGAAGTTTGGAAAGGGGATCTTGGGTGGTCTATGTGGCTCGCGTGGTCGATCGAGGGCCTGGCCACCACCGTAGGTGAAGTCGTGGCCGTGGTCACGGAAGCTGCGCCCGTACTCATGGCCAGCACCGTCAAACCTGCGGCCCGTGCGGTCCTCGTAGCCGCGGTCGTCGAAGTCGCGCCCGCGGTAGTCGTCATAGCCGCGCCCGCGGTCGTCATAGCCGTGACCGTCATAGCCCCGTTCGCCCCGGCTGTAGAAGTCCCGATTAGAGGCGCGCGAGTCGAAGCCGCGGTCAAACAGCTCCCACTCACGGAGGACGCGCTCGCGGAAGGTGGCCCAAGCGCGGTCGCACTCGAGGTCGGACGCGTCGGCGTCCACGTCGTCGCGATAGGTGGCGTCGTCGGCGCCGTATTCGTCTTCCCCGCCAGCGCCCTTTCCGGTGTCGGGTTTGCCAATCTCCACATGAGCGAGGCGGGAGGCGTGGGAGATCAGGCGGTTGTTGATGGTGGTGAGTTGACCCAAAATCCGATTGAGCTTTGCATCCATGGCCGCAGGATCAGGCACGGTGCCGGACATTAGTGTCGATGCACCGGAAAGGGTCTCCGATACCAAATTGTTACGGCGTTGCCGCCGAGGAGTACGGAGGAGCAGCTGGGATTGAGAGTTGGAACACAAGGGATACCGGGGCAATTGAGTGGAGGGTTCGTCGGCGGCGGCCACGACTGAAACGCCCGTGGACACCGTCGAAGGGAGAACCCACCCGCTCCAGGGAGGTTCTATTTCCTTCGATACCCCTTGATTACATTCCTAAGTGCAACCTTTATAGTCCAGGTGCATTGTCTAACAAACTCTAGTTGAGATCCTAAAAATCCTCCCTAGTTATTCCCTAATTATTCCTTATTTCCTAAATATGGTGCCTTAGCCACTGCTGGCCGTGGCCCTCCTCATCCCGCGCCTATAGTGGCGACCTATGAAGGAGTCCACAACAGAAATCAACAAGGGCTTCAAAGCAGATACCTGTGCTAGCAAGAAATGCCTTTCCTGCAACCCTAAGCCTCCAGATCTCTCTCTGGATATGATCAGAAAGTTGGGCACTAAACTTTGCAGAATTGATGAAAACCTTCTGATAGAAAAGGCTCTAAACCAGAAAAAAAGAGATCTGGCAAGACCATCAGCAAAAAAGACCTGAAGGAAAACATGAAACCTAATGATGATAACACTGCTGCTCCAGGTGGCAAAGAGGCTGAAAACCAAAAGAAAGGAAAGACTAAAAGGACTACTAGAAAGAAGGAAACCAAAAAGAAGGTGAAGTCTGTAGATGAGGATCATGATCTTCAAGATGAAGGAGGTGCTGATTTCTGTGCTTAAGAGGATGATGCACCAAAGAAGAAATGAAGAAATGAAGGCTATTCCTAAGCTTAGAATTAAAGTTAGGCACTGCACTTTTGGGTCCTGGGCAGTGGTCCTTTCTTTTTTTTTCTTTTAGCTTGTTTTGCACTGTATGTGCGTTTTAGTCTAAGTCTTGTATTGTGGATCTGGTTAAAGCTCTTGTGGAACTCTGTGTCTATTAATTGGTCTTGGATGGTGTGGAACTGGTTAAGCTTTATTTCTCTTAGTTGGTGGTCGTTTGTGCAATATTTCAAGTTCAAGTGCTCATGCTTCCTTACAAATTTAGTTAACCAAATCTGTAATACATGAGTAGTCAGAATCGAAGATGCTGGAAAGTTTTATGCTGGAATGTCAGAGGCCTTAACTCAGATGACAAATGGAACCCAATTAAAAACACACGTGTCAAAGCTGGCTGTGACATTTTCTGCTTTCAAGAAACAAAAAGATAGATATGGGATATTCAATTCCTCAGAAAATTTAGTCCTCCTGATTTTGATTCTTTTGAGTTTCTGCCTTCTATTGGGGCTTCAGGGGGACTAATTACTTGTTGGGAAAGCTCTTTATTCACTGGGCAACTTATCTTTCAGAACAGTTTTGCCATTACTATCAAACTCACTGCTAAACACAATGGTGACATATGGTTCCTAACAAATGTTTATGGACCCTGTAATCAAGAGGGAAAAAGAAACTTTATCCAATGGCTGAAGCATTACACAGCAGTTAGCGATGAAAATTGGCTCATAGTTGGAGACTTCAATCTCTTGAGAAAGCCTGAAGACAGAAATAAACCTGATGGGGATGTGAATGAGATGCTACTCTTTAATGAAGCCATAAGCTCGTCCTCAAAGGTGTCCTCCAATCCTACAGTGACTCAACAGGGTTAAAAATTAACTTCTCTAAATCCATGATGGTTCCCATTAACTTGAATAGTGAAAAGCTCAATCACCTTGCTAGAACCTTTGGCTGCCAGACTGGTTCCTTTCCCTTCACTTATTTGGGACTACCATTGGGACTAACTAGGCCAAAGGTAGATGATTTTCTCCCTCTCATGAGCAAATGTGAAAGAAGATTGAATCACATCTCCCCCTTTCTTAGTCAAGCTGGTAGGCTTGAACTCACCAATTCAGTGCTCTCAGCTTTGCCAACCTATACCATGTGCTCCATTGCTCTGCCCAAGACAGTAATAAAACAAATTGACAAGTACAGAAGGCATTGCCTTTGGAGAGGTGCAGAGGCAAACACAAAAAAGGTAGCAAAGGCAGCTTGGCCCAAAGTCTGCATCCCTAAAGAAGAAGGTGGCCTGGGTATTCTCAACCTTCAAACCCATAATGAAGCGTTATTGCTCAAACATTTACACAAAATTTTTAATAAGAGCAATCTGCCATGGGTGGAGCTAATTTGGGATAAATACTATAGGAATGGAAAACTGCCAAGTTCAAATGTGCCAAAAGGATATTTTTGGTGGAGAGATGTTTTGAAATTGATTGACAAGTACAAGGGGTTAGCAAGTGTGTTGATCTCTGATGGATAGTCCTTGTCTACTTTGGAATGGTCAAGTAAGAAAACTGTAACAACCGGGTTTTTGGTAAAGCCAAAAATACGAACTTTTTAAAATTTTTCCTGCAACGTGTGAAACATGTAATTGCTAGGTCAAACACGAGTCCAACTCGCTAACAAGACGTTGCATACATGTAGATGGTTTGTAGGTGATTGCTGGAGTTTTCGAGTTGTCCTATGTTTGAGTCTTGATTATTGTTGGAGAGCACAACCCATAGCAACCTCCTTGTGATCCTCGCGGGATTATTTCGAGTCTTCCATGAATCTCTCTCTATAATCCCGAACCCCACTAGAACCCGGACTTGCCATTTATATTTGTGCCGACCATTGGACCGGAGTCCCTAAACCCTAAGACCCCTAGTAGACCACCACGATGAGTAAGCATGTTGTTAATACATGCGTGTACGCACATATAAGACCTAGGAGTAGGAGAACAAAGGAAAAGACCCTCTCCTCTAGTCGCCAGTGGAAATCATCTCGAGCCCCCTCTTGGAGCTCACATCTCAGGTACCATCAATACCCCTCTCTTGAAATTCCTATTCAAACTCCATGCGGATTCCCCCGAATTTCCCCCCAAATTTCCCTTTCGAGTCTTACCGGATATCCCTGAAAAATTTCCATCCGAACACTCGTGGAAATTTCGTCTTGAGTTTATATGAATCTCTCCAAAAGATTCCTCGAACACCGCCTTATATTTCACCTTGGAAATCCTTCTCAAGATGTGGTGAATTCTTCTCAAATCCAAATTCAAAACCATTTAAACATAAATTGGAAAATCTATTCCCTTCTCTCTTCTCTCCCCTCACGCCTTGGCCCGGCCCAGCACTCCCTCACTTCCCCTTCTTTCTGCACCGGCCCAGCAAGCTGCTGGAGCCCAACCGAGCCCCCTCTCCTTGCCCCGTCGGCCCGTCTCGCACCCCACAGGCCCAGCTCGCCAGCCGCGCGGCCCACCAGTGCCTTGGCCCAGCCTTGCCCCCAGGCACCCCTTGCCAACCCTAGACGAGGGTAGCTCCCAGCGCCGCCGCCGCTCGCATGCTGCGCGACGCGCACGCCAGCACCCCTCACCCGTGCCTCGCCTGCTCCGCTCCTCGATTCGCGCCGCGTGTCCCTGCCTGTACACGGACGCCAAGGATCATCGGCACCCCTGGAAGCCCTAACCCTCGCGTTATAAAAGCCACAGCAGCCGGTGCCTCTCTCGGACCCCCTGTAGCCGCCGCCGCTCCATCCCTCTCCCTCCTTGCTCTGCCCTGCCTTGCTGCACAGCCACGCCAGTCAGCCATCGCTGGCCATGGCCCTCCACTACCTTGTCGCGTGGCCACTCCCAGCCGAGCGCCATGGCCACTCGAACGCCGACCTCGACGTCGCCTGAGCCTACGTACACGGCAACGCCACCAGCGCGCCTCGCCGAGCCACTCCACTCCGATGTCAAGCGCGTCCACCACCATGGACCCAGCCTCTACCATGGTGTCGTGTGCGTCGCGCGCCACTGCTTCCCCACCATGGTCGCGCAGTTGCCCGCGCCGACAATCCACGAAGCTGAGGGCACCAGCATCGGCGCCCTGCTGGTTGCTCCTCCACCATGGTCGCCCACCAGCGCCTCCACTCCAAGCCCCGTCGTCATGCAGCACCTCTGAGCCAGCGTCGTGCCCCTCCCAGTCCATCGGACCTCGCTGTTCTGCAGTAGCACGTCGCCATTGAGCCTCCATCCTCTGATGACGATGAGCCTCCCAAAGCCAAGCTTTCGCCTTTCCTTGCACCGCAGTGGAGTTTGTGCCTAAGACTGGCCTTCGTGCCACGTTCCTTCACTTCGCAGGGAAGCAGTAGGCCTTGTAGCACCCTTCACCGACTCCATCGCCCCTCCGGCCACCTGCTGCTCTGGCTTGACCAGCTGCAGCTGACCCTAGCCACCTGCAGACAGCCACGAACATGTCTAGCAAGCCACAGTTGGCCAGCAACAGGCTGTAGCCGGCCAAAGGAGGCCGCAGCAAGCTGTTGCCAATCGGGACATGCTCTGGTAGGCCACCTATGGCCGTAGCGTGCCCGGACGCCATGACCAACCCCCACATCGACTATGTCAAGCCTCGAACCGAACCTCGCCAAGCAGCTACGACGATGTAGCTGTGCTGCCGACAACGAGCCTAACCCGCGTCGAGCGACCTATCGTCTACAAGCCCTCGATGAGCTACACGAACCAAGCTCCTACCTTTATCGCCGAGGCCGCCTTGCCCATGCCTGCTTGGCCTTTGAGCCACTGTTGCAAACCAAAGCCGAACCTTCCTAAAGCCCTACATGTTGCCGGCCCAAGACCGATGACCCCTCCATGTGTACGGCCTTAGAGTCGTGTTTTTCTGCAGGGACCTCATCAACCGCACGATACCAACGCTCTTGGACACATCACACACACGCACTCGTCGTGTCATTCCGTTGCACTCACGCCTTGGATGACACTAGCATGAGCCTATTTACGTTGCATAGAAAAAACACCGTGCCATGACCTTGGATGCCCATCCATAGCGCACTGTTGCCACCGCTACACGCTCATGTGAGGCCTAGCCCGCCCTTTTGTGACCACCATGAGCTCGAGTACACCGAGAACACCACGTCCTAGCCACGGCCGTGACCGAACTCCTAGAGACCGTACACAACACCTAGATTGCCCCTGTTTAGCTGATGCTAGCGTAACCCTTGCTTTTCCGCTTGGGAGGCGTACAGGTGTGCCTTGGACTTGCCTAACCCTCACACACGGACCTAGAGCCTCGTAGCCATGGACACTTGCCCTCACCTTGCCAGCCGAAGACCAAGACAGAGCCTTTTATGGCCGCTCGCCGCACGGGCACGCGTGCACTCACACGCAAGCACCGTAGTGGCTTGGCATGTGCCTTGCCGCCACTACAATCGACCACTGCCATTCGTGCTCGCACACACACCATCCCAAGAGCTCTAGCCTTGCTTCGCCCCGTCGTTCATGGACGCATGCCATGAGCCGTGGACTTATGCATGCTCACTTGCATGTGGTGACGCACGGCCGTGCCTCCGCATGACGTTGCGTGAGCCTCGGGACCACATCGCCGCGGCCATTCGCATGCCCATGCGCAGTCCTACACTGAGCCGTGTGTGCGAGCCAACGCCATAGCCACTGGAGCTAAGTCCGTGAACAACAGCCGTCATTTGACCAA
The DNA here is from genome assembly GCF_019320115.1 of Miscanthus floridulus. Lineage (NCBI taxonomy): Eukaryota > Viridiplantae > Streptophyta > Magnoliopsida > Poales > Poaceae > Miscanthus > Miscanthus floridulus. The sequence goes on from NC_089583.1 coordinate 19,661,490, forward strand.
GCCTTAGCCACGTCTTGGCCAGTCACAGCCACGTCTGGCCAACTATAGCAAGATGCAGCCAGCCACAACTGGCTGTAGCTGGCCATAGCCAGCCAAAGGTAGCCATATCCAGCCTTGGCCAACCATACCCACTTGTAGCGAGCCGCAGTGAGCCATAGCAAGCCACAGCAGGCTGTAGCTGGCCTCAGCTGGCCAGAAGAAGCCACAACCCTCCAGAACAAGTTACAACAGCCTATGGCCCTCCACATCTTTGCCGCAAAGTTGAATCCTAGTCGAATGTCATTCCCAACACCGACGAAAGCCCTTCCTGCTCACTCTTATACTCGTTCATCCACTTACAATACATGATCTTGATCTATCTATATCTGTCTGCACCATGCCCTTGTGCAGGTCTACCCATTCCCCTTGCTATGGATATGTGCTACTCCGTTCGTCCTTGCGTTTATGTCATTGGTTCTTGTGTATTGGTGTTGTTTGCCTGAGGACCGTGCCTTCACGCTGGTCGAGGGATCGTACCTCGTTCGACCATTTCGGTCGTGGGATTGCCCCACCATGGCTGTAATGGTGAGCATAACTCGCTCCCTTGCTTTTAGATGTCTCTGACATACTACAATTATTAGTAATCCGATTCGGCTCTAGGACTTGGCCATTGTGGACTGAACATTGGTGCAGATATCACCCGCACACAATGAGCCCTTGTGGCCTAACTTAGTGGATGAGTCGAGATATGATGATTGTAGAAGATGGATGCCAACTTGTGTAGGATAAGCTCATGGTCACGAGTCCCCTCGCCATGACCATCGGGCTCTACCTCTTTTCGTCTGTGTTTATCCTAGCCACCTTATATGATTGCACCACCTTGACCATAGCATTCCTTCAGATCTAAGCAGTGACAACTGCACTGCTGCGAACCAAGGGAATAGCCTTGCGCCGTTTAGTTGCACGGTCGTGATGCCCTACGAGTTGGTTTGGATCGTGGGACTGTATCTCTGTTCTTCCGACCTTCGTCCGTTCCATGACGAGTTGGTCGAAAGGGAACATATTCCATTCTTCTCTCTTTGGTTCTCAATCCTCGTCGATCTAGTGAGATGTAGATTGAGCACCTTGCTTGTTTGGTGTTTATTGCGCTCCTTTGATTCCCGTCGGCCTCTAGGGCGAGTGGATCAAAGGAAGGCGAATCTCATGTTCTTCTCCTTTGGTTCTTTCATGCTTAAACCCTTGTATGTTTGTACCCAAATTGGACCATAGCATTTCTGTGGTTCTTGCAGTGACAACTGCACCGCTAAGAACCCTATGGTGTCTTAGTGCATTTAGTGCACCTAGGTCCTGGTACCCTACCAGTGGATTGGGCACTCGTGTCCTTTTGTGTGTCGCTCCTTTCCGATGCCTCATCCATTGCCATGACGTGTGTATAGGAAGGAGTAGACCTTTGCCATACCTTTCTCTCTTGCCCCACCCTTTCTTGGTCCTCGTCAATTACAATGGCGTACGGATTGAGAGAAACCGGAATTGCATAACCGCTCCTTTCGATTCACGTCAATCGCTATGACGCCCGGATCAAAAGACTGCGAGCTGTGGTGTTTGCTTAGGATGGGCTGAGGTCTTGGCCATTTATCTTGAAGCTGTACAGGTTGACCACAATTGGCCCGGGAAGTACAGGCTAGGCCTTGACTTAAAGCTCGCGCTTAGTGAACAACCACTCTTGTTTCTTTGGCCCATGGATCGGACATCAGCCGAAAGGGCCAAGTCATTTCCTTTTTGTGTTCCTTCTGGGTCTTGTCGCCTTTTTGGAATATTGTTTGTTCTCTTGTCTTGAGTGTGTTTTGGAGGTAATTGCCTTGAGGACAACGTTGGATCGAAACCCGATGGAGGAGGAGAACATGATCGACGAAAGGACCCTAGGAGGAGGAGACCTTGCTGATCGACTACACCGACCAACGAAGATTTGTACCACTACTACCTCGACATCGCAGGTGTCATGGCAGCACCCTCTTTTAGAGAATTCTATTAGACATTGCATAATATCTATAACTGCTAGCGCTTTATAATTATTCCTTTGCTAGTACTTTGATGCATGCTACTACCTGAGCCATTGTTACCCTGATGCAACCCACTCTACCACGTCACCCTGCTTTGCGCATTTGCTCACTTATGTATGCTTACTTACCTGCTTGCTTGCATATAACACCACTATACTTATTATTAACTCCACTTCGCATTATATCGGGGATGTGATGCTGGTGGTGAACCCCCTAGGAAGGGTTTGGCTATGGGTGCCGGACTTGGTGGTGTGTGAGCGTGCTGCGTGTGTCTTGGGTGCGTGGAGAGTGAGGGTTGTGTTGACCGAGCTGGAATAACGACGAGCTTGGGGCAAGTCTTGCTATGTGGTGCTACCTGGGCACATGGATATGGAATACCTGTGGTGGGTAAATGGTAATTGGAGGTGTCCTTGGGTGTGAACCTCGGAGAGGTGGAGCCCCTGGGTAGAGGTGCTGTGGTGGCATGTAAAATGGAAACCCTGATGAAGACATTCTGGCTTGATCAATCCCTAAGGACTTACTAGTACTCAGACTCACCGGGAATCCTTTACATCCCACTCGCCCTATATAGTGCGGGACGGTCGGACTACTTGGTAGAATAATGCCACTACTGCTAGGCGAACGTGTGCAAGGAGGTATGGGGCGCGTGGTTTCCCCCACATCCTTTTGAGACTTCAGGAGGCCTTATGGACCAGGCTCTTGACATCCGGTGGGCCCCAGCTCTGTCTACGACACATAGTATCAGCCATACCAGACTAGACTTGGGATGTTCTAGGGCTGAGAGGTAGGGTGGCATCATTCTAGGCTAGCAAGTGGCCGGAATCTACCTAGACGGGGCACCGTCAAGGATGGCTATCTTGTGGGTACGTAAAACCTCTGCAGAGTGTTTGGTTGATCGATCGATACATATACCGACTTGTCGGCTATGGACCTTTCCTAGGTTTCGCTTAAACTAGATAGGAGATGAGTCCTTCTTTCCTCCCTCTAGGGTTGGGGTATTTTCCGGTCGTGAGCCTTGGGGGCTGCAGGCCGTTGAGACAAGGCCGAGAGGGAGTTGGCCTGTCGACCTGAGTGTGTGAGATGAGATGTGGTGAGGTGGTGTGGAGATGGTTTGGGATGGATGGATGGCGGATGGATATGGATGGTGTGGTGGTGAATGTGTTAAAAATGGGATATTATTACTATTATAATACTAAAGTTATTTACTTCTCATGCACTAAGGATGCAAACCACAGCCAAATATTAGGATCGCCAGATCCCTTGTTTATCTTTTCCACTAAAGCTTATCGGTGCTGACCATGGCCTACACACATCTGGCGATGTGCAGATTTCCTACTTCTCAGAGATGCTGACTTTAGAAGGATTAGAAGGTCTCGTGCCTACGCTCAAGTTTGGTTCGGAGATGGAATCTATGCTGCACTACGCCAACTCTGATAATGCCCGTGAAGGAGGAGCCTTCACTTGATAGTCTTCCGCTAGATTAACTCTGTAATAGGTGTGTTCCCCAGTGATGTAATATCTTGTATTCCTGTAATCTTATGATGTATGATAGTGATATCGACTGATATATGATAATATGATGGAATCAACTAATGGTTTCATCACATTATAATTCATTCTGTGGATTTTTCCTTCGTGGAAAATTGAGGATGTTTCAAAAACTATAGTTTCCAGAGCTATACTCTTTTGCAAAGAACAAATCAATAAGTTTGAGTAGGGCACTTGGCACAATCACCTTTCATGATCTGTTCAGTCTACCAGTTTCAGTTGACGCCTATAATCAGATGCAAGAACTCCAACTTGAGCTGTCAGAAATAATGCTTAATGAAGAGAATGACAAATGGACATACATTTGGGGCAGTACACAGTTTTTTCATCAAAAGTGTTGTGAAACGGCACCCCCTGGCCGAAGGGACACATCCATCCAAATGACATCGTTTCACAGGGATGATCTCATCCATTGATAGAGATAGTTAAGATTAGTATAGACAGTTAACCATTGTCACCAAAGGGACATGTCCTTTGGACACTAACAGTTGTGTCCGTACGGACACACCCCTTCACTTTGTATATATATCTAAGAGAGCAATGAAAGCAGTTTAGTTGTTCCCAAATCCTGTTCATTTTCATTCACTTTTAACACGTTATCAGCACGACTCTACTGGACAAGAGAATAGAGAACGACGACGCAGAGGCAACGAAGGCCTCTGAACCCACCGTTTCTACGGGGGTCATTCTAATGGAGGAGGAATTATGCCTAGTGGACAGTGGTACCACTAATTCTATACTTAGAGAAATAAAGTATTTGCAAACTCTTACAAAAAGACAAGGAAATGTTTTGACAATCGTCGGACGCGATGCTACGATAGTTGGTTCTGCTCGTGCCACTATTGTACTCCCCATGGGTACCCAAATTACAATTGAGGATGCATTATTGTATCCCGATTCAAAGCGTAACTTGTTAAGTTATAGAGATATCCGTCAAAATGGTTTTCATATAGAAACCCGTGATGACAATAATGAGGAAATTCTCCTCATTACTAAAAATAGCGGATATGGCAAACGAATTGTTAAGAAAATTCCCTCTTTTCCGTCCGGATTGTACTACACATACATCAAACCCGTACCGCATGTTGCGTACAAGGTAATTTTTTAGAATGTTGACGCATTCAAAATTTGGCATGAACGCCTTGGCCATCCTGGTATAGGGATGATGCGAAAAATTATCAGCAATTCTAAAGGTCGTGAGTTAAATACTGCTAAATTCCCAAAATCTTCAGATTTTATGTGCACTTCATGCGCTACAGGAAAATTGATCGTACGGCCATCGCCCGTTAAGATCCAAAATGAGCCACTAAAATTTCTTGAACGAATTCGAGGAGATATTTATGGCCCCATACAACCAATGTCTGGACCATTCAGGTACTTCATTGTTCTAATAGATGCATCTACTCGATGGTCTCATGTGTGTCTTTTGTCCACACGTAACCATGCTTTTGCAAAAATTATTGCTCAAGTTATTAGACTTAGAGCACATCATCCTGAACATCAAATTCAATCAATTCGAATGGACAATGTTGCTGAATTTTCCTCAAAGGCTTTTAACGATTATTGTATGGCTTTAGAAATTCAAGCTCAGCACTCTGTCCCATATGTCCATACACAAAATGGTTTAGCAGAATCTCTTATTAAGAGAATTAAACTCATTGCAAGACCGTTATTACAAAATTGCAACCTACCAACTTCATGTTGGGCTCATGCAGTCTTACATGCTGCTGACTTAATTCAATTGCGACCAACTGCATATCACGTAGTCTCCCCATTGCAATTAGTACGTGAGAATATGACAAATATTTCTTATCTGCGAAAATTCGGTTGCGTTGTATACGTACCGATCTCACTACCTAAGCGTACTTCTATGGGTCCACAGAGGAAACTTGGTATCTATGTGGGATATCAATCTCCATCAATTATCAACTACCTCGAGCCTCTTACAGGGGACTTATTCACGACCCGATACGCTGACTGCATATTTAATGAGGACCATTTCCCGGCATTAGGGGGAGATTTCAAGTACCAAAATGAATGCCAGGAAATCATCTGGAATGCCCAAGGCATTTCTCCCTCAGATCCACGTACTCTAGAGACTAAACAACAAGTTCAGAAAATCATAAACTTGCAACATATTGCAAATAACCTGCCAGAAGCATTTACTGATTATAAGGGTGTCACTAAATCCTCTTATCCTGCCCGTAATGCGCCTGAAAGAGTGGAGGTACCAATAAAAACCATTCAACTCCCACTTCCAAAGAAGAGGGGGAGAAGTACGGCCGCTCCTAAGGATAATGCTACAAGTAAGCGTCCGAGGATACCGAGGGCTAAATCCTCCAAATCAGTAAATCTAAGCCAACCTCAAGTTGGTAGACACCCAATAGTGGATAAAAATCCAACATCAGGACCAAATCTACAACCCGGATCAACGGTGCATCCAAATTCTGATCCTAGGATATCGAAACACCCTGACTCCATAGTTTTGGGAAATGTTGAGTCAAATAATAGGGTAAAAGAAATTTCCATCAATTACATAGATTCTGGAGAATCATATGATCGTAAGACTACTGTTGTCGACATGTACTTCATCACAGCAATTGCAGAAATCTTTCTCAATGATCTAGATCCCAAGACCATGGCAGAGTGCAAAAAGCGCTCGGACTAGGCTCAATGGAAAGAAACAATTCAAGTTGAGATAGCTTCGCTCACTAGAAGAGGGGTATTCACATCTGCAATACCTATACCTTCCAAAGTCTTTCCTGTAGGCTTTAAATGGGTTTTCGTCCGGAAACGGAATGAGAACAATGAGGTGGTGAGATATAAAGCGAGGCTAGTAGCATAAGGGTTCACGCAGAGACCCGACATTGATTACAATGAAACCTATTCTCCAGTAATGAGTGGAATTACTTTCCGGTACTTAATATCATTGGCAGTTCAAAATCATCTATCTATGCAGTTGATGGATGTGGTGACAGCATATCTATATGGGTCACTTGATTCAGACATATACATGAAGGTTCCCGATGGAATCGAAATTCCGAATCCAAACGCAAATCGCAACATGTATTGTGTAAAACTACAAAAATCATTATATGGCTTGAAGCAGTCGGGACGAATATGGTACAACCGACTGAGGGAATTCCTTCTAAAGAAAGGATTCTCTAACAATGATGATTGCCCATGTGTTTTCATTAAAAAATCTCAAACAGAATTTTGTATTATATCTGTGTATGTTGATGATTTAAATATCATTGGCAGCCCAAAGGATATAGATGAAGCACGCAAATATCTAAAGAGGGAATTTGAGATGAAGGATTTGGGTAAGACCAAGTATTGCCTAGGCTTACAACTTGAGCACCGTCCATCAGGGATTTTAGTGCATCAATCAGCCTATATCCAAAAGATATTGGAGAAATTCAATATGGATAAATCGTACCCTAATAAAACTCCGATGGTTGTTCGTTCCTTAGAAATAGGGAAAGATCCATTTAGACCACGGGATATTGGGGAAAAGATGTTGGGACCAGAGATCCCATATCTCAGTGTCATTGGCGCACTTATGTATCTTGCAAATTGCACTAGGCCTGATATCGCATTTGTAGTGAACTTACTAGCTAGACATAGTGTGGACCCAACTCGCCGTCATTGGATGGGAGCGAAGTGTATCCTCAGATACCTTAATGGCACAAAGGATCTTGGTTTATTCTTCAAGAAAAATCATGATCCTAGTATGATTGGTTATACTGATGCTGGTTACTTATCTGATCCTCATAACGGAAAATCCCAAACAGGATTTGTATTCCTACATGGAGGTACAGCTATTTCATGAAAGTCTTCTAAGCAGACTCTGACAGCAACCTCTACTAATTATTCTAAAATTATTGCTCTATACGAGGCATCACGAGAATGTGTATGGCTTCACAGAATGATTAACCACATACAACAGTCATGTGGTATTGGTTCAATCGAATCACCTACAATTATCTATGAAGATAATTCTGCTTGTGTTACACAGATGCAATCAGGTTACATAAAGAGCAATATCACTAAGCATATTGTTCCTAAACTATTTTATCCCCATGAATTACAACAAAACGGGGAAATAAACATCTTGCAAATCAAGTCATGTGATAATCTCGCTGACCTATTTACTAAGTCCCTACCAACTTTTGTGTTTCAAAAGTTGGTACATGGAATAGGTATGTGGCGACTTCGAGATTTGCCAGAATCAGGGGGAGACATCTCCTAAATATTGACCTATACCAGCATCATATTATACTCTTTTCTTTCACAAGTTTTACTTATAAGGTTTCTTGTTAAAGTTTTAATGAGGTAATATTAACATAAGCATGTGTCATATTTCCTATTTTTCCCACCGGGGTTTTTGTGGGAAATATCAAAGACACATATTGCCCTCACAACTCATACATGGTTTTTCCCTGAAAAGGTTTTTCATGTGAGTTATTCAAGAGGCAATACCAAGAATATGTCGTCATATTTTCTCCTAATTTTCCCACTGGGTTTTTACAGGAGTTTTAGCGACATATCACTTTATATCGCTTCTCATATTTTTCCTGAAAAGGTTTTTGGAGAAGTAATCTATATGTTGTATCTCCAATATTTTTCCCCACTCGGGTTTTTAATGGGATACCAATGACATAGTGATTTATTTAAATCACACTCATATATGTTATTTTCTCCTTATTTTCCTATAAGGTTTAAAGGAGTTTTTCTAGCATATCTATACATACATATTCCTCATATTTTTCCCACAGGGTTTTTCGAGGAATTCAAACATACAGCTACATAGATCTCAAAGAAGATTCGATTAAGGGGGAGTGTTGTGAAACGGCACCCCCTGGCCGAAGGGACACATCCATCCAAACGACATCGTTTCACAGGGATGATCTCATCCATTGATAGAGATAGTTAAGATTAGTATAGACAGTTAACCATTGTCACCAAAGGGACATGTCCTTTGGACACTAACAGTTGTGTCCGTACGGACACACCTCTTCACTTTGTATATATATCTAAGAGATCAATGAAAGCAGTTTAGTTGTTCCCAAATCTTGTTCATTTTCATTCACTTTTAACAAAAAGCCTATAAATCACTCACAGGTCACTCTCAAGTTGAACCAATATACAAATGGCTATGCAAAACATCTTGTCAAGGAAAACACAAAAAAAAATTCTGGCTTGCACTCAAGGACAAATTGAGCACCAGGAATATGATCAGGAGAAGAGGTATGCATCTGGATGATTATCAATGCGTTCTCTGTCAGCTCTCCACTGAGGAGACAGTTATGCACTTGTTATTCTACTGCCCCTTTGCTAAAAATTGTTGGAACATAGTGAACTTCAACTTTGTTGATCATCTCTCAATTCAAGAAATCTTTCAAGCTTGGAAATCTATGCTACAGATTGAGTTTTCCCTGGATATCTTCATTCTCTTCTGCTGGGGGATCTAGATGATAAGAAATGATGTCATTTTTAGAAACAAAAATTCATCGGTGGAAGACTGCAAGTCTTATATAACAGTGGAGGCGCTTCTTTTGCTTCATAGATGTAAAGCTAGATGTATTCCTCTTTTAGAATCATGGATCAGTTCCAACTTGTAATTCTCTGGATTTTCTTTCTTTCTTTCTCTGTCCCCAAGTTCTTTGGCGGTGAACAGATGATGCCTCTGTTTCCACTTGCCTAAACTCTGTACCTGTACTCTTTGTTCTTTTTAATGCATTCGAAGTAGGAGCCCCTGTCTCCTCCTGATTCCTCAAAAAAACATGAGTAAATAAAATTGGTGTGCATAAATTCCAAAAATATTATTTTCTTGGGGAATGTAGAAATAGCAGTTTTCAAATGGTAATATATAGTTAAGAAACTCTATTTATTTTTTAAGACAAAAGGTCTCCCCTGCTTTTGTATTTCAAAAAGCAAAACGATTCGAGTTCATAGAAGGTTCAGCGCATAAGCACAACAGCTAAAAGAAAAACAGTCTAGCCCACTTGCTCATTACAAGACTCGACAACATCGAAATCACTTTTGACATAGGTTAAAAAGACTGAACACCCAATGGAACCAATTATGATGGTAATGATCTCCTCCTTCCAGCATGACAATTCTGCGTCGGGCGCCTTGATAATTCTTCCAGCTTGACAATCATGCCCTCCAGCAACGCTCCAACTTCCTGCTTGAACATCGATATCCATCCTCTTAGCATCCTTGTAATCCTGATCAGCACCATCTTCACACCTAACCAAACCACTCGCTGAAAGCATAGTTCATTTCTTAGTTTCCATTATTAACTAGATGCTTCTTGTTAAAAATTCAAAGTTTTGCTACTGATTCATAATCAGCACCAATGTCCACACCTAGCACTTCAGTAACCAACTTCCATACATTCACAGCTACATAGCATTCAAAGAATAAATGTGTAATGGATTCACGCTCAGTATAGAAAAGACAGGTAGGATCACTGACATCCCTTCTCTTTTCCAAATTATCCTTTGTAAGCACTCTATTGTGGGACCAGCCATAACAAAAATTGGACTCTTGGTGGTATCGCCAGCTTCCAGATTGGATGAGTGTAAATTGGAAACACACCTCTACAATTTATAACAGCATAGACAGATTGGACCGAGTAAGTGCCATGAGAAGTATAGCTCCACAAAATTTGGTCGTCCTCATCATTGAGCAAGGTCCCCTAAACCAGACTACATAGTTCCCACCACATGCTCATAAGAGCCTCAGAAACATACTTCTAAAAGTGAGCATAAGCTCTTTACCATCCCAAACCTGATTTATAGACTTACCATGCTGCTCATTAATAACATACAGCGGCCAGAAAATGATGGCCAAACTTGTATTCCCATTCCACCGGTCCTCCCAAAACCTTACTTTCTCCTAACACCCATTTGATGCCTATATGGGCTGCTTGAGCTGCCCAGAGAACCCCCTTCCAAAAAGGGGAGGATCCAAGATCAGGACAACAAAAAATGTTAGGAATTAGTTCTATATTTAAAGTCTACAATTTTGACCCAAATAGCATTCTTATGTAGCTGGTATCTAAAGATCCAAGAGGTTAATAGGGCTAAGTTTAAACTCCTCAAATCTGGGACACCCAAACCTCCCACCTCCTTCCTTTGAGCATACAAACTGCCAATTGGCTAAGTGGTATTAATGTTTGTCTTTCACTATTGTTCCACAAAAAAATGTCCAATATGGGAATTCATCATTTTGATAACCCACTTAGGGAACTTTATAATAAACAGGACATAAATAGGAATACTAGCCAAACATGCTTTCAGTACAATAAGTCTACCAGCATAGGATAGAAGTCTACCCCTCCAACCAGTAATTCTTTTGATAATTTCGTCCACCACTGGCTGTAGGTCTTCCTAGTCAGCTTGAAGTAAGGAAGAGGGACACCCAAGTATTTAATAGGGGAAATCACATTTTTTACAGCATAATAACCTAGCAAACTCATTAGCCTGATCCTCTCCTAAAACAATTGTCAACAGATCACTCTTGTCATAATTAATTTTTATGCCTGACATTTGCTCAAAGCAAAGCAACAACCACTTCAAAATACTAACTTTCTCCAGATTGTTTTCTAAAAATAGTAGTGTAGCATACTGTAGGCCTATGGATGGTTTTGGTCATGCATGAAGCTAGCTAGCCTACTAGAGGTGGCATGGATTGTATATGCATGAGCCTGCATGCAAGAATCAAAAGACTCCTGTATTAATTCTCTGTATTAATGATTGTGCATCGGTGCTACAAATTAGTACACAAAATAATTACAAAGTATGGAAAGGTTCATGTCACATGTTCGAGCTTCATCGTTTGCGACGCTTATTTGGCCGTACACGTATCCTATCTGTATGGTCATTGCGTAGGTATGGGGTTAGCTCGCTTGGGTGGATCTTGGGAATGATGAAAGTACCAAAAGGAGGGATTTCATCAAATTGATTGAACTCTTCTTCATCCATGACATTTTGAACTCCAATAATCCGCCTTTTGCCGGGTAGAACCACATGTCGTTCCTTATTTATCGTGTCGGTCACATAGAAGACTTGAGACACTTGAGCTGCGATTATGAATGGCTCTTCCCTATACCCAACATGGTTGAGGTCAACCATGGTGAACCCATACCGGTCCTTCATGACGCTCTTTTTGCCCCCACTAATCCAGTAGCAGCAAAAAATGGGTATTTTGAAGTCCACATACGTGAGTTCCCATATCTCCTCAATCTGACCATAGTATGCGGACTTAATTGTCGAATTGTCGCTTTCATATGCATCTATATGAACACCGTTATTCTGGTACGTGCTTTTCCAGTCTTGGGCAACTCTGTAAAATGTGTAGCCATTGATATCGTATCCTTGATAAGTAGTGACCGTGAATAGAGGGCCTCTTGACAGGTTCCGGAGAGATTCATTGGTGCTAGAGCTTTCCATTTCAATTCGAGATCTGAACCAAGTGCTGAAACCCGTCATATGAGCCCTCGATAACCAAGCTTGTCCCCTTGCTGGGTTGTCTCATGCTAGCAGCTCCTTATGCTCAGCAATATATGGTGATACGTCCTCCGTGTGTTGCAACACGAGGAAATGGGCCTTTTCATATGCATCCAGTTCTGGGTTTATTGTCTTCTCACCATGGATCCCTACCCCTGCTATCCTTCCATGGTGCCTAGGCTTTGGGTTGCCAATTGGATTTTCAGGATCTATGTAATCAAGGCACCAGTCAATGACCTCCTTTACAGAATATCCCTGAACCATGCTTCCCTCAGGTCTAGCTCGATTATTTGTGTACATGTTCAGAGTGCTCATGAATCTCTCATATGGATACATATGATGTAGGTACATAGGTCTAAGGTATCTTATCTCGTTAACAAGGTGAGTAATTAGATGGACTAACACATCAAAGAAAATGGTGGGAAATACGCTTCCAGAAGACATATTGTCTCATGTATGTTTTCCTCCAAACTATCCAAAGTCCTCTCATCAATGACCTTATGCGATATCGCATTAAAGAAGAAACAAAGGCTCATGATAGCCATTCGTGGTTTTTCTGGCAGAATACTCCTTATTCCAATTGCAAGCATTGTGGTCAGTATCATGTCACAGTCATTAGCTTTCACTGATGTTGCTAAAGTACCCAGATGGAACCTTAACACTACGGAAGAAATCACACAGTTCTTTCTTCTCTTCATTTGATAGATTTATAGCAGATAACGGCAACGCATCATTGCCATCAGGACGAAGCTCAGGCCTTATGTCCAAGTCTTCCAGATCGGCTCGCGCCTACTCATGGTCCTTGGATTTTCCCTTGGCATTCATAAGTGTACCAAGTAAACTCTCGTAGATATTCTTTTTGATGTGCATGACATCGATACTATGTCGAATAGTTAAATCCTTCCAATAGGGGAGCTCCCAAAAAATGGACCTCTTTTTCCACATTTTGTTTTCTTTGGCTTCTTCAGTGCTTTTTCTCTTTCGATTGGTTTTTTCCTTTTCAAAGGTAACTTCAATGTTCTTGACCTGGCTGTGGACATATTCACCAGTGAAATTCCTTGGAGCAGGTGCCCTCTCTATCGTGCCATCAAACTATTGTTTCATGTTATGATATGGATGTGACATGCTAAGGAAACGTCGATGCCTTGTGTACACCTGCTTTTTGGATTTGTTTAGCTGCATGGCCTCGGTGTCATACAAGCATTGGAAACAATCTTTGTCCCCTTTACTCTGCCTAGACAAGCTACGGTGTCTAGGTACATCAGTGACGGTGGTGAACAACATGGCCTTTAGTGTGAACTCCGACCCAGTGTACTGGTCAACTATTTGAACACCCTCCTCCACCCACAGTTTTTTAACTCATAGACCACTGGTCTTAGGAACACATCAATGTCATTGCCAAGCTGGCGTGGGCTTGAGATTAGCATTGGCATCAACATGTACTTCCTCTTGTTACATAACCATGGTGGTAGATTGTAGATAGATAGCAGAACTGGCCATACGTTGTGTGAACTACTCATGTGACCAAAAGGGTTCATGCCATCTGTGCTGAGCACAAACCATATATTCCTTGGTTCATTGGCAAATTGTCCATGCTTCATCTCAATGTTGTGCCACTGAGTAGAATCTGCCGGATGTCGTAGGTTATCGTCCTTCTTTCTATCATCCTTATGCCAACGAAGCAGTTGAGCTTCCTTCCTGCTAGCAAACATCCGCTTCAATCATGGAATTATCAGAAAATACCATACCACCTTTTGAGGACCTCCATGCTTCCTTTCCTCATCACCCCCATCTTTTCTGCCCTTGTACCGAGGGGTTCCACACTGCGGGCATTCCATCAACTCTGCATGTTTCCCACAAAATAGGATGCAATCATGTTTACACGCATGAATCTTCTCTACTATCAATCAAAAAGGGAAAATTGTTTGCTTGGTCTCGTATGTGGTTTCTGGTAGGTGATTCCCCATCAAAAACATGTCTCGTAGCAAATCTAGCAATTCTTTGAAGCTCCGGTCGGTCCAATGATGGGCTGCCTTTAGCTGTAGCAACTTAAGGCACGAGAAAATCTTGGTGTACTTTTTTGGACAGTTAGGATACACAGGGAGCTTTGCATCTTTCATCAAAGCTTCCAATCTTGCTATCTCCTTCTCAGTAGAGGCCTCCCACATGGCATCACACACCATCTCTTCAATTTTGTCCGGCATTTTGCCTATTTGCTCACCCATTTCCACAATGTCTTCATCACTGAGATCCTAAGCAACACTACAAGCATGTGGACATCTTCCTCTGTACGGCCAATGAGTCCATCTGTATGGCAATGCATGTCATCCATATGGTTGTCTTGCAGGTCTCGATTGTTATTGCCTTCCTCGCCATGCTTGTTCCAACATTGATACACTGGCAGTCAGCAAGGTAGCGGTGATGAAGTTTATGATTCAGGAGATATGATTGATGTGGAGGCCCCAACTAAGCCACGGAGTAGTAGGACTGCAACAAGGTGGTCGGCAGACAAGATAACAGTTACAGAAATTGACGAAGATGGTTTTCCCACAGAGAAGAAGGGCAAGAGTAGAATGCGTAGGCTTGCATGTCTTGTTGCTCACCAACATCTCCCGTTGGTTCTTGATTTTGAGCAAGATAAGAATTGATTGTTTGATGAATATTGCCTGCCTAAATTGGAGTTCCCCGAAGCATTGAGGGATTTGGCAAAGAAATAGTTTATGAAGTTGATTGCCAAGAGTTTCCGAACGTTCAAAAGCCATCTTGTCTGCAATTATGTGGTAAAAGGGCTTCTTCCCTTCGATTGTCACAAGCATATCAAACCAAAAATATGGGTAGATTTTGTGAGGTTGAAGAGTAGTGAACATTTCAAAGCACAAAGTGAATATTACAAATCTCTATGGCAGAAGAACACTCACAACCACCATCTTGGTACATCCGAATACGATGGGAAAATTGAACAATGGGAGGCCGAGGATGAAAGGTTGGCGAGTAAAGGCATTTCAAACCCATGGATAGAGTTCCCCCGGGGTAGGTCTAGGAATTGGCTGCAAGCTAGGAGTACTTTGTTTGCATCCGATGACAAAGCAGAAATCATATGGTGTAGTGAGGGAACCAAGGAAGTATCTGACAAAATGAAGCAGAAGGTTACAGAATCTCAAGGTTCAGAAGTCAACTTTGTTAGGGAAAAGGATATACTCAGTGCATGCTTGGGCCTAGAACACACAGGTCGCGTGCGTGGTTTTTCCAGCTACAAGGGATGGAAGCATGGATTTCTAGACTGTAGGGAAATGTATAAGAAGCGTAGGAGGGTAGTCGTGGATTATGTCGCTCTTAAGGCTAAACTCTAGGACGAGATCATGGGCAAGGTGATGAAGAAGATGGGTGTGTTATAGGGAGTACAAACAGAAGCAGGTTCCATCCCAACCGTAGTTGGACGAAAGAGTAGTTGTTCATCCACCCCTGACAGTGAACTTATTTGTCCGATAATGCTAGAGGATCCAGATCCCATTGCCCTCCTTGATGAGCCCACCACTTGTGCCCTTGTAAGCCACCTTGGAGGAATACAAATTGAGGTTGCAAGGGGTCAGTTATATCCACATGTGGACATACATGACATCCAAATACTTCCTGGGTATGTAGTGGTTAGGGTGGAGTATGTACACTTCCCCCTTCAGGTTTCAGTTGGTGGAACCTCCCCCTAATGATGAGATAAAAACACTCAGGCAAGCCCTTATGCATAGGATCTAGTGGAAGAGGCCTGATATTGTGTTGAACCCAGAACCAATGGATTCTTGCATAGGTTAGAACTCTAGCAGAACTCAATCGAGAGCAACCCTTACTATGGTAATGCCAAAATCAAAGCATAGAGAGATCGAGCAGCAGAACAAGCATAATCTGGTGACAACGCCTAGTGCACCCGACAGGTCCAATAGTACTTCTACTGAGAAGGACATTACATTAAAGTGTGGAGAGAACCAGCAGAAGAACAAGCAAAATCTAGTGACAATGTCTAGTGCACTCAAGAGGTCCAATTATACTGCAACTAAGAAGCCGGTGGCTTCAAATGAGGCTGAGTTACATAAGCAGATGGATAAACAGAAGAAGGTTCGTCGTGCCCAACTGTTAGATAAGCAGAATGAGGTTGCACAAGCCCATAGGCAGACAGAGAGGAGGCAATGAAATGTGGTGTCCAAATATGCAAAGGGTGCACAGGTGAACACATCCGAGTTTGCTGCCAATAGAACAACGGAGAAGGGCAACAAAAGGAGGGAGACGCCTTCAGCATGGACCAAAGCCAACCCTAAATTCAAGTATGGAGAGGCAATGCTATGAGAAAAAGAGAATGACAGCTGTTGTCCTTCGTTCGTTGCCCTCCATACCTACTATATTGTAGCTTGTGCTGAACAGAAGGTTGGCATAATGGTTAATTTTAACCCTTCCCAGTTAGGGCATACCGAGTCGGCTGATGACTTTGTGATTGGATTTAATGACATGTATGACCTCTTCAATCTTGATGGGCTGGACATGTCCCCTTTATGCTGCTTCTCCCTGTAAGTTGAAAGCTCCCATTTGAAATTGTTGTATATGTTCCAACCTCATTCCTCTATATATGTGCTTCGCAGTGGCACAGGGCAGCAAGGTGCTGCCTGAAAGATAGATTAGATCATCTATGTGCATGATACGGCACCCTAGCTTCCTGGTAGATGCTATTAGGACTTGGATTATATTTTTTATGTCCACGCCATTAATTCATTTTCATGTGCCAACTACTAAAGTTTTTATTCATTAAATTAAAAATTGGAAAACAAATCTGGTGTTATTAGGATAGGGAAACAACATACATGAATTAATTAATAAAGCCCCTTTTTGTTTTGTGTTCATTCAGGTACATGGTACAAAAGGTTATGGAAGATGGCTTGCCTGTGGGCATTATGGAACCCCAGGTGTTCTTGAAATCCAACATTCGTTGCAATGAATCAGCTGTTGTGGATTATGTGAAAAGTGTGTTCAATCGTTATGCAAAGGAGCCGGATAGCCTTATAATGTTTGCCCACAATACAGGAGATCACTGGTTATTGGTGGTAGTCATCCCTAAGTGGAACAAGGTCGTGTACCTTGATTCTGACAGATCAAAACAACGAGACCATTCGTCGTTGAAAGCAGTGATTAACTAGTTAGTTTGTCTTGAGTTGTATTTTGTTACTGTACACATATATATAAGTGGGAAACCAGTATACATACTGACACATGTCCACATTGCATGATTGCAGGACTTTTGTGCTTTCAAATTACAAAAAGAAGGCAGGTAACAAGGCTCCACTTTCACATGCCACTAAATTCCCGGTAATTAATTTTGTTGTGTTGTTGAATTCCTTTTGAATCGGTACTAGTATCCATGTACTGATGTTTTCATGCATAACTTTTGCAAGTGTCACCGGCAACTCAATGACCACACTTGTGGCTTCTACACTGCACATCACATGAAGTTAGCAATGGTGGCCACAACTTGTAAAGATCCTAGGGTATGATTGTGCGAACCACAAGGCTCCTCTCGGTGCTGATTTACTGTCGTCATACCTAAAAGGCTGTCTTTATTCTTTCTTTATATGCAAGGATTTTGAGGTGGCTAGCATGGTACTGGATAGAAGTGTGTTGTTGGGAATCTGAGAAGATATTGCCTCATTCCTGATGTCGCAACTCCCGAAGGCATGAAATGAGATGGGGAAATTTTATTTTGGACTTATCCAGGTTTCTTGAACATTGATTTGTGAGACATGTGCTGTCGTTGGTTACTTAAGTTGCCCCGTATGTTAATTTATCACTTTATATGTCTCTATGTAACTGTGCACACTTTTAACTGTTGTTGACCTAAAGATGGATTTGCATGTAAAACATATGTGTTGTGATATTAGTTTTATTGAGTTGGTAATATTAGCAGTTGTTTTGTATGTGTAACAAGCTGTGTCAGACATGTTGTACAAGAGCCCGTCAGTAATAGTGTTGACAGCTTCAACCGTCTATTTCTTAAATGAGACGGGTATCTATAGCCGCCACTTTTAATACACAAATCGGAGATGAGTAGTTGTTGGAGCTGTCAATTTTTTGTTACAGTAGCCAGCTTGTTTTTAAGATTTCAGAGACGGGGAGTTCAACCGTCGCAATTTTTTATGGGTCACAGACGGTTTGAAACAAAAACCGTCTGTTTTATGTAATTATCTGAGACGGGTAGATTCCCTATAGCCGTCGCTATTATTACTTATTAGAGACGGTTCGGGTAATAACCGTCTCTTTTATATACTTATCTGAGACGGGTGCACACCCATCACTACTACTGTCCACATCACATATGTAAAATTTCAGACACTTGTCTTCAGCGTCACAAACTGACATCACGGACCGTCACTAATTTGCTTATCTGGCGTAGTGGTAGGTGGTGTCTGTCTCGGCCAGGGGCTCCAGGGCGGAGAAGCGCGCCATGGCTGGACACTCGAGGGTGTCCACGGAGACATAGGGGTCGACGACGTTGAGCAGTCGTTGCGCGTGGCGGCGGAGGAAGAGGTTGAGGTAGGTCAGGAACAGCCGCCGCGGTGTGTACACCACGAGCAGCGGCGCCAGGAACCACGACGACGCCATGTTGGCCAGCACCCATCGCGGCACCCGCGAGACCGCGCCGGGATTATTCGCGGAGGCAAACATGGCGCGCGTGCGACGTCGAGAGGTTTCTTGCACGCCGCACGTACGGGCTTGATCGCGCGCACAGGAGAGGATATGGGGCCACGTGGTCCGGCCGTACTACGTGCCCGTTACGGTTTCGAAATCCCAATCAGGGGAGTTTGATTCTATCACGATGGATGAGATTTCGAAAAAAAAAAACATTTCCTGTTTGACGATAAAAACGATTATATGTAACAGTATTTTGATCCGACACAAAAAAAAAAACCCGCAGGCTCCATTAGGGTATCCACGGGCCTAGAGATGGCTATATAGCCTGAGGCCCATGAGCACGGCCCATGGCATGATGTTTTTGCCCGACCCAGGCATGGCCCGGCTCGACTCAGTCGTACTCCTCCCCTTTGTCCCCTTTCCTGCCTGCTGCCATCCGCTCAGGCTAGCGGCAACAACCCTAGTACCCAACCCTACCTCCTCACTACTCATAGGGTGCAAATGGTACCGATTTTTTTAGATCTTATCTGAGTCTGAATTCGTTTAGAAAAATTTAAATCTATCCATATCTAAATTTGGATACTCAGCATCGAATACCGTATCCGTATCGGGATACTTAAAAAATTATATATTTTTTGTATCGCGTCTCAAATCGTATATTTATTTGTATCCGAGTACTCCTGTGATTCTCAAAAAGTTTTCACGGCCTAAGTGGGTCCTACCATGCCTCGTCATCGGCATAATCTCACCAACAAGAAACCCGGGAACCCAGAAACAGATAAAGCAGCAGCAGTGTGCAGCACTGGTCAAAGCCACGCCTCCTCTAAACCCTTCGCCTGTCAGAACCACGAGGCCTTGCCTTCTGTTTTTCGGAGGGCAGTGCATCCCATTCCCTGCTGTTTTTCGATTCCAACGCACATCGCATGTTTGATGTTTCCAAACGGTACGTCGCAGTCGTCTAATGAGCAGCAAAGAGCAGATCCATCTATGGCCTCTGGGCAATGTTTTCCGATGGCCTCTGCCTCTCCGACACTTCAGTTCTGCAACACAAGCACAGCAAATTCCAAATGGCATGCCTTTGTCATCAATTCAGCAGGAGTCTGATCTGATGGCCATGTTTTGCTAGATCTGATGTACCAATAAAGAAGGCTGAAGTCAAAATAGTTTGATACATGTATGAAGATGAAGAAACTCCTCATTAAACCACTACATTAGAAATGCAACTCCAACATGATTGGATTGCTGCAGCTACCAAGTTACCAACACAACAAGACGCAGTTAAACAAACGACATTGTTATCAAAGGCCCTAATCTTGATCCTCCACTATCTCCGCCACGTCCTGGACGACGACGCTGCAACTGGCGCCGCCGGTCTTGGCCTTCTTCCGCAGCGCCTCCACCAGGCCGCGGTCAGGGACGAGTCCACGCCGACGTCACCGTCCTTGGTGCCCTTGGGCGTGAGGAGCTCGGCGACGTCGGCGGTGGTGATGTCGGTCTCCTGCAGCATCGCACCGATGTCGTCGAACAGCGGGTGGGCGTCGACGGCGAGGTAGTTCCTGGCCAGGACCCTGAAGGCCTCGAAGCAGCAGTAGGACATCTCGATGTGCTTGTCCATGCGGCCGCGCCGGATCAGCGCCGGGTCCAGCCGCTCCACGTGGTTCGTCGTGAACACGATGATGCGCTCGCCGCCGCACGCCGACCAGAGGCCGTCGATGAAGTTGAGCAGGCCGGAGAGCGTCACCTTGCTGGGGGTCGCGTTGCGGGGTGAGGACTGCTCGCCCTCGGTCGCCTGCGCCTTCGCCACGTCGGCGCCGGCGGCGCCTGGAGCGGGACCCGGCACCGGCGCCTTCGGCTTCTTCTTGCTGCGCTTGCCGGTCAGGTCGAGGGAGCAGTCGATGTCCACGAAGACGATGATGGATTTGCCCTTCGTCTCGATGAACATGCGCCGGAGGTCGGTGTTGGTGGCCACGGATAGCAGCTCGATGTCGTAGATGTTGTAGTCGAGGTAGTTGGCCATGGCGGCGATCATGGTGGACTTGCCCGTGCCCGGCGGGCCGTACAGGAGGTACCCGCGCTTCCACCGTCGAGGTCGTTCCGGAACGCGTCGAGGTTCCACGCCTTGCCGATGCGCGCGTAGTACTCCTTCCCGTTCCGGAACGCGTCAAGGTCGTCCATGATCTCCCGCTTCTTGGCCGGGTCCATGGCCAGCGTGTCTGATGGAATCAAACACCACAGCGAGCTTGGATCGTGAACGCCGGCGACGGCGCGGTGACCGCGGCGAGAAAACAAGCAGATGGAAACAAGCGCAACAAACTCACACGAGAAAAGTGGATTTTTTGCGGCCTCCGACGCGCCGCCTTCGGTCTGTTATTGACACTTTTATACACAAATGCATGCTGCAATCTCGGGCTTGCAACAACCAAGCCTTCCCCGTGCCATGCCGTACAAAGTGCGCCACGGTGTTTCGCTGTGGCGCGCGCTGCGTGCGCTGAGCACGTCATGGCGTGGACTGACCGAACTAAACTGGACCAAGTCGTGATCAAGCACGCCATCGACCACGCCCTGCCCCTATGCTAGCTGATGCATGACTAAGAACGAAAAATTACATACTGTTGTGCAACAATTTGGCTAACAAATCACCCCCTAAACTTGTTGCACATCGACGACGCCCAGAGCACTCCTCAGTTCCACAAACTTGACTCGCCCCAGCGACTTGGTGAAGATGTCGGCGAGCTGCCCCGTAGTCCCAACATGATCCACCTCCACCTTGCCTTCTTCAATGCACTCACGAATAAAGTGATACTTAGTATCAATATGCTTGTTGCGATCATGGTGCACTGGGTTCCTGCTAAGAGCGATGGCAGACATATTGTCCATGAGTAGCCTCACTGTCGCCTCCTTCGTTCCCATCATATCTGCTATCAACTGGCTTAACCAAACGCCTTGGCACGTTGCTGCTGCTGCTGCCACATACTCGGCTTCACATGAAGACAAAGCAACTATCTTCTGCTTCTGTGATGCCCATGTTACTAGGCTATTGCCAAGGAAATATACAACACCCGTGGTGCTCTTCCTATCCCCAACATCTCCTGCAAAGTCACTGTCACGGTACCCGAGCAAGATGGGTTTCAGTTCAGTTCCCTTCTCATATCTGCGGCCATGCCCTACTGTTCCCTTCAAGTATCTCAAGATATGTTTAATAGCAGCCCAGTGCTCTCTCCCTAGTGCCTCCATGTACCTGCTAACAACACCTACCGCATATGCAAGATCTGGCCTGGTGTTGATGATGTATTTGAGGCTACCAATTATGCTTCTATATGTAGTAGGATCTACAGCTTCTCCCTCCTTCTTCTTGCAGAGCTTGAGCCGACACTCTATGGGTGTATCACAAGGGTTGCAGTTTTTCATGCCTGCCCCCTCAAGTATCTTTACAGCATAAGAGCTCTGACTCAATGTAATTCCCCCATCTCCCTGCTTCACCTCTATCCCCAAGTAGTAGCTCAGGAGACCTAGATCACTCATGCCGAATTTCTTCCTCATCTCTGACTTAAACTGTTTAATGTCACTGACATTTGGTCCAGAGATGATAAAATCATCAACATACACCCCCACAAGTAGAAATGAGTTCTTGCAGCTCCTTCTGTATACAACATGCTCTAGCTTGCTTCTCACAAAACCGAGAGCAACTAGTTCTTTATCAAGTTTAGCATTCCATGCTCTGGGTGCCTGCTTAAGGCCATAGAGTATCTTTCTCAATTTAAGCACCTTGTCTCCATTGCGAATGATGAATCCTGGAGGTTGTTGCACAAACATTGTTTCAGTTAAGCCACCATTCAAAAAAGCAGATTTCATATCCATATGGTGTACTTCCTATCCACCTTGTGCTGCTAGTGCTAACAACACCCTTACAGTCTCAATCCTAGCAACTAGAGCAAATACTTCATCAAAGTCTACTCCTTGGCACTGAGCATGCCCCTTGGCCACTAACCTTGCTTTATACTTGACAACATTTCCATCTGGATCTTTCTTGACTTTAAAAACCCACTTCAGGCCTATGGCCTTTTGCTTGGCTGGCAGATCACTGACATCCCAGGTGCGGTTTTCTTCAATTGCCTGCATTTCCGATTGCATAGCCTGCCTCCAGCAGTTTTCAGACACAGCCTCATCCACCGTCCTTGGTTCTTCTGCTGCTACTAGGCAAAGCCCACTGTCCTCGAACCCCTGCATTTCCTCGATTGTTTCAAGCAAATTAGGAATGGTTCTGAACCTCAGTGGAGCACCATCAGAATCTTCAGAGGCATTGGTGGGCAGCGTTGCCCACTAGATCATCTGACCTGGTGTACCAGGGCTGGCACTTGGGGTGTGTGGTGGTGTATTAGATGCACCCCCACTGATGGAATTGATGCAGCAGGCGAGGCCGGTTCATCATCATCAGGTTCAGAGGCGGTGCTCCCTTCAGGATCAACGTCAGGCCCTATTGTCGGACCAGGAACAATGTCAAAACACTGAACCGTGAAAGTATCAGGGACTGCTGCGTCATTGCTCAGCCTGCTGTCATTCCCCTCCCAATTCCATGCCTTCTTCTCGTCGAATATCACATCTCTAGTCACCATCAGCTTGTCCTTCACGGGATCATACACACGGAATCCCTTCGTCCCTGTCTCATAGCCGAAGAACACACCTGGAACTGATATGTCCGCCAGCTTGCTTATGTCGGGGCCAACACGCTTGGCATAAGCAACACATCCAAACGTACACAGATGCTTGACCCCTGGCTTCTTCTCAAGCCAAGCTTCGAATGGAGTTTTCCCGTTCAGGCTTTTCGTCGGCAATCGGTTCAATACGTACACCGCCACCTTGACTGCTTCACCCCAAAACCGAGCAGGTACTCGCATGCTCTTGAGCAGGCAACGAGCCATCTCCACGACGGTCTGATTCTGCCGTTCTACTACTCCGTTCTGTTGTGGGGAGTATGGCGTGGTGGTGCTGTGCTTGATGCCGTGGTCGTTACAGAAAGCCACAAACGCACCTGAGTTGAATTCGCCACCATGGTCCGTCCTGAACGCCTTCAGGCGACGGCCCGACTCCATCTCGGCCGTTGTCTTGAACCTTTTGAAATACACCAGCGCCTCATCCTTGGACGCCAGTAGCTCAAGCCACATATAGCGGCTGTGATCATCGACGATGAGCAAGAAGAATGACTTCCCGCCGGGTGTGGGCGGTGTAATGTGCCCACATAGATCACCATGCACCAGTTCAAGCCCCCCCCCCCCCCCCCGTCGCGCGGTACGTCGAGGCCTGGGGAAAGGGTGTGCGGTGCTGCTTGGCCAGTGCGCAGCCATCGCACACCTGCTCCGAACGCTGGATCAGGGGTATACCCTCCACCATCTCCTTGGCACCCAGCTCACGCAGAGACCTGAAATTCAAGTGTCAGTATCGTGCATACCAGAGCCACACAGTCTCGTCCATCTTGGTCATTAGGCACACGGGCGAGGTCAGGTTCACCTTCATGATGTACAGGTGATTCCTCCTCTCTGCTCGGATCAGAACGCCCCTCTCCTGGTTCATAGCCTGGCGGCACTCGAACACCTTCAGGACGCCGGCATCGATCTCGATGCGACACCCCCCTTCTTCCAATTGGCCAAGACTCACGATATTGCATTTGAGGGATGGGATGTAGTATACCTCAGTGAGCACACGATGGTCCTGATTCCTGCCGACGATCGTCACAGCCCCGATCTCGCAGATCTCCACCGTGGATCCATCTCCAAACCACACCGCGCCGCGCATCGTCTCGTCTAGGGTTGCCAGCGACGCCCGGCACCCAGTCATGTGATTCGTGGCGCTGGTGTCGAGGACCCATGCGCCTTCATCGTACTTCGACGAGGACACATGTTCCTGGTTTAGGAACACCCATTGCGCGGTGGAGTTCGTGATCCGCACAACATTGCAGACCTACGCCACCATGAGCGCTGGCTGTTCGGTGTCGGCGTTCACATGGTGAGTGGCCTCCTGCCGCTCCTCTTTCAGTTCCTTCGTCTTGCACTCCTTCACGAAGTGCCCGTAGATGCCACATTTGCGGCACTTGCCTTTCCGTCGTGGAGTGCCCATCGACGTGAGTTTCACGCTAGAGTCGCGCGCTTCGCCGCCGCCGCCGCCGCGCGCTCCGGATCTCCCCTTCTTGATATAGCGCCCACCGCTCTTTCCGTCGGACGACGAGGACGTGTCCGGCACGATGTGGCTCTTGTTCCTGGCCGCCCACTCCTCCTCCGTCACCTGCTCCACCGACGGCTCGAAACGATCTTCCACCGCACGTCCGGGACGCCGTGTACGTGCGGCCGGCGTCGTCCGGGATGCCGCCGCCGTGGAACAACGTGGGACCATGGTGACGGGAGGGCGACCGCACGGAGTGCCACCACACGGTGGCGCCGCGGAACTCGTCGGTCACCTCCTCGTTGTCGCCCAGGGTGAGCACGAAGCGGTCGGCGTTGCGTGCGGGCTCGGCTCGGAGCGCCCGCGCCCGGCGCGTGCACCGGTGGCTGAGGTACGCGTTGGGCCGCTCGTACACGTCCCCGCGCTTCATCCGCTCGCCGTCGTACTCGGCAACGGTGGCGGTGAGGTAGGGGTCGGCGAGCCCCAGGAGCCACCGCGCGTGGCGCCGAAGGAAGTGCCCGGCGAAGTGGTCCAGCAGCTGGCGAGGGAGGTAGGGGCGCAGCATGCTTCACACGAGCATCACGCCAGCGAGCGACGACCAGATGCCGCCGAACTGCTCCAGCAGCTCAGGTGAGACCGGCGCCGGATTCTTCTGGCTCTCGGGTGTGACGGCATGTGGGCACCTCTGCTGTGCACTGTGGACTGTGGAGGACGGCCCGGGTGGTGGATATGTGGAGATGAAAAGGTGCCTTTCAGGGTGTGGGACCACTGGCTGCCGTCAGCCCCAACGCACTGCCTCAGCTTGCCAGTTGCCACTAGGCTCGGATACCACGGTGTCAAAAAATTATATGCGGCATAGTATCCTGCAGAGGCCACTATTGCCTCGGGAGAGAGAGGAGATTTTTAGAGCAGTAAAAAGTGATAGGTGAGAGGAAAAGAAAGTGCAGCTTTGGTTGGAAGGACGGTGGCTCTAGAATCCTACGCCTACATGTCATATCTACTTTTATCTATGTTTGCATTGGGGAAGGCCTGGCAGTGGTTTCGGACTTTTGCGGCGTCCTTTGATTTTAGACATTTTGCTCGTGATTAACTGATTATCATTAGCTTGAAAGGACTATTCAACAGTATCATTTTGAAAGCGAGAGCTAAAACTTAAGACCCGCCTGGTGCAGATTTTTTGAGGCTCTGACTTCTCTATTACAGTGGGAGCCCGTGAAGCCTTAAAATAATCAGCTCCTTGAGCTCTTGTCCATGGTTTATTTTAGATTTTGTGGAAGTTGGAACCATTTTTGCTACCGTGGTCAACAATGCTCAACAGTGCATTCGAAGCTTATGCAAGATACAGTGGAAGCCTGATCAAATGGATTCTTAGTACATGCTTGATTCATGCATTATGTTTCAATTATGCCCCACCTACTAGCGTAGCATATGACCTACCGCCTCCTCCACATGGCGTTCTACGCATCTGGAAAGGCGGATTTGAGGCCGGAGCAGTGTTTTTACCATCGCTCGGTCTGAGGAGGAAGAAGAAGCTTGTGTTGGGCCATTGGCTAAGTACAAGTTAATGTCCCAATTTTGTTTTGGCCTAGCCTAGCGTCACAAGCCTGAAAGCTAGGCTAGGTTTCCTGAAAGGCTGAAACACCACGCATGTCTCTACGATTGCCTTGAGTCAAGACCCTCCGACCAGTGCCAATTCGGCGAAATAAACCCTAGTTTCCCGACGTCCACCCAAGCTAGCTATCGCTGTCGTGACACTAGCCTACGCCTGGTGTGTGGCTACCCCTAATCGTTGGTCGCTACCCTACACCATTGTGGCAGTCATTAGAGGAGATCAGGCGAGAGAGGAGGGATTTCACAGAGAGGGGGAGTAGGAGAGTGGCAGCGATGGTGTGGTGCCGTTGCTAGTCACCACCATGAATATGGAGTTGCGCCGGTAGTGGCTAATGGCAAGGAGCAACAACTGGTTGACATTGGTGTCGGGTGTGGATGAGACGCCCCAAATGCCCCTATTATTCTGTGCTACAACATGTCATCAATAGGCATTGCCCCGGCTCTAGTTTTGTGGCGGATGATGGAAGAAGGAAGCATGCTTCATGGCGGCGAACGACCAGCACTAGAAACATCCAAGGTATGTTCTCCACCACGTAAAATATTGACCGAGCTCCGCCACTAATCCTTGCTAATGCGGGTTGTGTGTCATACCAGCAATCGATTTCAAACAATTCTTATTAAGGGACCTACTTGGTATAGTTTTTAGGGACTTCGCTTCCTCCTGTCAGGGGCACTGTAGTAACCCGAGCTATTTTTCTGAAGCCAGGTTTTTAGACCTCACTAACTACTGAAGCTATGTTTTTTTAGGCTTCACTGACTCCGGCTTGTTAGGGCTATGTTACTAGAGCTGAAGCCCCACGGGCCATGACAAAGAGGGACCCCTTAGCGAACCTGGATGCTATTTTTATGATTTTCTATCAAGATCATATTATTGGAAGAAAGAGTTTCACCGACTTTCTACATGTGTTGTCTAGTGGGTTTGTTTCTAGAATCTAGATCATTCGATCTGATTCTGAATTTTTGCATGAGAATGGAGAACCTATAAACATTGATTTTGATTTTGTCTTCGGACAATCACCTGTTTCCCTTGTTTGTGCACCATAGCCGTGACTTTGCTAGCAGCAGCAGCCTGGGGCAAATGACCAGAAAGGGTTCTGAGCCACTGAGCCTGGGAGAAAGCAGTGCTTTATCCTATCCTCGTCCGGCGTCCGGGCAACCGCCAACAGCAGAAGCCAGAGGCGGATCACGACAAGCTCGTGCTGGTGGGCGGTGGCCGCTGTACTTCGTTCAGAGGATCATGCCATCCACGAATGTCCTCCAACCAAAACCTCCAAACTGTAATAAACATAAAAAAAAAGTACTACTACTAGACAAAAGTCACACTGCACGTAAACTGCCGAGTGCTCAATCGAGTCATATGTGAGCCACAATGCATGTAAAACTACTTGACAATAGTCAGCAGGGGCATGTTTGGAACGTAGAAATTTTACATGAATCAGTTTAATTTCATAGGAAAAATGTAGGAACAGAACTTTTTCCCGCAATCCAAACCGACCCTGGAACCTGGGATTGGAAAATCATGCTCAGCAAGGTACACAAGATCAAGACCGCTACTTCTCTTCCTTGGCTGCTCAACTGCCCTCTTTAGTGAGCTCTAATCGGCTCCGGCTAACTGCACTATTTGTCACTGTAGCACAAATCTCCTTTTCTACCTGTAGTTGAAAATGAATTATAAAATGTAAGGAGTCGGTGAAGTTTAAAAAAAAATACGGCTTCACTGGTTCCTTGTCGCTACAGTTAACGTTGTTGAGCCGAAGCTGGTGAGAACTGAACTTCACCAAACAAGGTACCAGCATTATCATTGTTTGGTTCCTACTTCCTTCCTAGCCATAATTTGGCGTTGACCCGGCGGTCGTGCCTAGTCTGCAGTTTAACAATTTGGGGCGGCCGTTTTATTAGCCGCCGAAATTTAGCCCACGGCGTGCGAGGACAGCATGTAAACACGCTCCAAGCCACCGTCAATGTCCACATCCACATGGAGCAAAAAGTCGTTTTCCAAGCAGAAGCAAAACAAGGACATGGCCATAAGGTAACTAAACATATGACCTTTTTTATTTTTTGCGAAATACGATAACCTGATGAGAAGCTGCGTTTAACCTCAGTGTCAACTTCACAGGAATGCTTTTTAACAACAATAACATACATCTGCCAAATAATCAGATCCAGTTATGTACAGCAAATAATAATAAAAAATCATACCACATGAAGGGGAGAAAACACCACTGCATGCATAATTCATGAGCAAGTCAGCAAAATCTCCAGCGGGAAAACGAATGGTTAAAAACGGATCAAAAAACACACAGGCTAATGTATAATACAGCATCCCTTTGGTTGGTATACATGTTCATCCGTATACAGACATTTTTTCCAGCTTATGTTGGAACATGGACTTCTAAATATGTGCCGCAATAATTACATCATCTCATTCAAAAACCAAAAGGCCTCACCACGCGTACGAATCAAAACTAAAACATGACCCCCAAAAAAAAGACATTCACAAAATGTTTCTGTATCCGCTCCCTCCTCTAGCAGCTCCTCCACCTCTAGCATGTTGGTGTTCGCAAACCACACCGCTGGTTAGCTAGACAAAACTAACCTGTATATTAATCTGACAACCACCGATTCACAGTCATGCACCTGGACTGGATGACTGGCTGAACGGGTGCTTCATCTACCCCAAGTCATATATGGAATATAGTAATACTCTCCCTAGGAACTGATACCTGCAAAAGGAGCCATCACATCATTGTTAGAACTTGAATTTTGATGTGTCCTCAAATTATGTAACAAAGTAAATTCATTTTACAAAAATAAAGAAACAAACAATCATATATATAGTTCAGTATCTGATACCAGAAAAAAAGGGTACTACATAGGAAAAGTTCATGTTCAGGATGGACTACAGCTCGTGTGAAAAGCAGGCCTTTCTTACACCATAATGAAATTGGCACTGACCAGATGCTCCATGCATGAAGATTCTGCTCGTCCAATTTAAAATCTATATATACATTTCTAGAACACTAGCTGCGCAGATGACTCAATTCTCAGGGACATAATACTGACATAATCTTTCTCAACCAAAAAAAAAAAAAAAGAGGACATCATTATGTTCCAGCAGTATGCTCTCAACTCTGCTGGTCAATTTTGGCCAAGTATGATAACTACAGAAAAATTCTCATTTTAAGTTGCAGCATTGACATTTCATTTACACCATAATTAATTTGTACTGGCCAGATGATCTACTCATGAAAATGGACTGCCCATCCTAATTACAATCTAAATATTACATCTCTAGAACACTAGTTGAGAAAGATGACTTAAGTCTCAGTAAACCAACTACTAAGATCATCTATCCAAGAGAAATAAAGATCTTCTAGCATCAAGCTTCCTTGTGTATCATTCAAATTTGACTCTGTTTTCAGTTCAGTTTTAGCCAGGTATAATAATAGCTACCCACAGCAAAATTCTCATTTTAAATTGTAACTGATTGATATTTTTGTTTTTAAAAGATATCTACGAGTTCTATTAAACTTCATGGTATTACTTTTTAGATAGAATTGGCATAATGCCAGAGTGCTAAACATAATCAACAACAAAACAAAATCTTCGGAAATCTAACTAATTAAATGTAGGAAACGCGAATGCTATCAGCTATTCATAGTAGCTTTAACGCCAATTTTCTGAAATTCTCCTCTAGTTTGAATGTGCAGGTGAAATAGCATGTACTGACTTGTCTAAACATTTGTTTCAATATTTCAATTAGTATTGGTACCCTTTCGAGTATGACAAATAGATGCTTTGCCCTCAATTTCTGCATCTTGATGAACAAGTACACAGAATAGACAAACAACTGCATCTATTTTACAATATAAGAACAATGCTGCGAATTTTACAGTTGTCAAGCAAAAAGAGAAATATGCTTCAGAACTTAGAATAACGAATTTAATGAACCCACAATTTGGTGGAACTACTTATGCTTAACTGATGCAATTAAAACGATATGCTAAAAATCTCACAAAAAGATAGGCAAAAACGATCAAGTGTCTCTTATTCCAGGAATCCTAGCCATGTCATTAAGGTACATGTTTAAACTTGAGCAAAAGAAACTTGTACTTAAGACATTCAGTAACTAAGATGTTTCCCATTTCATTGTGTAAAAACAACAGAAAGAAAGAAATGGAACAAATGTCCACAAAGCAGCATAATGGTTAGTTTTGTGGTGTTTTAGTCCAATGGTGAATAGCAGATCCTCCATAATCTCTAAGCTTCTTTTAATCAGCGTTTCCATATTGTTGTTAACTTGCTATGCATAGACATCTGTAAGTACATAAACTTTCTGCTCGGGTAACCAGACAGACTAGTAAAAACTATTGTAAATTAGCTATAAATTGGTGCAGAAGTTGACTGGCTGGTCTCCACTTGGTTCCTACTCCCTCTGTTCCAAATTGTAGTCATTCCGGCTTTTCTAGATACATAGATTTTACAATGTATCTAGACATAATGTATATCTAGGTGCATAGCAAAAGCTATGCACCTAGAAAAGCCAGAATGACTTACAATTTGGAATGGAGGGAGTACTAGTTTTATAAATTTTTACAGTAACTAATTACAAGTATTTATAAGTGTAATAAAATTATTAGCATGACAAGTGCTGCGGTTTTGCTTGATGCAGAGCTCTACTGGGTTAGAAGGAAACAGTAATCAAGAACACATCCTACAAAGTTCTGATTACGCGTACCATAGTTATAAGATTAAGATAAGACTTAAGCGTATTTGTAATAAAAATATATGGTATGCAGTATGATAAACTACATTAACAACAAGTGACCGTGTTATGAAAGCTTAAAGCTAAGTAGACCATGTTATGAAAGTTTAAAGCTAAGTAGATCATGTTATGAAAGTTTAAAGCTATGTAGACCATGTTATGAAAGTTTAAAGCTAAGTACTAGTAGACCATGTTATGAAAGTTTAAAGCTAAGTAGACCATGTTATAAAAGTTTAAAGCTAAGTAGACCATGTTATGCCATGATAGACTCTACAAAAGCAGAGGCATTTCCCTTATCGCAAATCTCAATTTTGTCAAGTTTCCTGATGACTATTTTACTTCTTCAAACAGCATGAAAGCAAATGTGAAAACTGTAATACCATAGGAAACAAGAGCACAGAACAATCCTTGAAGAAAACCCAAAAGCTTTAATTTCTTTTTGGCATGGTGCAAACTCCTAATGATTAATTGATGATGTTACCCAAGGTGCAACATATTTGGATAAAATCATATGCTCTCTCCTATACAGTATCAACCTTCACATATACACATGATGCTGTTAAGAAAATCTGATGGTATATCCCTCTTTTTCATAATCTTTTCATCTGTTTTATGTTGATACACTACCTAGTCGTTTAGGCACAGCACTACACATTTCCAACAGTGTACTGAACACTCAGCTACAGGACAATGCTGCAAAACTAATTGTAGCAAAATTCGGCTCTTGGCAGGAACCAATTGGCCACGAGAAATTCCCGGGCAGTGTGTCAAATATCGTTGAATATATCCAGAGTTTGACCAGAATGTTGAAAACATCATACATAAATTGCTTCCTAATCTCCTTGATTTACTCAGCACAATGTTGAATGAATTTGGCACGAGAACTATATCAAGGCAAATATTGATGCAGATGGTTTTGAAAAGAGTCAAGAGACAATGCCAGTGTTCATACTAGAATTGTTCAGTTCCTAGAACTTTGATAATCATGTGGCTAAAATTCCATTTCCAGTCGAATATCCTATCCCAATCTCGCCAAATAAAGGAGAAGAAGCTTGTACAGTGCTTCTTCTACAGTTAAAGTGAACAATGCAACACTAAATGCAAGAGCCAATAGACCAGTGGCTTCAAATAGTTTGATTACAATCCAGATCTACAGTCTACTCCTATTAACCTTCTTTACGTAAGTTAAAAATCAACTGAAGAAAGCAAGAAAATGCTTAGAAAATACAAATAAAATCAAATATTCTATTTGAATATATGGAAACAATAGCATGACAAATTCACTATGCTGCAAAGTAACAATCTAACTGCGAAGATGCACATGTCACGTTCATATGAGTACAAGTCCACGAAGTGTTTTATAAATGTACTGATTATCCATCGTCAAGTTCTATAAATGTCATAGGAGTACAGGACGTCAAAACTATATGATTTCTCTTTTTATTTTGTTATGGAAGAACATCGCTACATCAGTCAGCCAACATGTAACAAAACTCAAGCTTTAATTAGCACAGACTAACCAGTATGTTATGGATTCAGCACTCAAGTTATTACTTGAATTATAAATGGAATTTAGAGGAGCCCACAACAAAGGCGGGCGTACCCAGTGCAGAGAGCTCCCGCTCTGTGCGGGGTCTGGGGAAGGGTGTCAGTGGCAAGCCTTACCCTCGCCTGTGCAATGCGAGGAGACCGCGACTCGAATCCGGGACCTTCCGGTCACAGGCGGTAAGACTCTACCGCTTGCACCAGGCCCGCCCTTCAGCCCACAACAAAGGCAGTGCCATGAAAATTGCATTCAGATTTAATAGATGCAATGCTTTCCTAAACCAAAAAGAGATGTGCTTCACTTTTTCCCCCAGCCATTGAAGTAATTAACAAATTTATTCAGCATACTTCCTTTTTACAGAAAGGAAAATCTATGTGTAATTCAGAATTTCAGAGAAAAATGTTGAAATGAAAACTGACCTCTGCTTGGCTGGTTGTTGTTAACAGGATAGTTGCCCATGTGACTTGCTGACATGTCTCATTTGATAGTTGGATCAACATTTCCAATATCATGACCAAAAGAAGGCACGTCAACCTCAGATGATGCGAACCTCCAGGCTGTGCCACCATAAATAGAGCTGCTCCCATATGTATCTGGGTTGTTTACTTCATATGTGTTGCCTGATGCAGAAAAAGGCTCACCGATTGTACCAGTTGAGTTGCTCCTCCCATAGCTGACAGAAGGCAAACCAAAGCTATTATCTCCAGCTCCACGACCAAGGTTCCCTGACCCAAGGCTTGAAATGCTGCCCATCCCATGAGCAGAAGGGAGACCTCCCCAACTGTCGCCAGTAATACCGACTTGACCCCCATTTCCAGGTGAAGCAAAAGCACTCATGTTTGTAGGATTGCTCGGGTAGTTTAGACTCCCATTACCCCAAACATTCCTAGACATGGAACTCAGCATTGATCCTGGAACATCGTTAAGACCAAGGTACCCCATAGGACTACCCAACCTGTTCGAACCTGCATTGAAGTACGAACCCATTTGCCTCCCATTGGAGTTGCTGATGAAACCAGGGCTTGCACCAAATGTTCCGCTCATCCCGCCTTCAACATTCATGCCCATCCCATAACCTGGGCCAAAAGAAGAGAACCCATTCCGTGCACCTGAAAGCAGGCCATACCTTCCATCCACCCTCATACCATAACCTCCAATGGGGTTCGGGTTGTAACCCTGGTTGAAGTCATTGAGGAAGCTATGGACCCTGTTCATAGCATAGTTCTGCCCCACTCCCACAGGCGAGCGCACGACAGGTCCAGGAGACTGCTCCTTTGGAACAGCTCTCTTAACCTCAACCATCTTACCATTGAGCTCATGGAAGCTCTTGTGCAGGGCTTTGTCCACGGCGTCTTCTGAATCATAGGTGATGAACCCAAATCCCCTCGGCCTCTGCGTGTTGTGGTCGTACATCACAACCACGTCGGTGATGATGCCAAACTGCTCAAAGTACCTTCTGAAGTCAGCCTCCGTGACGTTCGAGGGCAGGCCTCCGACAAAGATCTTCCTGGTGCGTCCCGGTCCAGGCGACCCTACGCTGCTGGCGTTGCCCTTGCTCACAATACTGTGGTCGTCCCTGGGAACAGCCTTCTTCGCCTCCACCTGAACCGAAACGGGACAGGGCAATTCAGCTGTCAATCAACAGGGTAAACAAACACAAGGCAGAAGCTTTGCAGCAGAATTGGGCGGCCCCGAGAGGGAAGATTACTACCATTCGCCCGTCGATCATGTGCTTGTCCATGGTGACGCGCTCGGCGACGGCGGCGTCGGCGAAGACGACGAAGCCGAAGCCGCGGGCGCGGCCCGTGCTGCGGTCCCGCATGATGACGGCCTCGGTGACCTCGCCGAAGTGGCCGAAGTACTCGCGGAGGCGGTCCTCGCTCGTCTCCCACGAGATGCCGCCGACGAAGAGCTTCCCGTAGTCGGCGGCGGCGGCCTCCATCGCTCCCGCCTCCCGTGCCCTCCCCTCCTCTCCTCTCCCCCCTGCAACCAACCACCACAGACGACGCACCGTCACTACGTCGTCAGCCAAGAAGGAACACCGGTACTTATCCACATTCCCCCGCCGCGCGGCTGGATCCTAGCTGGGCGCGACGCGGCGATCGCGGAATTACGCGCGGGGCGGGCGAGATCCGTACCAGATCCGGCTGGGCCCCGGCGCGATCCGGCGGAGCGGCGCCGATCGGGGCGGGGGGGCCGTACGGAGAGCGGGAGGGGGATCGGGACGCTTACCGGTGGGTCCGCTGCGGCGGCGAGGAGGGATCCGTCAGCAATCGGAGGACGCAGGGTGAAGAAGAGGCGGGCGGAGCAGAGGAGGGAGAAGGAGGAAGCGTGGTGCGGTGCGGCGGAGGAATGATTGAATTCGGAGAGGAGATTGTTCTGGTTTTTTACATGGGGGAGCGGCGCCCGGATTTTTTTTTATTTTTTAGCTTTTTTTTAATTTTTTTACAAATATGCTTCTGGAGTTATGATTTTAAAATCTGGACCTTAACTCGGCGCCATCGTTGCTGGCGTCGAGCAGAGCGCCGAGCTTACACTGCTCGGCGCCATCGGGGCCACGTTGGCGGCACAGACGCTGACATGGCAGCCATCTCGACGTCGTGGATATTGGCGCCTAGCTCAACGCCAGCAATCCTGGCACCAAGCCTTCTCTTATGTATGGGCCTTCCCTTCCTTTCTCTCTTCCCCTCTCTTTCTCTCTACCGCCCGTCACCGCTGCCGCACCGTCCCCGCCCTCGTCCTCGGCGGCCGTCACCGCCCGCGCCCACGCCGGCCCCGTGCCCGCGCCGGTAGTCCCCGACCGCGCTTGCGCCCTCAGCGCCCGGCCACGCCAGGTAAAAATTATGAATATGCAACGTAGGTGTTTAGTTAGCTTTGATTGTAATATAGTAGTTCGATTATTTGTTATTTACTAGTTAATGTGATGACTCAGATAGTTAATTTAGTTAGTGATCTAGTGAGATAGATATGTAGATAGATAGAAATATAGATACATAGGTATAGTTAGATATGTAGATAGATAGAAACATAGATACATGGGTACATAGATATAGCTATTTTGTGAGTACACTATATATATATATATACGTAATTATTATCTTATTTGCTTAGTTTGTAGTTAGAAAGTACTTGTTAGGTACTATTTATGGTCTAATTTGGACTAAAGGACATGTGTTTTGTTATGTGTTTGAACTAGATGGACAACCTAGTGACCATATATCATGGTGGCACCGTTGAATACGATCGCTATGGATATGTTGAGTTTGTTGACATGCAAAGCGTGCCTATGCTATTCAATGATAGGCCTTCATTTAGTGAGATGGTTGCAAGGGCTCGGGAGGAGCTACATTGCCTTAGAGATGATGATGATGACATTGCAGTTGAGGGTGTACTGCACCTAGGTTCTCCTCCCAACATCCTCAGGCAAATGATTCCAATTGAGTGTGTGGATCAGTGGGAGAACTATGTGAGATCGGCTATGAAGAGCCAGCTACAATGTTTGGACGTGGTTGTGTATTGGGTGTTAGTTGATCCCATCCCTCATGGGTTTTCCCCACCAATGGATCAGCAGGCACACTTCGACCCTCCTGTCCCGAAACCTGATATGGATGTGGAGGTTGCACCTATAGTTCCCGATGCTCAATCTGTTCCCAATGAGGTAGTTGGAGATGCTTGTCAGACTCATGTTATTGTGGCAGATCCTCCTCATAAGACCCCTTTGACATAGAATCATCCGAGTAAGTGTCTTATCCACATGGTTATTGGGAGCTTACTCCCTTCTTTACATCCATTTCTTTCATTCTTTCCTCATTTCTCTACTTATGTTGCAGGAGATATTCCTGACAATGTGGATGTGCCCCCTGTTGCTGCATAAGTGCACTGTGGAGATGGATTTCATGGCTCCAATAGTGTTGAAATTATGAATAATTCGGAGCCATATGAGATGGCAAGGGCTCTTGATTATGAAGATAATCGCCCTGTTGGAGAGCTGATAGAGAGTGATGTTGAGATGCTGAGGTGTATCTTTCTCGGTCGTCGTGATCCAAGAGTTCACGAGTTCAGCAATCTTGCTCATTCCGATCAGGCGTGTGTAGAAGGACGTGATGATGAGCTCCTAGAATCTCCTGAGGCCGGCCCTAACATGGTAATTGAGAATGTGAGCGTATTCAAGGACCTCCCTGCATTGAAGAGGTGGTTGCAGGCGTTTGCAGTGATACGAAAGAGACCTTACAAGGTCTTGTATTTATATGCGGAGCGTCGTTACACAGTTGTGTGTGACAAGAAACGTTGCCCATGGAGGGTTTGTGCAAGGAAGCAAAAGGTCACCGAAAAGTGGAAGATCACAAAAGTTGTCGGGCCACACAATTATGCTGACCATGTGCTGACACTGAGGCATCGGTAGTTGACATCTACCCTCATTGCCAAGTGGTTGATGGAAATATTGCAGGGAGAACCCAACATAAAGGTTA
Organism: Miscanthus floridulus; assembly: GCF_019320115.1. Taxonomy (NCBI): domain Eukaryota; kingdom Viridiplantae; phylum Streptophyta; class Magnoliopsida; order Poales; family Poaceae; genus Miscanthus; species Miscanthus floridulus. The sequence continues at coordinate 19,698,806 of NC_089583.1, forward strand.
GGACAATTATTAGGACCGTTGAGGTGTTGTGTGGAGGTTATGTGATAACTTATAATAAAGCTTAGAGGGCTAAGCAGCGAGCGTGGAAGATGATATATGGGGACTGGGAGAATGGGTATGAGCAGCTGCCAGTACTTTTCAATGCAATCAAAGTGGTGAATCCAGGCATGCATTATGAGTACATCACAAAACCAAATGCATAGAAGGAAGGGAGGTAGATATTCTTCCGTGCTTTCTGGTGCTTCCCTCAGTGTGTCGAGGCCTTTAGGCACGGTTGTCATGTCTTCTCCATTGATGGTACGTTCTTGATTGGCAAATACCAGGGCACACTTCTTATAGCCATATCCTGTGACGCGAACAATAAGTTGGTTCCTTTGGCATTTGCTTTGGTTGAGAAGGAGAACAATGACAGTTGGGGATGGTTCTTGAGGCTAGTCTGGATACATGTGGTTGGGCCTAGCAGGGAGGTTGGCGTCATATCTGATAGGTACCAGGGCATACTTAATGTCGTGCGAGAACAGATAGAGGGGTATGCACCTTTGCACCATCGTTGGTGTCTCGGCACCTTGCCGAGAATCTACTCTAGAAGGATGGTGTGAAGGATAACTTTGATCTATTCCAGGAGGCTGCTCGACAGCTTGAGGACAAGTACTTTTAGAAAAAGTTAGAGCAGGTCAGAACCTCATCAAATACAAAAGGTAGACAATGGCTCACAGGTTTGATGAGGGATTTAGAGAAATAGACAAGAGCTCACGACGCCAGTGGATGGAGGTACGAGTTTTAGTGCAGCAACATAGCGGAGTCATTTAATAAGTTGTTGTTGGGGATATTTGGTATGTCCGTGAATGCAATCATTCAATTCACCTTCTACAAGCTTGTTGTCTGGTTCAACGATAGACACGTCCATGCATTGAAGTTGCGGAGTGATGGAGAGATATGGGCTCTGAAACCAAAGGCACACCTAGAGAAGGCAAATGAAAGGGCTCGCACACATGAGGTTACATGCTTTGATCACGCCACAGGGACTTATCAGGTCGAGCATAGGGGCGTTACAACATCCGACGGTGAGGTCTGAGAGTCGAGGATGCATGTGGTTATCCTCCAAAATTTCACATGCACTTGTGGTAAACCAAGGCAGTACCACTTTCTATGTTCCCATTTGGTGGCAGCAGCTAGGCATCGTAACTATAATATCGAGAGTAGGATACCTCATGAGCTCAGTGTCAACACGCTTGTGCACACATGGAGCCCCCGCTTCGTGCCTTTCTAGGACCCTGGAGAGTGGCCTCCATATGATGGGCCAAAGTACATTACGGATCAAGCTTACCGTTGGAACAAGCGTGGATCAAGGAAGAGGATGAGGCACAAGATGGTTATGGATTAGATACCCAGAAGAACGAGGCGTGGGAGAGGAACCCCATTTCTTACTGACCCCAAGCAGTATGAGTGCGGCAAGTGTGGTAGACTGGGCCACAATTTATGCAGTTGCCATTGACAGATTAGTGAGGTGCGACTATTGGTTGTTTTCATTATTACATATTTGTCGTATTCATTTAATTAATTATGCATGTCTCAATTTATGCTTGTAATTATGTCAATTACTTGTACATTTCTAAGTTCATGTTTCATTATATATTGAATTTCTATTTCATTGACTTTTTTGTAGGATGGCGCAATTCCACCTGCTCGACCCGACGTACGAGGCGACCCACCGAGGACGTCTCATTGTGGAGGGGCAGGTAATAATCTATATGTTTTGTTCAAATTTTTGTGAGCGTACATGTGTTCATGAAGTAACGGGAGACTATGTTTTATTTTATGCAGGACCTTCCGCTCCTTCGTCCTAGAACCCACAATGGGTTCTTGGATATGCAGTACGACAACAGGTACACTCCTTTCCTGCAAAGAACTGGCCTGGATGTCATCTCTTTTTAGGTTCGTTGTGGGTTGCCCAAGTTTAATTTAGTGGCCATAACTGTGTTGGTTGACAGGTATTATCTTCAATCATTTCCTCCATTCATTGCCATTTGTTTATGCACTTGCCTTTTTGACATGTAATCTTGCTTTGTCTAAAATGTAGGTGGCGGTCAGGAGACTCACAGCTTCCACTTACCTTTCAGAGAGATGACAGTCACGCTCCAGGACTATCAGAAGATGCTAGGCCTGAGGATTCACGGCAACACAATCACTGGGCAGTGCAGGTCAGAAGGCTGGAGAGCATGAGTAGAGGCCTTCCTTAGGCATGAGGTTGGCGAGCAAGGGGCTCGCACTTCTGGAGTTCTAATCTCCTGGGTCCGGCAAGAGTTCGCAATGTGCCCTGAGGAGGCAGATGAGGAGACAGTTGGGTACTACTGTAGGGCGTGGATCCTACACCTATTTGCCTACGTTCTCTTCCCTGATGCCACGGGTGACACTGCGTCGTGGATGTGGGTCCACTGCCTCAATGATTGGGACCAGGCAGGTCAGTACAACTGGGGCTCTACAGTCTTAGGTTTTCTTTACCGGTAGCTATGCGAGGGGTGTCGTCGGACTTTGTCCATAGCGTCACTTGGTGGATGCGTGTACCTGCTTCAGTTGTGGATGTGGGCTCATCTACTAGTTGGCCGTCCTGAGGTTCTAGCTCATCGTGAGTGGTTCCCAGGTCAGCCTCCACGTCGGCAGCCGACGTGGGCGTACCTTTGGGACCAGGTTAGGGTTCCGCACGTGAGGTTACAGTGGGCGTACATTGAGTTCACGGACGAGCTAGACACGCTCACGACGTCTAGTGTAAGTAAATTTTATTTCCTATGCTGGTTTGAAATGGTTTAGTATACCATCTAACATCTTATTTGGACATGTTGCAGGTGTCGTGGGAGCTGTACGATGGAGAGGGGGCACTTCCTTTTCATTTGAGCAACATGTGTGGGTGCGACGATGACTTCTATAGGATGAGGTGCCCTCTAATCTATTTCTATGCTGTCGAGTTCCACCTACCAGATAGAGTTACATGCCAATTTGGAGTGAGACAGCTTTGGCCAACGACTCCATTATCGACTAGCGTTGACTTACACAAGTAAGTGTTTTGCTATTTCAAATGTCTCGTGATGGTCCATTTCCATTAATATGGTGACATGTACTTGGATTCAAGTAATGATGACATACGTACAGGTTGGATCATCAGAAGAATAGAAAGATTTTTGACCGGGAGAAGCACCACCAGTACTACATTCAGCAATGGGAGCAGATGCACGACAACGTGGACGAGAACAATGAGCTGCACACAAACCGTGAGTTCAAGCGGTACCAAGCTTGGTACTAACGCGCGACACGTTGCAGGCTGAGGCTACAATGGACAGAAGATGACTACGCCGACATCGAGTCCTCCGACGATGAAGACACGGCGTACGGCCAATCTACTCGTGTAGGAAGGTAGGTGGCAAAGAAGGCGACGGTCTAGCTACTGAAGCAGGAGTATGCCAACCACAAGTTCAAGGATGGTGAGGTGGTGGAGGATTTCTCCCTCTTCCTACAAATGCTCATCAGCAAGCTGAGGAGCCACGGTGTCACCATCGACGAAGAAGAGGCGGTCTCCAAGTACCTCCACTCTGTGCCAGCGAAGTACATCCAGATTGCTCTCTCTATAGAGATAATGCTGGACTTATCCACCCTCACCATTGAGAATGTGATAGGCCGTCTGCAGGCGGTGGACGAGCGCATGGAGCAGTCCACAACAACGACGGACAACGGAAAACTGCTGCTGACAGAGGAGTGGGCTACCCGGAGGAACTCTGGGGAAGCCTCCTCCAGCCACGGTGGCGATGGCAAGCGCCGCGGTAAGGCTTCGAAGAAGAAGAAGGTCGACCCCAACGCCTACTGGCGCTGTGGGAAGACGGGTCATTGGGCAAAGGAGTGCCTAAATCACAAGCAGGAGAAGAAGGCTAAGGCTCATCTGGCGCGGGCTAATGATGATGATGAGGTCACTCTCCTGATGGTGACGTTCTGTGCACTGCACGATATTGAGGCCAAGGAGAAGGGAGAGGTGATAGCGGTGGAAGGGCCTGGGAAGGCTCTGAAAGATGTCAACCTCGACAAACCACGTGCCCAAGTCCACCTCGGACATGTGGGTGGTGAGCAGTTGCAACGGTGGTACCTGGACTCCGGTGCCAGCAACCACATGACAGGCTCCAAGGTAGCCTTCTCTGAGCTCAACGACGACATGACCGGCACGGTGAAGTTCAATGATGGCTCAAGGGTGGTGATCCAAGGGTGCGGCACCATCATCTTCAGGTGCCAGAATGGCAAGCACCACGCGTTAACGGATGTATATTACATCCCGCAGCTGCGTTCAAGCATCAGCAGCATTGGCTAGCTAGATGAGCGTGGCAGCGAGGTACTGATCAAGGACGGCGTCCTCAGGATCAAGGACCAGGAGCAGCGGCTTCTTGCCAAGGTGAAGAGGTCCTAGAACCAGCTGTACTTGCTCAACCTCAAGGTGGAGCATCCCATCTGCTTGGCTGCACGGCGCACGAAGGAGTCATGCCTGTGGCATGCCCGGTATGGACATCTCAGCTTCGATGCTCTTGGTTGGCTAGAGAAGATGGTGACTAGGCTGCCTCACATCGAGCATACAGGCGAGCTGTGTGATAGCTGCTTGACTGGGAAGCAAAGAAGGCTGTCGTTCTCGAAGACAGTGAAGTACCGCGTGGCAGAGACCCTTGAGCTGGTCCATGGTGACCTCTGCGGGCCAATCACGCCAACCACAAACGGTGGTCGATGATACTTCCTCCTGCTCGTGGATGATTGCAGTCGCTATATGTGGCTGCAACTCTTGACGAGCAAGACCGAGGTGGCGGAGGCAATCAAGAAGTTCAAGGCGCGCACGGAGGCAGAGAGCGACAAGAAGTTGCGCGTGCTGCGGACTGATCGTGGTGGTGAATTCACTTCGGTGGAGTTCATTGCGTACTGCGTGGATCAAGGTGTGATGCGACACCACACCGCGCCATACTCGCCACAGCAGAATGGCGTGGTGGAGCGGTAGAACTAGACGGTGGTCGGCATGACTCGATCCATGATGAAGGCCAAGAGCATGCCGACAAGGTTCTAGGGTGAGGCGATGACCACGGCGGTGTTCATCCTCAACCGCGCGCCCACCAAGGCCCTAAAAGGCAAGACGCCGTTCGAAGCTTGATATGGGCGCAAGCCAAGCATGTCTTTCCTCCAGACATTCGGCTGCATCGGCCATGTCAGGAAGACGAAGCTGGTCCTCACTAAGCTGGAGGATAGGAGCACACCGATGGCGCTCCTAGGCTACGTGGAAGGTACCAAGGCATACCGGCTCTACAACCCATGCGGAGGCAAGGTGCTTGTCTCGCACGACATCGTGTTCGACGAGAAGGTGGCTTGGGACTGGGATAGTCTGGGCACAGGGGAAGCTGGCGGCTTCACCAGCAACTTCGTCGTCGAGCACTTGGTCATCCACGATGGTGGAGATGCTAGGAGGAGGAGCTAACCACTCCAGCAATAGAGCCGAGCACTCCTGGGGTGATGCCGAGCACTCTAGGAGTGGTGCTGAGCGGTCCTGTAGTGGTGCCGACCACTCCAGGACGGGTGCCGAACACTCCCGTAGCGGAGCCGAGAGGTCTTGCAGTGGTGCCGACTACTCCAAGACTGGTGCTCAGCACTCCTATAGTGGTGCCGACCACTCCAGGAGTGGTGATGAGCGGTCCAGGAGTAGTGCCGAGCACTGCAGCCGAGGTGCCGAGCACTCTAGGTGCTGTGCCGACTACTCCGGTGGAACAGAGAACTCCATCGACGCTGATCGAGTTCGTCTCACCTCCAAGCGACATCACTGAGTTTGTGGATGTCTTCCATGACGATGAGGAGGTGCGGTTCCATAGGCTGGACGACATCATCAGCGGCACAGGGCCCTCAGGCCTGGCGGGTCGGCTGCTCAATGACCCAGAGCTGCTTCTTATCAGTGCAGCGGAACTACCCATGTTCGCGCTAGCCGAGCACAATGCAAATTGGCGACGGGCGATGCTGGAGGAGATGAAGGCGATCGAGGAAAATGAGACTTGGGAGCTCATTGATCCACCTCTAGGATACCGTCCGATCGGCCTGAAGTGGGTGTACAAGGTCAAGCGAGACGAGCGCGGCACCATTGTCAAGCATAAGGCGCTCCTCATCGCCCGAGGCTTTGTCCATCACGAGGGCATCGACTTTGAGGAAGTCTTTATGCCGGTAGTGCGCATGGAGTCTGTCCGACTGCTTCTGGCTTTGGCAGCAGTGAAGGACTGGCGCGTCCATCACCTGGACATAAAATCGGCCTTCCTCAACGGCGAGCTAGCGGAGACCGTCTTCGTCAAGCAACCTCCGGGTTTCGTCATCAAGGGAGCGGAGCACAGGGTGCTCCGACTGCGCAAGGCGCTCTAGGGCTGGTGGCAGGCCCCATGAGCGTCGAACGCTAAGCTTGACGTCATGCTGGGTGAGCTTGGGTTCACACGGTGCGCAACCGAGCACGCGCTCTACACGCGGCGATGGGGAAAGGAGGAGCGGAGCGGCATGGCTAAGTGCAAGCCGTGCGTGACTCCGATGGAGGAGTGACTGAAGCTGATGAAGGCTAGTACCACAGCGAAGGTAGATGCAACACTCTACCGGAGCATCATCGGCGGTCTGTGCTACCTAGTCCATATGAGGCCGGACATTGCGTTCGCTGTGGGCTATGTCAGCCGCTTCATGGAGGATCCCCGAGAGGATCACTAGGCTACGGTAAAGCGGCTGTTGCGCTATGTCTAGAGGACGATGGATTAGGGGATCGTCTTCCCTAAGACTGGTGGAAATAGGCTGCAGCTCATTGTGTTCAGCGATGCAGACATGGCTGGGGACATCAACGGACGGCGGAGCACCTCTAGTGTGCTCGTCTTCCTCGGGTCGGCTCCAATCTCATGGCTCTCGCTGAAATAGAAGTGGTGGCGTTGTTCACGTGCGAGGCAGAGTACATGGCGGCAGCCACAGCAGCGTGCCAAGCTGTGTGGCTACGCCGACTGCTGGGCGAGCTGACCGGTGTGGAAGCTCACCCACCAACACTGATGGTGGACAACGAGCCCGCCATCGCCCTCGCGAAGAATCCGGTTCTCCACGACCGGAGCAAGCACATCGACGTCAAGTTCCACTTCCTCAGTGACTGTATCGATGGAGGACAGATCGTCATCGAGTTCGTCGAAACTGATCGGCAACTCACGAAGCCGCTCGGCCGTCTTCGGTTCACGGAGCTGAAGAAGATGATCGGCATGGAAGGGGTTCTATGGTTAGCAACAGGATTATGGAAAGAATTGTTAAGTAACCTGCTGCTCCCCTATGTGAACGCACGGTAGGGGGCAGGCGTCGAAAGGGCTCCCTGCTGCTGCACTATAGCCGCTGCAGTGGCAGGCGCCGAAAAGCTCCCCTGCCGCACTGTAGCCACAGCAGGGGCAGACGCCAAAGTCAGCCCTGCTGTCACATCTAGTCACTGTAGCAGCATGACAGCCTGACATGTCTGTGTACTAGGATTAGATGGGTAGAGTTGTATATATAGTTTCACACTGCAACTCAGTAAAGAGAGCGAGTTCAGTTTTACCATCTCCTCTGCAGAGCTCCGGCCAACGTTGGTGCTTGTGCTGTGTGTGTGCGCGCTCTGTTCTCCCTCCCTTCTTCTACCTCTAGCCATAGTGTGTGGTTGGCAGCACCGGTGAGTAATCGGCTCACCCGTGCCGGAGATCCAAAGGGCCAACAAATCAGAGGATGGAGACATGCTTTCTGATGTAGCAAGGCCTATAATTTTTCCAAAAAAGGATGTACCAAATCCTGTGGAAAAGTTGCCTCCTAAGAGGAAGCGACCAAGTAGATGGGATGTGTGCCCTAACTGGTAATGAGTCTGACTGACCTTGCTCTTCTTTATTTAATTTGGTATTGCGGACATAATTGTCGTGACTAGTCTGTATTTCTTTTACTGTAACAAATTTTTAACCAACACTAGCATATCCACTTAACATGACAATCCATATTGTCTTTATTTCCGTAAGAACAACAGTTGAGCTTTGGGGCTTCATCTGAATGTAAAGGTCCAAACCATGCATAAAGGTTAGTTGTATATACCTTTTCTGGTTTCACATCAATTTGTTTAGGTTGGTACACCTCATGTTTGATCATACACTCTAGGGGTTTCACAGCCAAAGTTCCACAAATAGTCCTCCAAATCAAATTTGAAGGCTAGAAAATGTCATGATAGCAGTAACTGGATTGCTAGCGAAGCAATTTGCAGAATTAATATATATAGATTTAGTGAGGGAAGCCTTTAACATTGCTTATGTACCTCTGTTAATCCATGTTAGGGCCATATCTTATCAAAATCACATCCTTGTTTTCCTGTTCTAATAGCTCATATCAACTGTGCATTTGTCCTGTGAACCCCAGAGATTTGGGCTGAGATCAAAGTTGCAAGAATGGTGGCCCTCAAGGATCGAGAAGTCCTAATGCAAGGTGCAAAATTGTGTCCATCAACTTTCACCTGTATCTAGTACATATATAGCGTATCTATCTGGGAGCAGTGGGCAGGATGAGACAAATGTAGCTGCTGATTGGTTGCAGGTTGACATCAGAACGCAGATTGCTGCTGTTGTTTGACAGTGCTTGTGCACTTCAGACTTATGTAGAATTGTGTGATCATCTATCCGTAACTTTTAGAATATAATGGATCGATTTTGTATTTACTCATTAACTTTGGTGGTGCAAGTTGATAGCTAATGTTTCTGTGGCTAATTGGTTTGGTATTCCGTGAGGATTAAATGATAAAAGAAACCGCGATACCACCGTCTGAATAATAGGACGAGATGTGAAATTATGAATGCATTCACAGGGTGCCAGGAGAAAATGGACTCCCTCCCAGAAATTGCAGAATGAATGCATACTTGATACTTTATTACTGTTGCTGCTGTGTAGTCAAGCAGTGTAAACCCGTTTTCGTATTTGTTTGTGGTTCTGATTGCACTACGGGATACAGGAGCAGGGGCACTCGGCAAAGCCCCCAAAACACTCGGCAAACCATTTGTCGAGTGTTACACTCGACAAACGACACTCGACGAACGGTTTAACAGCAAACGCTGTTTTGTCGAGTTTGCCGAGTGCCCCAAAAACACTCGACAAACATTTTTTTAAAAAAAACAAAAAAAAAACAAGCACCAGCCACCGGCCGCCACCACCACCTCCTGCTCCGCCGCCGCCACCACCACCAAGGCCACCTCCTGCTCCGCTAGCACCACCACCGCCACCACCAAGCCCGCCTCCTCTGCCTGCTCCGCCACCACCACCAAGGCCACCTCCTGCTCCGCCTCCATCCATGCCACCACCTCCACCACCACCCATGCCGCCTCCCCGCAGCCGCGTCGTCCTCCCAGCGACACCCGATGCAGCCGTGTCACCTCCCCACGGTCCCGCCGTCCTCCCATGCTGGATCTGTCGCTCCCATGCTGGATCCCGTCGTGTTTGCCATTGTCGAAGCCACCGAGCCAGATCCGCGCCGCCACCGAGCGAGGGAGGGAGTCTGGGCCCGCGCCGCCGTGCTGAGCGACGGCGTGGCCGCCTTCCCTGCCCTGGATCTGTGCCCACCTTCTCTGCCCTGGATCCTGAGCGAACGAGGGAGCTAGATCCGGCCACCCCGCTCGCACCGGCACTGGCCGCCGCCTCCACGGGTGGGGGTCGCCCCGCCATGGATCCGCACCGCCGACGCTGGTGGGGGCCGGCCCGCCCTAGATCCGCGTCGCGGGAGACAGTTGCCGCGAGGACCCGTGCTCGCTGGCCACCGCCCCCGCCCGCTGCCACCGTGGATCTGAGCACCGGCGAGGGAGAGAGGCCGCGCCACGCCACGCCATGGATCCGGGAGCCGCGAGGGTGAGAGGCAGCTCCAACGGGCCACGCCACGCCCCGCCCACAAAGCCACGCCGCCGTGCTGCGCCCACAACGCCGGGCCACCCCTCCACCACGCCTGTGAAGCAGCCCTGGTGTGCCCGCGCCGCCGTGCCCTCCACCGAGAGAAGTGAGGGAGAGGAAAGAGTGAGAGAGGTGACGAAGAGATGGGGAGACGGTGAGAGAAGTGAGGGCGTGACTGGGAGACGGAAGGGGTGGGTTAAGTACGATATTTTTTGTTTGTCGAGTATCCTAGATCGGGGCACTCGGCAAAGTTTTTTTTATTTTTTTTTCTTCTCCTTTTTCAGAAAAAGATTTTATTTCTTTGCCGAGTGTTCTAGATCTGAGCACTCGGCAAAGTTTTTTTTTCATTTTTTTTCTTCTCCTTCTTTTTCAGAAAAAAAGATTTTATTTATTTGTCGAGTGTTTTTTTTTGACACTCGGCAAACTCCCTCTTTGCTGACCGTTTTTTTTTACACTCGGCAAACCACGTCTTCGCCGAGTGTTTTTTTTTTGCCGGGTATTTTTAGCGCAGCACTCGGCAAAGATCTTGTTCGTCGAGTGCCCGAGGAAATACACTCGGCAAACATAAAAACACTCGACAAATTTAAGGATTGTCGTAGTGTTGGTTTCAGTGCAACGAAGGATCGGGGAGATGAGAAGAGCATTTTTAAACGTGCTCCGCACGTATCTCAAAGGAGCCTATTTTTTAACGTACTCCACATGCATTTCCAGGAAGCCTATTTTTTTTTTATATAGCACATCTTTTTAAAAAAGAAAGTCCAATATAGAATTCAACCTAAGTGACGACTGTATAAGAGATGCCATAAAAGATAGGACAAAGGACATGTTCGCTTCTCTTATAATCCATCTTTTTCAGCTTATTTTTTCAATTGGAACAATGTTTTTCTCTCAAACAAATCAGTTGGAACAATATTTCGGCTTGTTTTTTCAGTGAAGCGAACAGAGCCAAAGAACGGTAAAGGATCCAAACAGCCAGATAAAAGATAAGAACATATAAAATAAGAACAATGGAAAGAAGGGATAAAAAAAAGTCAAAAGGAGCCCGCGGCGCTAGAAGATGGTGCTCCCTCTATGCACAGTGCCCCAGCAGGTGCAGCCAGCAATTGTGGCAAGTGACTCACATTGTAACATGCACAACACCTCGATCTACTTTTGAAACATCCAAATAAAACAATTGTAACCTACATACGAAACAGCTAAAACATTCGAAACATGCGCCTGAAACATATGCAAAAACACTTGAAAACACAATTGCAAACATATTCAACATCCAGATAAAATACTTGCAGTATATGTGTGAGACATATGCAACATCTAGATAAACACACTTGCAACATATGTCTAAAAAAATAGATGAAATATTGGGAACAGACACTTGCAACATATGTGTACAATCATTGCAACATATGCAACATCTCGATCTACTTTTGCAACATCCGTATGAAAACACTTGAAACATACCTACAAAACTCGGAAACACTTAACATACGCTTGTAACATTGGGGAGCCCGAGGCTAGGCGATTCTAGCCGTCGGGGCGACGCCGCGCGAGCACCACCATCGCCAGCAGCACCGGGCTTGGCTCGATTGGGCGGGCGACACGCGCGACGGTGCAGAAGCGAGTAGCACAGGATGGGCGAGCGCGATGGGCAGGAGCGAGCGGCGTGGGGTGGGGGCGCGACAGCAGCAAGGCAGAGTGGGCGCGCGGCGTCCGGACGGGAAGACCGCAGTGGAGAAGGCCACCGTGTTGCAGAAGGCCAGCGGTGGGCGGACGGCGCGGTGGATGCGCGCCGTGGCGGTCGCATGCGTGCAGCAGTGGAGAAAGAAAATATCGCTGTGTTTTTTTATTTTTTTTAAGACAAACCACGTCATACTAAAAGTGGAACGGAGAGGCCTGTTCGCCTGCACGGACGCCTGTGTGCCAGCGTTATCTTAGGAGGATGGAATGAGAATAAGTCCGTCCATCTCTTACAACGTTGATCCCTGTTTCCGTCGTGTCCGCTTGGGAATCAGATCGCCAGACTTCACTACCACCGACGTATGGCTGCGGTCACGAAAATTGGACCGTCCACTCCCATCTAACGGCGACACGCGGGAGACCAGCCACGCTTCGGCAGCCCAACCCATCGAGTGGCCCATTAAGCCCACGCAAGAATAAAAAATTCCCCTGCTTCAGCAACGACGGGATCCCAGGCGGACTTCCTCTCCTCCTCCGCCGCCGCCGCCGTCTTCCTCACGGCTCGCCATCTTCGTCGTCGCGCGACTTTGAGGCCCGAGAGAGGGAATCCAGGCGCCTTGGGGGCGTCTCCCCTTCTTCCTCGAAGTCTTGCCCGTCGCTTGTCCCGCAGCCGTGCGCCATGGGGATGTTCCCCGGCTTGCCAGCCGCTCGCATGGCCGCCGGCGGTGTGCCTGCTCGGCCTGCATCCCTTGCCCATGCGCACTGTGGAGGTGGATCCCCAGATGCGCTAGCTCCAGCTTACTTGCAGCCGCGGTCACCAGATGACCTTCAGCAAGCTACTAGCAGAGCCATTTTCAGCGTTTGTACTTGGACAAGGAATACTGGAAATATTGTGTTGTAAATTGTGCTTGCATTCTATTATGTAAACTGTGCAGGTTCTGGCAATTGTGCTGGAATTTAGATAGGAAGCACAAGTGCTAGCAAATTGTGATTGTATAGGAAGCAGCAAAACCAGAGCCAAATTGTATGAATAAAGAGATGCACAAGTTCCTGTAATTATAATGTCGATTTGTAAACTCTGAATGGTAAATAAAGAGATGCTTTCATACAGACTTGCCAAAAGAATAACCAGATCAAAGCTCCAAAAGACACCAGACTACATGGTCTTTCTTGTAAAGATATGAATCATCAGATGGTCATTCTGCACATATCTGGAAAGCATAACCAGACCACAAGCTCCAAAAGACACCCTCTTATTAGAAATCAGCATTAAGATCACCAGTGCTTGTTCTCTGCATAATAAAAGAACAAAATATTAAACTCTTTGTGCATATCTGGACATGAAAAATCATCACTTAGAAATATTACCATCAATAGTTGAGAGAAAGAATTGATAGTCAAGTATGGTTCAGACATCCCTTCATCGGGCCATGAAGTGCTAGGAGGAATATCCTGTATTTCTGTAGTTTCTTGTGCCAATTCTGTAGTTTCTTGTGCCTTTCAACCAAATCACTTGAGGGAGTAATATTCATGGGAACTGTGACCGCCTCCACATTATTAGTGCAACCAGTAATTTCTTCTTCAACTTGCTTGCTAAGAATGTCAAGTGTATTGTGTACTAACAAGGTGCACCCTGGATGGCTGGCAGCTCTATGTGCTAAATTCAGAAATTTGCGGGTTATATTTTTGTAACTAAGCATTCCGTCTAATCTTGAATTCTCTATTATGTCTCGGCCATGGCTGTCCTATATTGTTCCGCTACGTGCCTCACGTGTCCATCGCTTCAATACATATTGTGTGGGTAGAGATTTGATATTCATCAAATTAAGGACCTTTAGAGCATGTGCACACAATATTCCAATTCTGCTAAACTGCCCACAACTGCATGTACTGTTTTTTTTCTAAAGGATCACCAATAACTTTATACTCCTTCTCCAATGTAAAAGTTCCATCAAGACTCCCAATTGACGCAAGATATCCATTGTTGCCTTCTAATGCCGTGGTGCATGCTGCCATGGACCTTTCGTATTCACCTTGAAAAGCTTCGAATATTATCTGAACAACAAAGAACTCCATCAGATCTCATGGGCAAAAAGGAATAGCCATGGTGTATCACACCTTTTCTCTTCCATCTTGAATATTCAGATTTAGTTTTGATGCATGCAACAGTTCCCTCAATCTTCCATCTCAAACATGCAGATTTTCCCTTGAATCAAACCCAAAACAATCGGATGAGTTATTAGGGAAGACAAAAGCAGACAGATCAGAGGACGCTGGGAACCAGATCAGAGTACGCTGGAACCTGAGCACCTGAGCACGCACACGCACCTGATCGAGCACGCAGGATGACACGAGACGATCGCCGGCAGCTGAGCACGCAGGACAACGAGACGATCGCCGCCACCTGAGCACGAAGGACAACGAGACGATCGCCTTACCCTTGTGGCTCGCGCCAAAAAACATGAATAGTTGTCATAACCTCGCGCCAAAAAAGCCAGGGCCGCGCCAAAAACAACGAACGCTGTGCCAAAAAACAAAAAAAAACGAGCCTCACAACTCGTTGTTTGGCAAAACAGGCCGTCTCTTCATGGGCCGACGCCCAAGCGTGGCTAGTCTCCCACGTGTGGCCGTTGGATGGGAGTGGACGGTTTGATTTTCGTGTCTGCAGCCATACGTCGGTGGTAGCGAAGTCAGGCGTAAGGATGGCAACGGGGATGTACCCGTCGGGTATCGCCGGAACATTCTCTTCCCCGCTACGGATAATTCATTCCGTCCCCATCCCCATTAACTGTCTCGTGTATAGATTCTTGCCCATCCCCGTACCCGTCGGGTATCGGTCAGGTAACAGATACCCGACGGGTACTGCATACCCGATAAACAAGGACATTTGGGGTCGCAGCTTTGCAATCGGAGACGTTTCTTCTTCACCGGGTATAAGTGTCGGAGTCTCGGAGATAACAAGGAGAAGGAGGCGATCTGATTCCGTCTGCTTGTCAGCCTCGCCTCGCGCCCACTCATGGACCTCACACTCCAGCGTTGCCTTCTACCGAGCGCGCAGCACGGAGACGAGCCAAGCCTCACAGTCACAGACTGCATCCCCATGGACTTCCACATCAAAGTAGACACCAAAACCGCACACCTCTCATCCTTAGGAGGCTGTTTTTGAGCACCATGAATGCAAACAATCTTAACATTAACGGCGAGGAAGAAAAGTTTGTGTTCGAGCCACGAGTGGAACAATGCTCATCAGTAAGTGCGGCATGGTTCCTCCCCTCCACCACAGAATAGTTCCACCGGATGATACACTGGTAGCAGTTAGCACTAAGACAAGCCAGCAGATCATCTGATGATGAGGGCGTACTGACCTAGTGTCAATGAGTGAAGTTTCAACGATCGAAAAGGAAGTATACCCCGGTGGATGATATGGTGCAGTATCCGTGGAGCCGGTGGTGTGCAGAAAGTTAAAAAAATGTCACACCCAAAATTTCAATGCCAATAAAAACAGTAAATAAAACTAAATAATTTTATTATTTCTCTAAAATTCTCCCATCTTTGTTTACTTTGTTCTCCATTTGATAATGAAAAATGTGATTTTCTAAAAAAAAAATAGAACTAACTTGATTGTTTGTTGCATTTCACGCTTGTGCATTAATCTTCTTGTCAGTAAAATGAAATTCAAAATCCTATTAAGCCTTTTTTTAACTAAAATCCTATTAAACCTTGAATAGGTTTTCTCTTCAAAAATAAAGTTTTAAAAATATGCTTTCAAAAGTAGGCTAAATTTAGTTTAAATTTAGCTTCAAAAGTGTTTCAAGGTATAGTTAAAATTATTTGAAAATTATGGTTTTCAAAACAAGTTTAATTGTAATTTGACAAATATGTTCCAAAAGTATTTGAAACACATGTATTTTAGATGGTTATTGAAACTAGTATTTGAATAGATTTATAAAACTAAAAACGGTCAACTTTGTTTTTGGTCAAATTTCCTTCTCAAATCCAGGCCAACTCTCCACTTCCTTTTTCTTTTTCTCCAATTTCTTTTCGACCCGTTCCCTTTCTCTTTCCATGCCAAAGCCCGCCACCAGCCCAACAAAGCAACAGATCATCCGGTGGACTATGTGTCTATCAACTTTTTTTTTGCCAACAGCTAGAAAAGGGTGAAAACCCCTTATTATATAAGTGCTTCCCCAAGCTCATTTGGAGCTTCTCTTCCAACCATTGACGGCAACACTTATAGAGAGGGATTGTGAAACATAGGAGCCATCCAAGCCAAGATTTCAAAATGTGTGAGCTAGCCTTGAGTGTTATCGGTGTTCTTGCGTGGATTTCTTGAAGATTGCTACTGAAGACTTGGTGACCTTCCTTGATGGAGTTATTGTTGAGGAGGCTCCAAAAGATTTACATAGTCTTGAGGCCTACCATTCCAGAGTGGAGAATAGGCATTCACTAGTGGATGGGAGCTTAACTAAGTATTTGTGACTCTTGGTGGTCCAACGTGGATCAGGGGGTTGTGGTAACAACACGATACCATGGCAAAATATAGTTGTCTCTTTGCCTTTCTCTTATCCTTGCATGACTTCTTATTTAGCTACCGGATCAGCTTATTGTGTGCAAGTTCTGGATTGCATGTAGAATGTGCTTAGCATAGGTTTACTTCTTAAACTTAAGGAAGTAGAGTGTGCTTAGCATAGGTTTACTTCTTAAACTTAAGGACATCATTCTTAATTACTGTGAATATTGTAGACATGTTCGATAGCCCTAAAGGACTCACTAGTATGCTTTTGGTAGTCTTAGGTGCCACCGTGCTAGTGGGGGTTTAGAAATTTTCATAGCTAATAAGGTTGTTGCTTTAAATTCTTTGAGCCCAATTCAACCCCCTCTTTTGGGCCATTCGGTTGTTACATCGGATTGGCTACTTATACACTTGTACCTAGGGCTTATCTCATGAGGCTTTCGCCTAGTGTTTGAGCAGATTTGTCTTCCAACTTTGCTCTCGACAAGGCTCGGCAAATAGGAGGAGTTATGATGTATGGACGTGTGGTTGGATTGGCACACGAAGATGGCTAAAAGCAAATGCTCATGAGCGCTCACTAGAAGACTGGACTTCAAGATCTGGATCCAGGGCAAATGGGAACGTCCCTCTTCACCTCTTCTGATGGCTACTCCTAGGAGGTAGAAAGAGGAAGTGACGGTGACAAGGAAGGGAACGTATCTAGTGCAAACCAACCACCCCGTGCAACCTTGGAAACTATGAATCAGGGCCACAAGATGCTAATTTAATGGACAGGGTTAGAGGTGGAATTATTTTGCGCTTAAGCCCCCCCACCAGCCGGCCACTTTTCCAATACCCCTGCCCCCTCTCATCTGTTTCTGGTTCCGTGTCCGGCCGCCGCCCGGCGCCATCATGAGTCCCACCGAGTCCGCCGTCCATCGCGCCTGGTCCCAGCGAGTGCATCGCCCCTGTCCATCGCGAGTCCCGCCGCCATGCGTTTCCGCCCGATTGCCGCCATTGCGAGTCCCGTTGCCAGGCGATTCCTTTTCGTGATGTTCCGCCGCCAGGCGATTCCGCCCGTGCGCCCCTGGCCTGGTGCCAACGGTGAGTTCCTTTTCGTGAATCATTGAGCTTATTGCTGCCAATTTTCAGTGCTTCAGTGCATTATACAACATGGACATGGAGTTCAGTGCAATTTATTTCATCAGTGCATTTGCATAAATATCATTGCATTTACTCAAGGTAACAGACCTTGCCCACCGTGAAGAAGAGCAAAGATGGAGACCGAATCGATGGGGGCAGCCTGCCTGTTTCTACGGTGGCGGGGCGGAGGGCCACGGACGGCGGCGGCGAGCACGTGGGCGAAGGGGCAGCGGCGAGCTCACCAGGCCGGCGGCGCGCACAGGCGGCGATGGACAGGGGCGGCGGGGGACCAAGCGTGATGGACGGCGGCGGCTGGACACGGAACCAGAAAGGAACGCGAGGGGGCAGGGAGGTATTGGAAAAGTGGCCGGCTGGTGGGGGGCTTAAGCGCAAAATAATCCCACTTCTAACCATGTCCATTGGATTAGCATCTTGTGGCCCTGATTCGTAGTTTCCAAGGTTGCACGGGGTGGTTGGTTTGCACCAGATACGTTCCCGACAAGGAAAGGGTCAATAATTCAACATCATCTTAAGGTCTTGTAGCCCCCGGTTTGACAGGGCACAATATATAATAATAAACAGACTAAAGAGACGTCATACTCCATGGTTGAGTCTAGGCAATCTTTACCTTCCGTTCTGGAGCATGGGTTGGGCCGAGCCCATGGTTTACATCTAACAAGGATATAACTCAGACTGATAAAAGCAGCTAAGGATACACATAGTATTGGGGCCATTACTTGTCTAGCCGGTCGAGATCAGACTTAAGGAGTTTACTTGTGGCTTAGGTTCCTTTAGAAGGTTCACAAGGTCAGCTAAGCATTGATCAATGAGGCGGTTTTGTGAGATCTGGCTGAAAGTTTTAATAAAGTTGGGTTTTTGAGCCGGTTGAAACACAAGGAACATCTCATTTGATATGTAATTGTATGAAGTTATCAAACTATATGCTATCTTGAACATAACGTTACGCATTTCTAGAATGGTTAGTAAAGTTACATGTATAATATATTGTATACATTTTTTATGTGGCTATATTTATATTATTATTTTAATAAAGTCTGAAAATGTGAGGAAAAAACGATATGGCGGTATTGGCACAACCACAGTCACCACGTTCCACGTCCCAGGAACGTGTGTTCCTGTTCCAAGAACGTGGGATCAGTTTCGTCCCAACGGTGGAAAACCATTTCTCAAGGAGCGTACCACGTTCCTTGATCCCTGTTCAACGATCGACCCAATCGTTCTAGGAATTTTGTGACTACAGACACAACATAAAAAGCGCTACGCAGAGAAGGCATTGCTTTAACCTATCCTCGTCCATGCAATGGCGAACGACAGAGGGTGCCACTTTAGTCAAAACTATAATATCTTTTTGAAAAGGCTATCGGATCACGACAAGCTCGTGCAGTCGCCCCGAGGCCATGTCCAACACTCCACTGGAGTGCTGCCCCAGCTTCCAGCTATGCAACTCATGTCCAATCATCACGAGCGTTAGCCTCGCATGGTGTCAGATTCTCCTGCAGAGGAAGCGATGGCTTGCGCAACAAAAAGTTGAAGCAGCAACATGTCTTGCGTTGTGGCATGGAAGAGCAAATAAAAAGATGAGAAACTCTAAGTAAAAGTTGAGCCAGTGCTACACCGTAGCAGAGGCAAGGTACTGTTTGCGTTGAGAGGGTATTGGCAAGTACGTGGAACACAACTTTATGATGAGGCTAACACTGGTGCTGCCTGCACTTGTGCTGCCCTGATGACCAACTGTGCTCG
This sequence comes from Miscanthus floridulus, assembly GCF_019320115.1. NCBI lineage: Eukaryota > Viridiplantae > Streptophyta > Magnoliopsida > Poales > Poaceae > Miscanthus > Miscanthus floridulus. The sequence goes on from NC_089583.1 coordinate 19,717,821, forward strand.
AGGTCTCGAGCAGAGCTGCGAGGGCAGAGCACACTCCCGTGTCCATAGGGGGGCTCTCCCCTCCCAGCAGCGTACCAGCACATTCTCATTCCCTTTAGAGGGCCATGCCATCCGTCCATATACTACACAACCTGGTAAAATAACTATGGGTGTGATTGGTTGCTTTGACGAGGGGGAGCCGGGATGAAGAACCGGTCCAGAATGGTGAGATGCATGTTTAAATCGTGCACTCAATCGTGCTTGGTTGTTGGTCCAGTATGAGATAAGATCTTATTTGGTTGCATGCATGGATGGGAGTTTTAAGTGTATGACACATGGGTCCCTGCGCCATGCCTGAATCAAGCCATCCTGTATGGAGAGGGAAGTGAAAATTGAGAAGACAAAGTCGTGCGGGGTGGAGGATGACAGATGAATGAAAGGATACAGACAAAAAGTGCGAGGCGGGCAACCAAACACGCCGCATCAATGAGGTTAGACATCAAAACGGTGCAGGAACGGCCCGATTCAGCCTACCAATCACGCCCTATATTTCTCGTACTAGTTATTAGTTTGCGAAGAATGAGGTGATGATAGATCATATTCTATTTTATAAACCAAACAAAAAATACAATAAAAAGATAATAGACTACTTCGCTCCTCAAACCAATCACAAAGCCCAGCAATTTCAGAAACACATTATACTAAGGTATATTCGTCCTGAGTTCAGCACTTCAGCCTACACACTCGAGAGTTGAAACTTACCAAACGCATTGCATGCTCATGTATAAAAGATAGCAGACTCAAATGATGTGAAGCAAACCATGTTCATCAAGGTACACAAGATCAAGACCGCATCTTGTCATCGTTTGGCTGCTCTAAGTCACACGGATGCCGCCTTACACATCCACATGGCGCAAAAAACTGATTTGCAAAAAAAAAAAAAAAAAAAAAAGGGGGGGGGGGGGGGGGGGGGGGGGGGGGGGGGGGGGGGGGGGAAGCAAAACGAGCACACGCCCATATGCTAACTGATCTATGATGATTTATCTACTTTGTGAACTATGGTGCTTGATGAGAAGCTGAATTTAACTTCAGTGTCAGAATGTCGAATTTTACAGCAATGTTTTGGAACAACATTGTACAAATGCCAAATAACCGGATCCAATTATCTACAGCAAAAACAAGAAAGGCGCAAGTGTAACAAGCCACAGAAAGGGGAGAAAAACACCACACTGCATGCATAATTCATGACCGAATCAACAAATTCTCCAGAGTGGTTCAAAGCGATAGAAAACAGACTAATGTAGTAACAAATGGGCAAGATAATACAGCATCCCTTTGGTTGGTATACATGTTTATCCGTATACAGACACTTTTCCAGCTTATGTTGGAACACGATTCTAAATATGCGCCGCAATAATCACCACTGCACATCTCATTCAAAAACCAAAAGGCCTAGCCACGCACAGGAATCAAAACTAAAACATGACAAAAAAAAGCCCTTCAGAAAATGTATCCGCTCCTCCTCTAGCATGTTGGTGTTGTAAACCACACCACTGGTTAGCTAGACAAAACTAACCTGACAATCACCGATTCACAGTGTCATGCACCTGGGTGCCTGACTGAATGGGTGTTTCATCTATCCCAAGTCATAAATGAATATATAGTAATACTCTCCCTAGGAAGTGATACCTGCAAAAGGAGCCATCATATCATTGTTAGAGATTAAAAGTTTGATTTCTGTCCTCAAACTATGTTAAACACAAATTTAAATTCATTTTTTAAATAAAGAAACAAAAAAATCATACATATAGTTTGCTCTGATACCAGAAAAAAAAGGTGCTGCATAGGAAAAGTCATGTTCAGAATGGGCTACAGCTCATGTTAAAAAGCAGGTCTTGCTTGCAGCATAATGAAATTTGTACTGACCAGATGCTCTATGCATGAAGATACTGCTTGTCTAATTTAAATCTATATCTTGTCTAATTTCTAGAACACAAGTTGAGCAAGATGCCACAAGTCTCAGTAAACCAACTATTAAGATCATCTTTTCAAGAGAAACAAAGATCCAGCACCAAGCTTCCTTGTGTATCATTCAAAATTAGTTCAGTTCTTGCCAGGTATAATAAAAGCTAGCCACAGCAAAATTCCCATTTAAATCGCAACTGATTGATATTTTTATGTTTAAAGGATATTTACAAACGTTATTCTTATATATAAAGGATTGACATATTGCCAGAATGTCAAACATAATCAACCACAAAACAGAATCTCCAGACTTTTAATCAATAGATGCAGGAAATGCAAATGGACACTGCGTTTCATTTCTGCATTCTTGATGAACAAGTACACAGAATAGACAACAACTGCCTCTGTTGTACAATAAAAGAACCATGCCAGGAATTCTACAGTTGTCAAGCAAAAAGAGAAATATGCTTCCAAAATCAAAACCTAGAATAACAGATTTGCTGAACCCACAATTTGGTGAAACTACTTATGCTTAACTGGTACAATAAAAATGATACAAAAAGAAGAGAGGAAAAAAGATGAAATGGTTCTCATTCCAGGAATCCTAGTCATGGCTAACCAACGCCGACTTTATGTCATTAAGGTACCTATTTAAACTTGAACAAAAAAAACAAAACAACCATTATATGATATATTCAGTAACTAAGACATTTTTCATTTCATTGTGTACAAAATAACGAAAAGAAAGAAATGGAACAGATGTCCAGAAAGCAGCTTAGTGGTTGGTTTTGTGATGTTTTAGTCCAATGGTGAATAGCACATCCTCCCTAATCTAAATTCTTTTAATCAGCCTTGTCACATTGTTGCTACCTTTCAGCTTGGGTAACCAGCCAAACTAGTAAAAACTATCCTAAATCATCTATGGATTGATGCAAAGGTTGACTGGTTGGTTTCCACTTGGTTCCTACTAGTTTATAATTTTTTATACTAACTAATCATAATTATTTATAAGTGTATGAAAATTATTAGCATGAGTGCATGACAAAAGTGGTGGTTTTGCCTGATGTTCACTTCTACGGGGTAAAAGGGAAACAATAATCAAGAACACATCCTACAAAATTCTAGATTACATGTGTACCATAGTTGTAAGATTAAGACTTAAGGGGCTGTTTGGATCCCTTCATTTTGGAGGAATTGAAATATACATAATGAATTCGGCTATTTGGCTTAGAATTTGACATTCTCTAACTTTCCTAAGCTCACAAATAAGCCTATCTCAAATTCATAGGGTAGAAGATGGAAATGGATTCTATAGATCATTATGCTATAATTCTATTCTCCAACTTATAGCACACTCTTCAACTCACTTCCCTACAATAGAAATGCAACATATAAGTATGTCCCTTGAATGCCTAACAATAAATATACAAATATATTCCATATACAACTATATTAGCTTAATTAATCTATGCTTAAATTGTAATTATTAGAATGAATTCAATTCCAAGGATCCAAACGGTCCCTAAGTGTATTTGTAATAAAAATATATGGTACGCAGTATGCTAAACTACATTAGAAATAAGTGAAATTTGCATGAGCACATAAACTAGTTACAATATGAAAGTTTCAAAGCTAAGTAAATCATATATTATGCCATGAATAGATAACCTACAAAAGCAGAGGCATTCCCCTAACTCAAATCTCAAATTTGTCGAGTTTCCTAATGGCTTAGTTTACTTGTTCAAACAGCAAAGCAATAGCATAGGAAACAAGAGCACCCTGAATGATCCTTTAAGAAAAAACAAAAGTGGATTTTTTTTTTTGAACCACAGCGCAAACTCCCTCTTTTCCCATAATCTTTTAGGCTTCCAATCTTTTAATATGTTTTTTCGTTTATACACTACATGATTGTTCACGCAAACACTACACATTTTTAACAGTTTACTAAATACTCAACTGCAGGACAAAGCTGCAAAACTAATTGTAGAAAATTTCAGCTTTCAGTAGGAACCAGTTGGTCACAAGAATTCACAGGCAGCATGTCAAATATCATTGAATATATCCGGAGTTTGACCAGAATGTTGCAAACATCATACATAAATCACTTCCTAATCTCCTTGATTTATTCAGCACAATGTTCAATGAGTTTGCAAAGCACAATGACTATATCAAGGCAGATATTGAGGCCTATGGAAGAGACAATGCCAGTGTTAAATACTGGACTTATTCATCATCATTCAAAGCTGTAGGGGCTCTATTAGAGATATGTTAAGTCTAACTCTTAGTTTGACGAAACTGGCAAGTAATATGTTCCCGTGTTCAATTCCTAGCACTCTGATAATCATGTGGCTAAAAGTCCATTTCCAGTCGAATATCCTATTCCAATCTCACCAATAAAGGGCAAGAAGCTTACACGGTGCTTCTTGTACAGTTAAACTGCGCAATGCAACACTAAATGCAAGGGCCAATAGACCAGTGACTTCAAATAGTTTGATTACAATTCAGTTATACAATCTACTACTGTCAATCTTCTATTTGTAAGTTGTAACTCAACTTTAGAAAGCAGGAAAATGCTTGAAAAATACAAATAAATCAATTATTCTATTTTAATATCTGGAAACAATAGTATGACAATTCACGATGCTGCAGGATAAAAGAAAACTCGACCTACAGGGGGGTAAGACAGCCCCCGAGCATTTTACTAAGAAGACCTTCTCACGTAGGTCGAGAAAACCCTGAACCCATGCCCAGCGGCACCGTAGCCCATGTGAGAACGACCACGACCAGGGCCGGGACTTAGACCTTGTGCTTTGGTGTGGGACAGACGGGGGGATTTTTTTTAACCCTAGTCTGAAATTCGCTCCCACGGGGAGTCAAAAGTCAAACCCAGGACACCTAAGGAGTGCTACTCAAGCCACCTAACTAACTAGCTAGAGGACCTTTCGCACTGTGCTACAGGATAAATAAGTAATTCTTACTGTAAGATGCACATGTCATGTTCATACAAGTACAAACCCACAAAGTGTTTTATAAATGTACTGATAATCCATTGTCAAGTTCTAGAAGGCCATAGGAGTCAGGACGTCCGAACTATATGATTTTCCATTTTTACATGTTCCTTTTACAAGGCAAACCAGCAAAATTTGGCAAATCCATTATACAAGGCATTGCTTCAATTATCACCCGCATTAACTCAATCATTCCCGTGAACAAGGAAGCCTTCCAGAGTTCTAACTCTGGTGCATGTGGAAAGGAGTTAAGGCGTTGAAGGCGGCCTTCTGTTTTTGACGCAGGGTGCATTGAGTGCGGTGTAGTCCATAACGTGTGCATGCATGGATGCATGCAAGAAGTTGGCGAGAATTAAATATACGCCTTGGAATTCTAGCTTTTTCTACTCTGACTTGTAAAAGGGGCGGGAGGGAGTATTCTGTTATGGGATGACATCAGTTGGCCAGACACGTAACAAAACTTAATCTTTAATTACCACAAACTAACCAATATGTCATGGTTCAAGACTTCAAGTATTCAAGTAACCTGAAATTTATATGGAATTTAGGAGACCACAACAAAGACAGAGCCATGAAAAATCTGTTCAGAGTGAATAGATGCAATGCTTTCCTAAACCAAGAAGAGAAGAAATCGTGCTTCCCTTTTTTGCCCCCAACCATTGAGGTAACTAACACATTTATGCAGCATAATTCCTTTTTACAGAAACGAAAATCTATGTGTAGTTCAGAGAAAAATGTTGAAACAGCAACTGACCTCTGCTTGGCTGATTGTTGTTAACAGGATAATTGCCCATGTAACTTGCTGACATGTCTGATTTGATATTTGGATCAACATTTCCAAGATCGTGACTGAAAGAAGGCATGTCAACTTCAGATGAAGCGAACCTCCAGGATGTGCCACCATAAATAGAGCTGCTCCCATATGTATCTGGGTTGTTCACTTCATACGCATTGCCTGATGCAGAAAAAGGCTCACCAATTGTCCCAGTTGAGTTGCTCCGCCCATAGGAGCCAGAAGGCAAACCAAAGTTATTATCTCCAGCTCCACGGCCAAGGTTCCCTGACCCAAGGCTTGAAATGTTGCCCAACCCATGAGCAGAAGGGAGACCTCCCCAATTGTCGCCGGTAATACTGACTTGACCCCCATTTCCAGGGGGAGCAAAAGCACTCATGTTTGTAGGATTGCTCGTGTAGTTTAGACTTCCATTGCCCCAAACATTCCTAGACATGGAACTCAACATTGATCCTGAGTCATAATTAAGACCAAGGTAACCAATAGGACTACTCAATCTGTTCGAACTTCCATTGAAGTAGGAACCCATTTGCCTCCCATTGGAGTTACTGATGAAACCAGAGTTTGCACCAAAAGTTCCGCTCATCCCACCTTCAACATTCATACCCATCCCATAACCTGGGCCAAAAGAAGAGAACCCATTCCGTGCACCTGAAAGCAGGCCAAACCTTCCATCCACCCTCATGCCGTAACCTCCTATAGGATTCGGGCTGTAACCCTGGTTGAAGCCATTCAGGAAGCTATGAACCCTGTTCATAGCATAGTTCTGCCCCACTCCCGCAGGCGAGCGCGCAACAGGTCCAGGAGACTGCTCCTTTGGAACAGCCCTCTTGACCTCTACCATTTTACCATTCAGCTCGTGGAAGCTCTTGTGCAGGGCTTTGTCGACGGCGTCTTCTGAATCGTAGGTGATGAATCCAAAGCCCCTCGGTCTCTGCGTGTTGTGGTCGTACATCACAACCACATCAGTTATGACACCGAACTGCTCAAAATACCTTCTGAAGTCAGCCTCTGTTACATTTGAGGGCAGACCTCCAACAAAGATCTTTCTGGTACGGCCCGGTCCAGGTGACCCTATGCTGCTTGTGTTGCTCTTGCTCACGATACTGTGGTCATCCCTGGGAACAGCCTTCTTGGCCTCCACCTAATCCAAATGCACAATTCAGCTCATACAATAAACACAAAGCAGAAGCTTTACAACAGAATTCGAATATAAATGCACATTTGCTATGTACGCAGACAGACAGACAGACAAAAAACGAGCGGAAATGGCAAAATTACCATACGGCCGTCGATCATGTGTTTGTCCAAGATGACGCGCTCGGCGACCGTGGCGTCGGCGAAGACCACGAACCCGAACCCACGGGCGCGGCCCGTGCTGCGGTCCCGCATGATGACGGCCTCAGTAACCTCCCCGAAGCGGACGAAGTACTCGCGGAGGCGGGCCTCGTCCGTCTCCCACGAGATGCCGCCGACGAAGAGCTTCCCGGAATAGTCGGCGGCCTCCATCGCTCCCCTCCCCTCCTCTCCTCCCCCTGCGGCCAACAAACGCACGTCAGCCAGGAACGCCAAATGCGAACAAAACGCCAGCTTATCCACAGCCCCCATCCGCGCACGGGGCACACTCGCGCGCACATCCGCTGGATCCGAGCTGAGCACAACGCGGCGATCGCGGAATTACGCGCGGGGCGGCGAGATCCGTACCAGATCCGACCGGCCCCGGCGCGATCCGGCAGACCGGCGCCGATCGGTGCGGAGCCACCGAACAAAAGAGCATGTGGGGGGATCGGGACGCTTACCGATCGGTTGGCGGCGGCGGCGAGGAGGGATCGGGGGGCTCGTCGGCGCTCTCCGGAGCTGCCCGCTAAGATCTCGAGGCGAGCATGGGAGGGTGGGCGCGGGGTGGGGGAGGTTGCTTGGCGTGGAGAGGAGAGGAGACGAGGCCGAGGATGAAATCTGAGTGGGAGGAGGGAACACTGCAGGTGCAGGTGTTATAGCTTCCCGTAATTTAAATGGAGCAAATGACTTTTAAGGTCCCGGTTTAAACGCTTGGAATTTCACAGAGTTTTACTTTTTGTTCACAGAGTTTTAGTTAAAAAGACAGTTCAACTCCTCCTTAGATTCAAAGGAAATTCCTCCCTTATAAATTTCAAAACTTCCAAAATGTGGCATTACAGTTTATATTTTGCACGAGCACCACCTGTGGGTATAAGGTTGTCGGTGTTTCGGACCAGAGGTCCTCAACCAACCAGTGAATTTGAACTGCGTGCTCCTGATTCCGGATGATGATGCAAAGAGACACAAGGTTTATACTGGTTCAGGCAATCGATGCCCACCGAAGTGCTCGTAGCAGGGGGTTACAAGCTAGGGGAGAGAGGGAGCTAGTCCCAGGTCTCGGCAAGGTGTCGTGTGGGCCGTGTGAGACGTTGCTCTCAGGCGGCTGGGATGTGTGTGTGTTACAATGTGTTCCCCCTTCCTCCTCTCTAAGTGGCCCAAGTCCTCTCCTTTTATAGTTGAAGGAAAGACAAGGACAGTACATATGTTAACTATGCGACATCGTGCCAATAGGGGCGGCATGTCCGAGCCCTGTGGCCTGTTCCTGTGGCGGCGTGGTCATCGGAGTGGTCCGTCCTTGGATCACTGGGGCGGCGTGCCAGTCCCATCCGATCCTGTGCGTCGTGAGAGCCCTGGGACTGCCTCGGAGTGGGTGCGGCGGTGGACGTGCAAGCCGGTGTGGACGAACTGTGCGCGAGGCCGAGGCTTGGTCAGTGCCGAGGCTGCACCGCAGTGGGGGGTCTCGGCGGGCACAAACCCCGAGATAGCCGAGACCTTGGTGCACAGTGCCGAGGCCCCGAGTGGGCGGCTGACCTGGTGCGCCGGCTTGGACGCGATGATAACTCGGGCCAAGTTGTCCATGTCGCGTTGTTTTTGAGGCGGGGATCGCGGGGCACAGTGCAATGTGGGCGCTGATCGTGGGCACAGCGTCAGAACACAGTGGCCGGTAATCCCCGCCGTGCCCTGTCCCAGCCGGTATGGCGTTGATGCGGCCTCAGGTCCCGTCGGCCATTCTGTGGCGTCGAGCCATCGTCCGGCTGAGATTGCGGGAGTGGTTGAAGTATTAATGAAACGTGACGTGCTGTCGGGAAGACCGGCCGAGGCGGGGGCGACGGACTATGGATAAGCTGGTCTCGCACGATACGGGGAATGAGGCCTCGCGCGAGACGGAGAGCGGAGCCTCGCGCGGGACGGAGATCGGACTCCTTGCTGAGACCTTTCGTGAGAAGCCTCGCGCGATACGAAGAAGGCACCCCCTGCCGAGGCCTTCCGTGGAGAGCCTCGCACGAAGCGGAGATCGTGTTCCCTGCCGAGGCCTTCCGTGGAGGGCCTCGCGCGAGGCGGAGATTGCGTCAGGACGCCGAGACCTCCTGCGCGAGGCTCGAGGCGAGGCGGAGGGCCTAGTAGGCCCGGACGTGGTGGGCGAGGGGCCCACGGCTTACCTTCCAGCTTTGTTTTTTGATGGGACTTAAGTGACTCCTTTGATTGTTCGCTCAGGGTACCCCGTTCTAAGGTACCCAACAGTAGCCCCCGAGCCTCCGGGGGAGTGCGTGCACTCTCCCTAAGGGTTTGTCGAGGCTTGGTTTATACCCGCCCCCGTAGGAGTTGGGTTTTGTTTCCTAAGGTTCTGGTGGGTGCGTGCGAGCGCACCCGCCGGGTGTAGCCCCCGAGGCCCTGGAGGAGTGGAGTTACTCCTCCAGGGGCTTTTTCATTTTCACGTTTAAGCGAGTAGTTTTTTATCGCATTTGCCGAGCCCATAAGCGCAAGTTTGGGTTGCGGGGGTCCCGGCGAGGCTACAGGAAGAGCCCTCTAGCCTTCGCACAGAGCGAGAGGTTCGTCAGGGGTCCCCCTGACTTTGGGTATGACCCTCACGCTTCCTTTCGCTCGGAAGGAGGGGTGGAATGTGCCAGGCTACCCTCGGTGGGCACGAGCGTGGACACTTCCGGTGAGCTGTTATCGGATGAGTCCGAGTGGAGGCCTGCACCCCGTTCGCTAGGGGACGGCTAGTGGTCCAGAGACGCACTCCAAGAGTACCAGAGGGTTTCTCTAGTGGGTGCCGAGGCCGTTCGCTGGGCCTCGGTGGCTCGGTGCCTCCCTACGGTGGGATCCCATTCGGAGACTTCCCTGCCGGTCTCAGACACGACTTAGGACGCCCTGAGCGACTGTTCGCTCGGGCCTGGGCCATTCGTAGGCTCGCCCCGAAGTTGTCCCTGACTCTGTTGCCCTGGGGCGGCTGTCGAAACCTCTTGGAGGCCCAGCCTTCGAACCCCTAGACCGTAACGGGCTCGATGCCCTTTATCGTGTTTGGTAATGAAACCTCTAGCGTGGGCTTGGACTATTTGTCTTGGTCTTGGGTGCAAGAGGAGCCCCCAAGCCTCCGCCTAGAGCAAGAGAGCGGTCGGGGGTCCCCTGACTTTTTCGTCCGACCCTCACACATCCTTTTCATTCGGACAGAGGGTTTGTTTGCCGAGCCCATTCTGGTCTCGGCAAGATTGCAGGAAGAGCCCCTAGCCTCTACGCGGAGCGAGAGGGCCGTTAGGAGTTCCCCCTAGCTTTTTATACGCCCCTCGCGCGTGAGGGTTTGTTTGCTGAGGCCCCTTTTGGGCGCAAGCCCGGGTTGTGGGGTCTCGGCGTATTTGTAGGAAGAGCCCCCTAGCCTCTGCACAGGGTGAGAGGGCCGTCAGGAGCTCCCATGTCTTTTTGTACGACCCTCATGCTTCCTTTTCGCTCGGAAGGAGGGTTTGTTTTGCCGAGCCCCTTTGAGTGCGAGCCGGGGTCGCTGGGTCTCGGCAAGGTTACAGGAAGAGCCCCTTAGCCTCTGCATAGAGCGAGAAGGCCGTCGGGGGTTCCCCTGACTTTTTGTGCGACCCTCACGCTTCCTTTTCACTCGAAAGGAGGGGTGGAATGTGCCTCGCTACCCTCGGTGGGCACGAGCGATGGCACTTCCGGTGAGCTGTTATCGGGTAGTCCGAGTGGAGGCCCAAACCCCGTTCACTAGGGGACGGCTAGCGGTCCAGAGACACACTCCAAGAGTACCAAAGGATGTCTCTAGTGGGTGCCGAGGCCATTTGCTGGGCCTTGGTGGCTCGGTGCCTCCCTACGGTGGGATCCCATTCGAAGACTTTCCTGCCGGTCTCAGACACGACTTTGGGTGTCCCAAGCATTTCGCTTGCTTGGGCCTCGGCCTCGTATAGGCTCACCTGCGGTCGTCCCTGACTCTGTTATCCTAGGGCGGCTATCGAAACCCTTTTGGGGCCTAGCCTTCGAACCCCTAGACCATAATAGGTTCAGAGCCCGGTTCCTTCATACGAAAGGAATAGGCCGCAGGGAGTATCTTCCCTATTGGCTCAGCAACGGGTGGCGTGCCTTTTGAGGCGGTTTCATGGGGAGGCGAAACGATGCCTGTTGTCGTAGTGGCCGAGCATGACGTGGTGGATGGGATGTAACTGTCCTTGCATTTAATGCGGGAGACGTGGGCGCGTGGGCCGGCGAAATTGGCTCGTGGTTAACTGCGCCGGATCGGGGGGAAAATCTCCCCGATTTCGTTGCCCGTTCGTTTTGCCTCCTTCCTGCATAAATACCCGAAGAGTCTCGCCCCTCCTCGTCTTACCTTGCCTGTATCAGCACCACCTCTGTCGAGCCGTCGCTAGAGTAGCGGGGCCGAGAAGAAGAGGAGGGAAGAGCGAGCCTAGGGAGAAAGCGAGAAAAAAGCGAGAGCGTGGGAGAGAGAGAAAAAACTCACCGCCGCACCCAATTCCTCCATCGCACCCATGGCCGGTGACATCATCGTTGTCGAGGCGGACCCCTAGGACCCGTCGGACGTCACCGAGGAGATGCTTCAGTTGCTTATCGACGGTGGACTCCTTCGCCTAGTGACAGACCCCACCAGGCCAGAGTGGATTGCACCGGGCTTGGTCGAGGGGGTCTCGGCAGCAGAGGGGGCCTCGAGTTTTGTCATGGGTTCCACGGGTGGGCCCTCCTCTGTCGTCGAGGTGTAGCCAATGGAAGGTTTGTAGAGGTCTCTGGCGAAAACATTCGGGGGGGCCGAGGCCCGTGCCGAGGCCATCTTTGCTAGCTCGTCGGCGGCCTCGTTGTACTTCCGCGCGACGTGATTCAGTTTGAGACCATCGAACTTGTCTTCCAGGCGTCGTACCAACTTGCAGTAAGCCTCCATTTTGGGGTCGAGGCAATTTGACTCCTTCATTACTTGATCTATGATGAGCCACGAGTCACCTCGGACGTCAAGGCGTCGTGCCCCAAGTTCGATGGTGACTTGTAAGCCGTTGATGAGGGCCTCATACTCTACCACGTTGTTGGAGGCGGCAAAGTGGAGCCGCACCATGTAGCGCATGTGTACTCCGAGGGGCGAGATGAAGAGCAGACCCACGCCTACCCCGGTCTTCATCAGGGATCCATCGAAGTACATGGTCCAGCACTCCGTCTAAATTTGAGCAGGTGGCAGTTGGGTATCTATCCATTCAGCCACGAAATCGGCCAAGACCTGAGACTTGATCGCTTTTCGAGGCGCAAAGGTCAAGGTTTCCCCCATAAGCTCGACAGCCCACTTGGCTATCCTGCCCGAGGCCTCCCGGTTATGAACTATCTCGCCCAGGGAGAAAGATGATACCACAGTCACTAGGTGCGACTCGAAGTAGTGACGCAGTTTGTGCTGGGTCAGGACCACGGCGTAGACCAGCTTCTGGATGTGGGGGTAGCGTGCTTTGGTCTCGGAGAGCACCTCGCTGATGAAATAAACAGGACGTTGGGTGGGCAGAGCATGCCCCTCTTCCTGCCTCTCTACCACTATGGCAGCGCTGACCACTTGGGTCGTTGCGGCAACGTAGAGTAAGAGGGCCTCATCCCTGGCTAGGGGTACCAGGATAGGAGGATTTATGAGCAGCGTCTTGAGTCTGTCGAGGGCTTCTTCGGCCTCGGGGGTCCACGAAAAACGCTCGGATTTTCTCAAGAGTCGGTACAGAGGCAAACCTTTTTCGCCGAGGCGTGAGATGAAGCGGCTCAGGGCCGCAAGGCATCCCATGACCCTCTGTACTCCCTTGAGGTCTCTGATTGGTCCCATGCTGGTTATGGCCGAGACCTTCTCTGGGTTGGCTTCAATGCCGCGTTCCGAGACTATGAATCCCAAGAGCATGCCTCGGGGGACCCCAAACACACACTTCTCAGGATTGAGCTTGATGCCCTTCTCTCTAAGGCATTTGAAGGTTATCCTCAAGTCGTCGATGAGACCCTCGGCCTTTCTGGTCTTGACCACGATGTTGTCTACGTAGGCCTCAACGGTCTGCCCAATGTTGTCGCCAAAGACCTGGGTCATGCACCGCTGGTACGTGGCACCTGCGTTTCTGAGGCCGAAGGGCATCGTCACATAGCAGTACATGCCGAATGGTGTGATGAAAGAAGTCATGAGCTGGTCAGACTCTTTCATCTTGATTTGATGGTAACCAGAATATGCATCAAGGAAAGACAAGGTCTCGCACCCTGCTGTGGAATCAACGATTTGATCGATTTGGGGTAATGGAAAGGGGACTTTTGGACAGGCTTTGTTCAAACCGGTGTAGTCCACGCACATCCTCCATTTCCCATTTTTCTTCTTGACTAACACAGGGTTAGCCAACCATTCTGGGTGGGACACTTCTTTGATGAATCCGGCCGCTAAGAGTTTCTGTATCTCCTCACCGATGGCCCTACGCTTTTCCTCGTCGAAGCGGTGCAGGCGTTGCCTCACCAGCCTAGATCCGGCCCAGATGTCCAGGGCATGCTCAGCGACCTCCCTTGGTATGCCCGGCATGTCCGAGGGACTCCATGCAAATATGTCGGCGTTTGCACAGAGAAAGTCGACAAGCACGGCTTCCTATTTGATATCGAGGGTGGTGCTGATCCTCAGCGCTCGGTCGTCGGGGCAGGCGGGGTCGACCGGGATGAGTTTGATGGCTTCCGTGGGCTCGAACGCCCCTGCACAACGCTTGGAGTCGGGCACCTCGCCACTGAGTTGGTCGAGGTGGGCGATGAGGGTCTCGGCCTCTGCCAGAGCCTCGGCATACTCGATGCACTCAACGTCACAGTCGTATGCATGTTCGTACGTGGACTCAATCGTGATGACACCGCTAGGGCCTGGCATCTTGAGCTTGAGGTAGGTATAGTTGGGTACTGCCATGAACTTGGTGTAGCACGGCCGCCCCAGGATGGCGTGGTAGGCTCCCCTGAACCCGACTACCTTAAAGGTAAGGACTTCCTTGCGGTAGTTGGAGGGGGTGCCGAAGCAGACGGGAAGGTCGATGCGCCCGATGGGTCGCGTGCGCTTCCCTGGTATGATGCCATGGAAGGGGGCGACGTTGCCTTGGAGCCTCGACCGGTCGATCTCCAAGAGCTCCAGGGTATTGACGTAGAGGATGTTGAGGCCGCTGCCTCCGTCCATCAACACCTTGGAGAGTCGGGTGTTGTCGATGATCGGGTCGACGACCAGCGGGTACTGCTCGGGATTCAGAACATGGTCAGGGTGGTCATCTCGATCGAAGGTGATCGCCTCCTGAGACCAGTCAAGGTACTGGGGGGTGGCCACCTTGATCGAGAAGACTTCTCGGTGTTCCCTCTTACGCTACCATGCCATAAGGCACGCCGAGGGTCCACCGAAGATCATGAAGGCATTGCATACCTTGAGGAACCCGTCGTCCTTGTCTTCATCCCAGTTGCTGGCGCCCTTCTGCTTGGCGTTGTCATCGGGGAGCTCGAGCCTAGCGTAGTAACATCGCAGCATGGAGCAATCCTTGAGGGCATGCTTGACCGAGCCTTGGTGATAAGGGCATTGTTTCTTGAGCATGTCGTCGAAAGGCCTAGGGCCTTTGGGGCCTTGGGGATTCTTGCATTCTACGGCCCTGACCAGATCAGCCTCCAGTACCTCCTGCATCCCTAGGCGCCCCTTTTTCTTTCTCTTGGGGAGGTGGGAGGCCGAGGCCTTGGGGGCCTCGTCCCTCCGTTTTCCCTTGGTGTCGCTGTCGGGGAAGATGGCTCCGACAGCCTCCTCACTCGAGGCAAAGTTGGTGGCGATGTCGAGGAGCATAGCAGCGGTGCGTGGCACGTTCTAACCTAACTCTCGAACCAGGTCTCGACAGGTGGTGCCAGAGAGGAAAGCCTAGACGATCTCCGAGTCGCCGACGCTGGGCAACTCGGTGCACTGTTTGGAGAAGCACCGGATGAAGTCTCGGAGAGACTCGTCCGGCTTCTGACGATAGCTTTTAAGGTCCCAAGAATTCCCAGGGCACACGTATGTGCCTTGGAAGTTCCCGACGAAGATCCTAACCAAGTCGCGCCAGTCGTGGATTTATGAGGGAGGAAGGTGCTCGAGCCAGGCTCGTGCTAAGTCTGACAAGAGCAGGGGGAGGTTGTGGATGATGAGCAGGTCATCATCCGCGCCACCTAGCTGGCAGGCCAGGCGGTAATCGGCAAGCCAGAGTTCGGGGTTGGTCTTGCCACTATATTTTGCGAGATTGGCTGGTTGCCGAAACCGGGCTAGGAAAAAGGCAGTGCGGATGGCCCTGCTGAAGACCCAAGGGCCTAGCGGTTCAAGAGAAGGACTGCGGTCCTCCTCGCTGTCGTAGCGACTGCCTCGGTGTGGGTGGTAGCCCCGAGCGGGCCCCTCGTTGTCGTGCCGTCGCCGCCTGCTGACCACCTCATGGTCTCCCTGCACCTCACGTCGATTGCTCAGGCAGTCCAAAAGCACGGGGACCCTGTGGGCTATCGGCGCTCGAGTAGGTTCGGGACGAGCCGAGGCTTCCCTGTCCTGCCGAGGCGGTGCTACGGGCAGGTTCGAGACGCCCCCGTGCCGTCGGGAGGCGGAACTCTCGGCCTGCTAAACCGCGGCGGTCTCTAGGAGATCCCGGAGCTCACCGTGGACCCGCCGTCCCTCCATGGTAGAAGGCTTGGGCATTGCGTGGACCAGCATTGCCGTAGCCATGACGTTCTGGCTAGCGCGATTGAAGACTAGGGGCTGCTCACTCCCTTTGTCGTCATGGATGCGGTGGTGCACATCGCGGGCCCTCCGTCGGGCTCCCCCACCTTCGCCGCGACCTCGCTGTTCCTGTTCGAGAGTATCTCAAAGCTGCTGTAGGAGGAGTTGGTCTTGTTTGACCTTGGCCTAGAGCTCACGGAGTTGTTCTAGATCTGGGCGTTGAGGTCGCGTAAGGGTGGGGGTCTCGTTTTGTGCGGCCGGTAGGACAATGCGTGGAGGTGTGGCAGCGCCTATACCTGGGCGAAGCGGGGAACGGCTACCTGCCCCCTTGTCCTCCTCGCCCGCTCTCAGCATCCTGAGCCCGACGTGAAAACACTTGCGAGTGGGGTCGTAGGTGCCTTCGTCGTCGGAGTCGGAGTAGCCTAAGCAGTAGTCGCTTGCGGCCAAGAACTGGCGCATAGCCCCAGGGTCGTGGAGTTCGGAGAAATCCACTCTGGGTCATGCCTCGTCCTCCTCCGAGGAGTCAGCATGGGTGCTTAGGTCGAGAATGAAGCGTTGGCGGAGTTCTGAGGGATCCTCGTGAGCGGTAGTGTAAGCGTAGGCATAGGAGGCAGCGGCATTTCTCAACCCAAAGGGGTATGGGGATGGTGCCATCACCAGACTCTGCTCCACCGGGATCGGCTCCTCAGGGAGCGGTGGAGCGGGGCTTAATGATGGGGCATCGCCGTGTGCCATCGACGATTTTCCTTCGTCCAAGCTCAGGCTAGACAGGTCCCCAGCCAGGGACCCCATGCCAACAGCTGGTCATAGGATATCAGCGGGGAGCGGCGTGCCGTCCTGAATTCGCGTAGTGTCGGGGTGGTCTTGCTCGCATCGTGCCTGGCGGGCGCGGCGAGAGCGGCCGCCCGGACGCCGCCTGTGCCTGGGCTGCCGGTGCGTGACTTCATCATCGGTTGGTGGGGCTCAAGGAGTGAGGAGTACCATGTTGTACTCATGCCCTAGGGACATGAACTCTAGGCTCCCAAACTAAACCACCATGCCAAGACGCAACGGTCGTACGGGGTCTGCCATCCGGAACCTGTTGGGATGACGAAACTGACATGCAGAGGCCCCTACCTGGCGCGCCAACTGTCGGTGTTTCGTACCGGGGGGTCCTCAACCAACCAGTGAATTTGAACTGCGTGCTCCTGATTCCGGATGGTGATGCAAAGAGGCATAAGGTTTATACTGGTTCAGGCAATCGATGCCCTACGTCCAGTCTGAGAGATCGATCTTATATTCCTTGCACCGAAGTGCTCGTAGTAGGGGGTTACAAGCTAGGGGAGAGAGGGAGCTAGTCCCAGGTCTCGGCAAGGTGTCGTGTGGGTCGTCTGAGACGTTGCTCTCAGGCGGCTGGGATGTGTGTGTGTTATAATGTGTTCCCCCTTCCTTCTCTCTAAGTGGCCCAAGTCCTCTCCTTTTATAGTTGAAGGGAAGACAAGGACAATACATATGTTAACTATGCGACATCGTGCCAATAGGGGTAGCATGTCCGAGCCCTGTGGCCTGTTCCTGTGGCGGCGTGGTCGTCGGAGTGGTCCATCCTTGGAGCACTGGGGCAGCGTGCCAGTCCCATCCGATCCTATGCGTCGTGAGAGCCCTAGGACTACCTCAGAGTGGGTGCGGCGGTGGACGTGCAAGCCGGTGTGGACGGACTGTGCGCGAGGCCGAGGCTTGGTCGGTGCCGAGGCTGCACCGCAGTGGGGGTCTCGGCGGGCACAAACCCCGAGATAGCCGAGACCTTGGTGCACAGTGCCGAGGCCCCGAGTGGGCGGCTGACCTGGTGCGCCGGCTTGGACGCGATGATAACCCGGGCCAAGTTGTCCATGTCGCGTTGTTTTCGAGGCGAGGATCGCGGGGCACAGTGCAGTGTGGGCGCTGATCGTGGGCACAGCGTCAGAACACAGTGGCCGGTAATCCCCGCCGTGCCCTGTCCCAGCCGGTATGGCGTTGATGCGACCTCAGGTCCCGTCGGCCATTCTGTGGCGTCGAGCCATCGTCCGGCTGAGATTGCGGGAGTGGTTGAAGTATTAATGAGACGTGGCGTGCTGTCGGGAAGACTGGCCGAGGTGGGAGCGACGGACTATGGATAAGCTGGTCTCGCGAGATACGGGGAATGAGGCCTCGCGCGAGACGGAGAGCGGAGCCTCGTGCGGGACGGAGATCGGACTCCTTGCTGAGACCTTTCGTGAGAAGCCTCGCGCGATACAAAGAAGGCACCCCCTGCCGAGGCCTTCCGTGGAGAGCCTCGCGCGAAGCGGAGATCGTGTTCCCTACCGAGGCCTTCCGTGGAGGGCCACGCGCGAGGCGGAGATTGCGTCAAGACGCTGAGACCTCCTGCGCGAGGCTCGAGGCGAGGCGGAGGGCCTGGTAGGCTCGGACGTGGCGGGCGAGGGGCCCACGGCTTACCTTCCAGCTTTGTTTTTTGATGGGACTTAAGTGACTCCTTTGATTGTTCGCTCGGGGTACCCCGTTCTAAGGTACCCGACAAAGATCATGAGTATAATTATAATAACAAAATTAAGGTATTTACCCCTTTTAATTCCAAATGATAAGTCGTTTGTTTTTTTAGGTACATAACCTTTGTTACATATTCAGATATATATTATATAGAAAAATCAAAATAACTTACAAATAAAAAATGAGAGATTATACATCTCCTCTCCCTCCCTCACCCCCCAACCCCCAACACACAC
Organism: Miscanthus floridulus; assembly: GCF_019320115.1. Classification (NCBI taxonomy): domain Eukaryota; kingdom Viridiplantae; phylum Streptophyta; class Magnoliopsida; order Poales; family Poaceae; genus Miscanthus; species Miscanthus floridulus. Next base: position 19,736,316 of record NC_089583.1, read on the forward strand.
ACAAAATATGTCTACAAAATCATCCAAGTTTGAGGGTGACTATAGTACCTTAAGTTTATAAAGTTAATAGAATTGAGCCTATGATTAAAGATGGGCTTGCAAGTAGGCTTGTACTTGCCTCAAATCAAGCTTGTTTACAAGGATATCAATTGTAGCACACAAACATTTCTAGTGTAGCAATACGATGTCAAAGAAAAAGAGAAGGAATAGCCTAAGTAAGCTATTTACATAATGGAAATGGTTTTATAGGATCGTAGAGACAACATGATGAAAATATATACCTCTAATAATTGTGAGTAGTAATAACACGGTAGGACAAAGATTGGGAAATAACATTTTGTATATGTTTATAGTAATACTTTAATAATAAGCTATTCGAGCTCATCTCGTGAGCCTAGGATATATATGGTCAAGCTTGGGCTTAGCCCAAAATCTATATCAAGCTTGGATTATAGGAGGACTACTTCAACATAATGATAGAATAGCCACGAGCAGGTTCATATACATATATAATAGCATGCAACCCTACAAGAGTCTAGAAGTATGACTCAATATATTACACATATGACAGATCACAACATAACAGTACATTTATCTCCCTATGGGGCCTTAACGAGCTATCCGAGGTTGGTTTGTGGAGGCTTGAGAATCATGCATGAGACTAGGGTTAGGCTCATGCTCGGCTCAAAATCTTGCTCGAACAAGCGATCATTTCGTGAATTGAGTTCAAGGCTCATTGAGCCTAACTTTTTGTAGGCCTAGTAATAGATGCATGTGGTCAATCGATGACATGAACAAACTATGATCTAAAATAGCAAGGTTGCATAGTAAATTGTATTTATCTCCCATTTTTTGCATACTTCGATTATGTGTCCATTACGTAACTACGTACTTTTTCCCTATAGATGGGAGAGCCCAGAGAAAGTAATGAAAGATCAATAATGACATAGCAATAATTCCATAAAACCTATGGGTAATATTAGGCAAGGCACATTAAATGGTTAAAATTGTCGCTCCGTGGAAGTAGTTAGGGATGGGAGATATACATAGGATTAGAGTTGACACTGTCTTGGATATATATATATATATATATATATATATATATATATATATATATATATATATATATTATTTTTTTTATTTCTTTTCCCTCTCTTAACAATTACCTTTTTTCTTAACCTTAGCTTTCTTTGTCTTAGCCTAGTAGGCGTTGGTATTATTTTAAAGCAATTTTGGATTCACAAAGCGAAGGTTGGAGCTATGTAACATATGGTGGGAAAATAGTAAGACTGGTTAATTGAATAAGAGTATGATTGAATGAGATGGTTTGTACCGTATGTAGCGTGTAAAGAAGGTAGTGAAGAGAAGGTATGTAAGTATGTCATGAAGGGAGGTCCTCTGAGGTAGGTTGTAGAGCTACTGCGGTGTATTAGTCTAGTCCACGTGTGACTAAGAATCTTAATAGGCAGTAAACGACATATGTACAAAGGCAAAAATAATGACATCTATAAGATTCCATGTAAGCATTTTTAGTCCACATGACAGAGAGTATATATGAGGAAAGAGAGAGAGAGAGAGAGAGAGAGAGAGAGAGAGAGAGAGAGAGAGAGTTAAATCTTCTCTTTGTCAAGAGACAACTTAATGACGAGTGCAACTTATAATATATTATAGTAGACGTCACTATAACCATTGTACGTGTTATCTTTATATGTGAAATTGCAAAAACTTGTAGAGGATTGTTAATAGTTGTATATGCCTAAGCACATGTATTCAGAAAATAAATGTGTTATCTATAAGATCTTATGTGAACAATTTTAACTATAGAGAGTAAACTAAGAGATAGAGTAAAGTCGCCTCATTATGAAGAAATAGTTTTTTGCACAATATATGATAGACATGACTCTAACCATCATGTATGTCATATATATGCAACCACTAACTAATATAGAGCTATTTTGCAAAACAATCTAACAAACAACACGTTGCATGAAGTGTCCATATTGTTGTCACGTAAAAAAAGCTATACATGTTACATGCACTCTAAGGGCTTGAACAACAAAGGCTAACAACTATGTTGGCTTGAGCCAAAAGCGACAAATCCACATGTGTAGGAACGTCCAGGGTTGCCATAATTCCCAAAGTACGTAGGTTGTTCTCCTGGGCTAGGCCTATACTTTGCACTCTATTTCTCGTCCATCTCTTCTTTCTTCTACATGAGACGTTGAGGCCACCACCGCCCCCACTATGTGGAACTTGAAGCCAAGCACCACCTTCAAATCGATCTAGGATCCGAATAATTTTACTAAGATCAAGTCTATCTATGTTGCTACTTGTGCATCGACCTATATCTATGGAAGATTGAAAGGTATTTCTTGTTTGATCAGAGGGGCATGGACACAGACAAATCAAGGAGGCAAGTGCGCCATGAGTTTCTGCTAGGGGAATTTGACATGATGGCTTTGGACCTTCGTGCATTGGTGGAAATGTCACTTGGACACAAGTGGTCTGCAACGATGGAGTCCATATATCCACAATGCACTCTCTAGTCTATGAGTATGCCTTTTGTTAGATGGTGCCATAGGCTACCTCTGCAGGTATCTCTAACAATTTGTAAGGCTATCACTGCTTGTGACATGGCTACTCGGTGTGGACATAAATAGCCGGACAATATGCTAGGTGATACACCGCGGAAGCTCTAATAACTCACGTGCAAAGTGCCTTTTACGCTTTTTCTATTTTAGGGTTCCAAAAGAGCCCAAAACAAAAAACAGTCACGCTCAGGTTGCTTGGGCTAACCTTTGTTGGTGGGCTGGGCTGGATTTACCGGGTGGGAGAGGCGGTTTGTCTGGGCCTTAATTAACCGGGTCTGGTTGCGTGGCCACAGGTAACCACGGTCCACGGACCCGAGTCCCATCGCGGCGGATCCCACGCCGGACGCATCCTCCCCTCCCTTCTCCACACGCTCGGGTCGGGCACGTGAACCCCTCGCCGCCGTCGCAGCCGCAGTTCCGTCGCCAGAGGGCGAGAGGGACGAGGAAGTGGAGGGCAAGATGAAGACGACCAAGGGGGGCAAGGTGATGAACCCCACCGACGCCTTCCGCAAGGAGCAGCGGAAGAAGGAGCTCAAGCGGGTGAGTGCCCGCCCCCAACCCTAGTGTTTCCCCTTACCCGGCCACGCCTGTCGGTTCCGTGCCGGCGGTTATATTCGCTTCTTAGTCGCGATGATGACGCTGGTGGCTTCACTCGCTAGGCTTGTTTCTGGTTGATTAGGGTTATCCGGGGTGGGGTGGGACCGTGGGAATGGTGACGGTAGCTGCGTAGATCGGTTCGTCTGATTATGGCACATCTCAGTCTGGGTTCTTGGACGCGAAATTTGTCTGCGTTAGTGTCCGTTGCCGTGGATTCAAGCATTATCACCCAGTAATTCGATATGGGAAAGCTCATATCCCATCCAAGATGCTTCTTTGTGTTGCTACATATTGACTTGAAGATCTTAAATGCCGTACAAGAACCAGATAAATAACCATACCTAGTGACCAGTGCTAATATTTTGGCAGCTTGACTGTGAATTGTGCGTTGTTCTGATATGTAATTTTGTTTAGCTTTGTTGTCGGTTTATTTTAGGAAGATTTTGGGCGCTCTTTAGTGAAATATGAGAAGTAACTTGATTTTTTTTATAGGTTATATTAGTGCCTGCTAGATTTGGTTTGTCCTACTCAAGAAGATTTGTCGTGAAAATGCAAAACCACATGCCTGTGTAGAAACTTCTGTTATAGTATGCTCTCCAAAAGGCATCAGTATTTGCTCCAAGGATATTGTGCCTAGAATACAGAATGGTGGTTCGAGTTTTGTAAGTTTTGTCTTATGAAAAATAAAAAGTTTTGAGGCATATTTTCTGGTGGTAGAACATGTATCTACATGTACAAGTAGCAAAGCCATGTTGGTTGGCAGTTGGCACTAGAGGATCAAACTAGTTTGGCACAGCGAACAAGCTAATTGCCTGCAATTGTTATGCGCTTTTTTAGATTCAGTTTTCTCAACTTTTGTCACCTACCTTGTATCTTCCAGAACAAAAAAGAAAGGAAGAAGGTGCGGGAAGTTGGTATTTTGAAAAAGGATCCAGGGGCTATACGGGAGCAGATTGAGAAATTGGAGAAGATGAGTAAGTAAATTAGCTCCATTTGGAACAACGATTCAGAATGTGATCTTTCTAGAAAGTATATATTCACTTTGATGAACATTTAGTTCTGCTTGCATATATCAAGAGATCATGTTACTTGTTCTGTGTTAGTTATGACAAATTTAATCTGTAGCCGTAGCATTGTTTGCACATTGTTCGTCAACATTTGCATTCATGCACTATTGGTTTTTCCTAACTTAGTTTGAATGCCAATTTTCCATTGATTTGACTCTTGCAGTTGGCTAATTATCTCTCTCTCATCTGGTATTTCTAGTATGACCCTATTGTTGAAACAACTGTATGTCTCAGGCATCTTAAAGCATCATAGAGTATTAGCATGGAATTACCAAATATGTATGTACTGACCTCATGAAGCATTATATTTTGCAGCATTTGCCTCTTTGAATTGCTAGCTACTTTGGCCCTGTTTTCAACATGGTATTTCATTTCACTTTCTAGTTTCCATGAGCTTTGTTTCTAGAGGCCTTGATAGTCTTGATCGTCATCGGTCCTGTGACCAATACTCATTTTAGCATAGGAAATCTAATGGTTCATTCTTGAGCATTTCAATCAGTATGACTATAAGGCTCAGCTACAATAATTTATATTTATGTTGATTATTAGGCCAGATTTTCTGTTTAGAATTCATCATGAGTACTTTTTTGATTCCATGCCTCTTGTAGTTGCACTAGTAAATTTGCAGCGTTGTTTATTTTCTTTCATATTTTCAAAGATCTACTTGCATGTGGGGACTGTGGAAGTGTAGCACTGATGATTACTTTTGTCTGTTCTAAGGCTTGTCAATCTTGAAATTCTTTTTTCTTTTATTGGTGCAGAGGCTGATGGTGCTCTCGACAAGGCTAGGAAACATAAGAAAAGACAGCTTGAGGATACGTACAATCTTATTGTTAAGAAACGAAAGGTATTTTGATTTCAGAAGTCCATACTACATTTTTTAATATTATATGTTTTTCAACCTATCCTACTCATAACATTGTAGTAATTTGTAAACTGTTCCCTTTTCATAAATATTTCATCCTCTTGGACATGTTTTCGGGCAGTGCCATGGCAATTAGCTGTGCAATGTAATGTTGGTGTTCTGTTTTTTAAATAAATTATGACATGACATTTTGTGCCATACCATTTTCTATGCAAGTTTACCATGATATAGGAAATTGGTATCTTGAATGTTATTAGTAAAATACACTCTCTTGCTAGTGAACTATGATAAGGTTTTTGTTCAACTTATGCTTTCAGTGATTATGGCAATTATCTTGACTGAATGTTTTGGTTTGACAGCATTGGATGTTTGGAACTAGAAGGATTTTGATTATACATGTGAAGTTATTTGCTCCTAATCTGTTTTGCACTCATGGTGAAGCTATTGTTAACTAATTACACACTTTTGCATAGTATAAAAGTGATTTTTTTTACTAATTGTTGGCTTTGGGTTTGACACAAGTTCTGCTCTAAAGTCTATTTTGGAGTTTTATAATTTGTAGGCAACTTCTACGTGGGCACTTACTAATTCTTATTCATACGTAGAAGTTCATTACTTTCTCATGATCTTTTCCAGGAATATGAACAGAAAATGAAAGAGAAGGGTGAGCAACCGATTATGTTCAGGTGAGGCTTACTGATATATTATGCTTTGATTCTATTAGATTGATATGTCACTGACCATCTCAGCCAATATGCTTTCTTTTTCCTCGTAGCCATCTTGCACCACCAAAGAGTCGGCCTACAGCAGATGAAGATGATAGAGCTAATCCTAAGGCCGAGGTATGTTATGTTATTTATAAGATGTAGAATTGTTTTTTAAAGGTTATTGCATATTTGAATAGATACTTAGCATGTTTATGCTACAGGACTCTGTTTACTATCATCCAACCTTAAATCCATCTGGAGCGCCGCCACCTGGAAAACCTCCGATGTACAAATCATCTATAGGTTACTATATTCATCTCTCTTTTGCTTGTGAATATAATATTGCTCTTTAAAAAAAATTTATCTCCTTACAGTTAGCAATCATCACTAGCTTTTTCTCAGTTTCATTTCTCGGTTGACATGCAGGACCAAGGATCCCACTGCCTTCCTCATCCAGCACCAGGGCCTCATCTTCCATGTCAGAGTCTGAAGCAGGTCCATCGACCCTACCACCCCCTCCACCGCCACCACCATTGCCAGCCACCTCAGAGTCCGTTGATCCATCTGCTCCTCCTTTCCCTTTGCCTCCACTCCCACCACCGCCCCCACCACCACCTAAACCTAACAGTGACGCAGCACTACCAGGATTACCTCCGCCACCTCCGCCTCCCCCTGGCCCACCTCCGAGAGAACCTGTATCAGGTCATACAGTACTTCCACCACCTCCACCCCCATCAAATCCACCACCAGCGTCTAGTGCAAATGAGAGCAAAACAAATTCTGCTCAGGTACCTACTTTGGATCTCTTTTGTATTTTTACTAGTGCTTCTAATCCATTTGTTAATGCAACAAACCCCCTTTCCTCGTGTTTAAATGTTTGGATGCTGCCCTTTGTGACTTGGTCTGATGTAACCTTGTTTGCAGCCCTCAGTTGTCCTGCCTCCACCACCCCTGCCGCCCGGTTTGCCACCAAAATCAACTGACATGGAGGCCGCTAGCACTTCAAAGGACACTCCTGGACTTAAAGAAGATACTGCAGCGAGGGTCTTGCCACCACCGCCTCCACCCAGTTTGCCACCTTTACCTCCAAGGCCTCCAATGCAATCTGATATGCTAGCTCCTGGAGTCATGAGATTTCCACCACCTCCGCCACCACCAGATTCAAGGCCACCGCTTATGGCTCCTGGAGTTAACAGGCCCCCTCCACCTCCTCCAGGATTTCCCCCGTCTCAAATGCCAATGCCACCGTATGGTGTGCTCCCTGGTCCGCCACCGATGCTTCGGCCTCCATTTTTGCCAGGACCCCCTATGCAACTAGATGAGTTTGCTGCCTTCGCACCACGGCCTCAGTTACCTCAGCAGCCATCATATGTGAAGTCAGCTGCCCCAACAGTTGTAAAGAGACCATTAGCACAGCACACTCCTGAGCTGACGGCTATGGTATGCCATCTGTCTTTGTATTTTTGCCTGAATTCTTTCTCTTTCAGAGATCTGTAGTATGATTGCTCATTCCGCCTTTGAATCATTACAGGTTCCTGCATCAGTCCGGGTCAAGAGAGAATCTGCTCTCCCCAAACCGAAACCAAAGGTGCAGCAGCAGCAGCAGTCATCAACAGCATCCATTTCAAAGCCTTCGGTGACCCTCATAAGAAGTGATGCTCAGCCTTCTTCAGCAGCACCAAAGCCGCCAAGTATGGACGACTCTTATATGGCATTCTTGGAAGATATGAAGGAACTAGGGGCACTTGATGGGTAACTCAAGTAGTGTGAATGCCTGATTGCACTTAGCAGCTTAATTCACGAAAACCTGGACATGGTACCTAAATTTTGGTTTGTGGTAAATGAATATTTGGAGATCATTTCACATATCCCAAAAGAAAATCTTGCATTGATTTAATCGAAAACTGGGAAAACAATTGTAATCTACCATTTCATACTAGGCTCGTTGTGGCCCAACTGTACAAGCTGGATAACTTGAATAGCTGGCTCTAAGCAAAGGATATCTCCCAGCTGCATTTTCCACGATTGCCCTAGCTGATTTGCAGATAATACCAGTCGTGGGGAAGACTACTGGTGTGCTTTATTTGTGTCTAGGGCATTTGCATTGAAAACCATGACAGAACTGCTGACCTGATGCCCCATGCGAACTAACGATATTCACAAATGTCGGCATCGGCTCTATAATGCTGCGACATTACTGGATAGGAGTCACGGCTTTTATGAATTTCGTGCTGTTTGTACTGAAATCTGAATTAACAAATTTTATTCGACCAGATGGGAATATCTGTTTACAAACTGTGTAACATATGCTGCGATATGCCTGAAAGTGACCCCATCTTTGTACGTGAGTCGCACTATGAAACCTGGCCAGATTCATGTTTCAGGCCTCCACGTCTTTTGGAGGAACCGTCGAAGAATTTGTGTCAGTTGTGCGTATCAAGGTTCCTCGTCTAGCTGTAGCAAGTGCACGTAAAGTTTATCTTTCACAATAAGGAACATTATCGCCCTAACGTGTGAGTGTGTATAGGAATATCATTAACAACGAAAAACTCGGACAGGCATGAATCTGGGCAGAGCTCGAGCAATTTAGGCAGACTAGCTGGACAAGCTTGGGTTCA